>NC_060276.1:42555927-42880605 GCF_021613505.1 Equus quagga
ATTGTTTGAAAAAGATAAACGAAACTGACAAACCATTAGTTAGACTCACCAAGAAAAAAAGAGAGAAGGCTCAAATAAATAGAGTCAGAAATGAAAGAGGAGAAATTACAACAGACACCTCAGAAATACAAAAGATTATAAGAGAATACTATGAAGAAATATATGCCAACAAATTGAATAGTCTAGAAGAAATGGATAAGTTCTTAGAATCATATAACCTTCCAAAGCCTAATCAAGAAGAAGTAGAGAATTTGAATTGACCAATCACCAGTAAGGAGATCAAAACAGCAATCAAAAACCTCCCCAAAAATAAAAGTCCAGCACCAGACAGCTTCCCTGAGAATTCTACCAAACATTCAAAGAAAACTTAATACCTATCCTTCTCAAACTCTTCCAAAAAATTGAACAGGAGGAGAGGCTTCCTAACTCATTCTACAAAGGCAACATTATCCTGATACCAAAACCACACAACAACATCACACATAAGAAAATTACAGGCCAATATCACTGATGAACATCGATGCAAAAATCCTCAACAAAATACTACCAAATCAAATACAACAATACATTAAAAAGATCATACGCCATGATCAAGTGGGATTCATTCCCTGGATGCCAGGATGGTTCAACATCTGCAAATCAATCAACGTGAGGCACCACATTAACAAAATGAAGAGTAAAAATCACATGATCATCTCAATGGATGCAGAGAAAGCATTTGACAAGCTACAGCATCCATTTATGATAAAACCTCTGAATAAAATGGGTATAGAAGGAACGTACCTCAACATAATAAAGACCATATGTGACAAACCCACAGCTAATATCATTCTCAGTGGAGAAAATCTGAAGGCTTTCTCTCTAAGAACAGGAACCAGACAAGGATGCCCACTTTCGCCACTCTTATTTAACATAATATTGGAAGTCTTAGCCAGAGCAACTAGGCAAGAAAAAGAAATAAAAGGGATCCAAATTGGAAAGGAAGAAGTGAAACTGTCACTATTTGCAGATGACATGATTTTATATATAGAAAACCCTAAAGAATCCACCAAAAAACTTTTAGAAATAATAAATGAATATGGTCAAGTTGCAGGACACAAAATCAACATACAAAATCAGTTGTGTTTTTATACACTAACAACAAAGTAGCAGAAAGAAAAATTAAGAATACAACTCCATTTACAATTGCAACAAAAGGAGTAAAATATCCAGGAATTAACTTAACCAAAGAAGTGAAAGATCTGTACACTGAAAACTATAAAACATTGTTGAAAGAAATTAAAAAAAAAAGAAATTGAAAGACATTCCGCAGTCTTGGATTGGAATTAACATAGTTAAAATGTCTTGGGGCCGGCCCAGTGGCACAGCGGTTAAGTTCACACGTTCCGCTTCGGAGGCCCAGGGTTCGCCAGTTCGGATCCCGGGTGCGGACATGGCACTGCTTGGCAAGCCATGCTGTGGTAGGCGTCCCACATATAAAGTAGAGGAAGATGGGCCTGGATGTTAGCTCAGGGCCAGTCTTCCTCAGCAAAAAGAGGGAGATTGACAGCAGTTAGCTCAGGGCTAATCTTCCTCCAAAAACAAAAAAAGTCCATACTTCCTGGGGCCAGCCCTGTGGTGCAGGGGTTAAGTTCGCACGTCCTGCTTCGGCTGCCCGGGGTTCGTCAGTTCCAATCCCAGGTGCAGACCTACGCACCGCTTGTTAAGCCATGCTGTTGCAGGCATCCCACATATAAAGTAGAGGAAGATGGGCATGGATGTCAGCTCAGGGCCAATCTTCCTCAGCAAAAAAAAGAGGAGGATTTGTGGTGGATGTTAGCTCAGGGCTAACCTTCCTTAAAACAAACAAAATAAACCAAAATGTCTATACTTCCTAAAGCAATCTACAGATTCAATGCAATCTCTATCAAAGTTCCAACAAGTTTTTTCAAAGAAATAGAACAAAGAATCCTAAAATTTATATGGAACAACAAAAGACCCCGTATAGCCAAAGGATTCCTGAGAAAAAAGAACAAAGCTGGAGGTATCACAGTCTCTGATTTGAAAATATACTACAAAGCTATAGTAACCAAAACAGCATGGTACTGGCACAAAAACAGACACACGGATCAATGGAACAGAATTGAGAGCCCAGAAATAAACCCACATATCTATGGACAGCTAATATTCGACAAGGGAGGCAAGAACATACAATAGAGAAAGGAAAGTCTCTTCAATAAATGGTGTTGGGAAAACTGCACAGCCACACGCAAAAGAATGAAAGTAGACCATTATCTTACACCATACCCAAACATTAACTCAAAATGGATTAAAGACTTGAATGTAAGACCTGAAACCATGAAACTTCTAGAAGAAAACATAGACAGTACACTCTTCCACATCAGTCTTAGCAGCATGTTTTCAAGTACCATGTCTGACCAGACAAGGGAAACAATGGAAAAGATAAACGAATGGGACTACATCAAACTAAAAAGTATCTTCACAGCAAAGGAAACCATCAACAAGATGAAAAGACAACCTAACCAATGGGAGAAGATATTTGCAAACCATATTTTTGATAAGGGGTTAATGTCCAAAATATACAAAGAACTCATATATCTCAACAACAAAAAAACTAACAACCCAATCAAAAACCAGGCAAAAGATCTGAACAGACATTTTTCCAAAGAAGATATACAGATGGCCAAGAGGCACATGAAAAGATGTTCAACATCACTCGTTATTAGGTAAATGCAAATCGTAACTACAATGAGATATCACCTCACTCCTTTCAGAATGGCTATAATTAACAAGACAGGAAACAATAAGTGTTGGAGAGGATATGGAGAGAAGGGAACCCTCATACACTGCTGGTGGGAGTGCAAACTGGTGCAGTCACTATGGAAAACGGTATGGAGATTCCCCCCAAATTAAGAATGGATCTACCATATGGTCCAGCTATTCCACTCCTGGATGTTTTCCCAAAGAACATGAAAACACGAATGCATAAAGTTACATGTACTCCTATGTTCATTGCAGCATTTTACACAGTATCCAAGAGTTGGAAGCAACCTAGGTACCCATCAAGGGACAAATGGATAAAGAAGATGTGCTATATATACACAATTGAATACTGCTCAGCCATAAGAAATGATGAAATATGACTATTTGTGACAACATGGGTGGACCTTGAGGGTATTATGCTAAGTGAAATAAGTCAGAGGGAGGTCAAATACCATGTGATCTCACTCATAAGTAGAAGATAAAAACAACAAACAAGCACATAGAAACAGAGATTGGACTGGTGTTTACCAGAGGGGAAGGGAGGAGGGAGGAGGGTGAACGGGGTGATTAGACACATGTGTGGTGATGGATGGCAATTAATCTGTCGGTGGTGAACATGATGTAATCAACACAGAAATCGAAATATATAGCGATGTAAACCTGAAATTTATATAATGTTATAAAACAATGTTACTTCAATAACAAATTATTTAAAAAAATAAAAATAAGAAAAATAAAATAAAGTGAAAAGAATCAATACCATGTACCAAATGAAGAAGTAAATAAAATAAATTATCCAGATTTAAAAAAAAAGACCTAAATAAATGGGAAGACATTCTGTACACATGGATAGGAAAATGTAACATTAAAATGTCAGTACTACTAAAAACTATGTACAAATTCTATGTAATCCCTAAGAAAATTCCAATAATCATCTCCACGGAAATGGAAAAGCCAATGCTCAAATTCATATGGAATTTCAAATGGCTCAAATAACCAAAAAAATCTTGATAAAAGAACAAAGTTAGAGGTTTCACACTTCTGATTTCAAAACTTACTACAAAGCTGTAATAACTAAAACAGTGTGTTACTAGTGTAAAGACAGACATATGGACAAATTGAATAGCACAGAGATCCTAGAAATAAACCCTCACATATATATTCACATGATTTCCAACAAGAGTGCCAAGACCATTCAATGGGGAAATGACAGGGGTTTTTTTCTTTTGTTGGGGAAGATTGGCCCTGAGCTAACATCTGTTGCCAGCGTTCCTCTTTTTGCTTAAGGAAGATTGTCACTGAGCTAACACCCGTGCCAGTATTCCTCTATTTTTCATATGGGATGCTGCCACAGCATGGCTTGATAAGCGGTGTGTAGGTCCACACCTGGGATCTGAACCTGTGAAGCCTGGCACTCTGAAGCAGAGCATGTGAACTTAACCACTACACCACCAGGCCGGCCTCAATCACAGTTTTTTAAACAAATGATGTTGGGAAAACTGGATATCCATATGCATAAGGATGAAGTTAGGTCCTTCCCTTACACCATATACAAAAATTATGTCAAAATGAATCAAAGATCTAAACATAAGAGCTAAAACTATAAAACTCTCAGAAGAAA
Organism: Equus quagga; assembly: GCF_021613505.1. Taxonomy (NCBI): domain Eukaryota; kingdom Metazoa; phylum Chordata; class Mammalia; order Perissodactyla; family Equidae; genus Equus; species Equus quagga. The sequence continues at coordinate 42,560,312 of NC_060276.1, forward strand.
ACATAGGGGAAGCTTTATGACATTGGATTTCACAAAGATTTCTTGTTTATGATACCAAAAACATAGGAAACAATAGTAAAAATAGATAAAATGGACTACATAAAAATTAAAAACTTCTGTGGATCAAAGAACACAATCAACAGTATGAAAAGGCAGAATGGGAGAAAATATTTGCAAATCACATATGTGATAAGGAGTTAATATCCAGAAAATATAAAGAATTCCGATAACAAAAACCAAAATGACTTGATTAAAAAATGGTAAAAGGACTTGGTAGACATTTCTCCAAAGATATATAAATGGCCAATAAGCACATGAAAAGATACTCAACATTACTAATCATAAGGGAAATTCAAATCAAGCCACAATGAGATATCACCTTACACTCATTAGAATGATTACTATAAAAAACCCCAGGAAATAACAAGTGTTGCTGAGGATGCAGAGAAAGTGGAACTTTTGATCACTGTTGGTGGGAGTGCAAAATGGTGCAGCTTCTATGGATAACAGTATGGTGGCTACTCAAAAAATTAAAAATAGAATTACCATATGATCCAGCAATCCCATTCCTGTGAAATGAAAGCAGGGATTCACACAGACATTTGTACACCTATATTCTTAGCAGCATTATTCACAATTGCCAAAAGGTATAAGCCACCCAGATGTCCTTCGATGGATGAATTGATAAATAAAATGTGGTATATACATACAACAGAATATTATTCAGCCTTAAAAAGGAAGCACATTCTGAGACATGCTACAACACAGATGAAACTTGAGGACATTAAGCTAAGTGAAATAAACCAGTCAAAAAGAGACAAATACTGTATGATTCCACTTTCGTAAGGTGCCTGGAGTAGTCAAATTCATACAGATAGAAAGTAGAATTGTTGCCAGGGACCAGGGGAGGGGAGAATAAGGAGTTATTGTTTAATAGGTACAGAATTCAATTTTGTAAGATGAAAGAGTTCTGGAGATGGATAGTGGTGATGGTTGCACTACAATATGAATGTACTTAATATTCCTGAACCGTATACCTAAAATGTTTAAGATGGTAAATTATATCTTATGTATATTTTACCACAATTAAAATAAATGTGATTTCAATCTTTTTAAATTTGTTAAGACTTGTTTTGTGACCTAACCCATAATCTATCCTGGAGAATGTTCCATGTGCACTTGAGGAGAATGTATATTCTGCTGCTGTTTGGTAGATTCTTCTGTATATGTCCATTAGGTTTATACTGTTGTTTAGGTCCTCTATTTCCCTATTGATTTTATGTCTGGATGTTTTATCTATTTTTTAAAGTGGAGTATTGAAGTCTCCCACTATTGTAGCATTGAGCCTGTTTCTCCCTTCTTTTCTGTCACGTTTGCTTTATATATTTAAGTACTCTGATGTTGGGTGCATATATATTTATAATTGTTATATCTCCCTGGTTAATTGATCCTTTTATTTTACCAATGGGTCAAAGAAGAAATCAAAAGGAATATCAGAAAATATCTCAGGACAAATTAAATGAAAACACAACATACTAAAACTTATAAGATACAGCAAAAGAAGTACTAAGTGGGAATTATAGTGGTAAAAGCCTACATGAAAGAAGAAGAAAGATCTTTTTTTTTTTTTTTTGAGGAAGATCAGCCCTGAGCTAACTACTGCCAGTCCTCCTGTTTTTGCTGAGGAAGCCTGGCCCTGAGCTAACATTGTGCCCATCTTCCTCTACTTTATATGTGGGATGCCTACCACAGCATGGTGTGCCAGGTGGTGCCATATCTGCACCTTGGATCCGAACCTGCGAACCCCGGCCTGCCGAGAAGTGGTACGTGTGAACTTAACCGCTGTGCCACCAGGCCGGCCCCAAGAAGAAAGATCTTAAACAAACAACCTAACTTAACACCTCAAGGAACTAGAGAAAAAAAGAACTAAATCCAAAGTTGGCCAAAGGAATGAAATAAAAATTAGAGGCAAAATACATGAAATAGAGAATAGAACAAAATCAACAAAACTAAGAGTTGGTTTTTGGAAAAGATAAACCAAGTTGGGAAACTTTTAGGCAGACAACTAGGGAAAAAAGATGGAAGACTCAAAGAAATACAATTAGAAATGAGAAAGGAGACATTATGACTAATGCCACAGAAATAAAGGGGATCATAAAAGACTACTATGAACAAATATATGCCAAAAAATGGATAATCTAGAAGAAATGAATAAATTCCTAGAAATATACAACCTACCAAGACTGAATCATGAAGAAATAGAAAATCTGAATGGACCAATAATGAGTAAGGAGCTTGAATCAGTAATGAAAAATCTCCCAACAAAGATAAGCCTGAGACCAGATGGCTTCACTGGAGATTTTTACCAAATATTAAAAAAAGAAATAATGCTGACCTCAAACTCTTCCAAAAAATTGAAGAGGAAGAAACACTTTCAAATTTATTTTATGAGGCCAGTATTACCCTCATATCAAAGCCAGACAAGGACACTACAAGAAAAGAAAACTACAGGCCAATATCGCTGATGAATGTAGCTGAAAAAATCCTCAATGAAATACTAGCCAATCGAAATCAATAGCATATTAAAAGGATCATACACCGCGATCAAGTGGGATTATCCTTGGGGTACAAGGATAGTTCAACATACACAAAGCAATTAATGTAATACACCACATTAACAGAATGAAGGGTAAAAAATCGTATGATTATCTCAATAGATGCAGAAAAAGCATTTGACAAAATTCAACGTTCTTTCATAGTAAAAGCTCTCAACAAACCAGGTATAGAAGGAATTTACCTCAACAGATTAATGGCCGTATATGACAAGTCCATAGCTAACATTATAATCAATGGTGAAAAGTTGAAAGTTTCTTCTAAGATCAGGAACAAGGCAAGGATGCCCACTCTTACCACGTTTATTAACTACAATACTGAAAGTCCTCATTAGAGCAATTAGGCAAGAAAAAGAAATAAAAGGAATCCAAATCAGAAAGGGTGAAATAAATTCTCTGTTTGCAAATAACATGATCTCATATTTTGAAAACCTTAAAGACTCTGCAAAAAAACTGTTAGAACTAATAAATGAGTTCAATAAAGTTGCATGATACAAAATCAACATACAAATTTCAAATACAAATTTTAATTGTTTCTATACCCTAACAATGAACTATCCGAAAAAGAAATTAACAAAACAATCTCATTTATAATAGCATCAGGAAGAATAAAATACTTAGGAGTGAATTTAACCAAGGAGGTAGAAGACATTTGCACTGAAAACTACAAAACGTTGATGAAAGAAATTAAAGAAGACACAAATAAATGGAAAAACATTCTGTGTTCACGGATTGAAATGTTTAATATTGTTTAAATGTCTATATTACCCAAAGTGATCTACAGATTCAATGCTATCCTCATCAAAGGCCAATGGCATTTTTTACAGAAATGGAAAAAAACAATCCTAAGATTCATATGGAACCATAAAAGACCCCAAATGCCAAAGCAGTCCTGAGAAAAAAGCATAAAGCTGGAGGCATCACACTTCCTGATTTCAAAATATATTCAAAGCTACAGCAATTAAAATAGTATGGTACTAGCATAAAGACAGACATATAGACCAATGGAACAGAATAGACAGCCCAGGAATATGCTATGCAATACAGTCAATTGTTCTTTGACAAGACTGCTAAGAAGACACGATGGGAAAAAGATAGTTTCTTCAACAAATGGTGTTGGGAAAACTGTATATCCACATGCAGAACAATGAACATATATATTTAATCGCATATACATATATATATATATATATATCTTTAAAAATAAGGAAATCTTGCCGTTTACAACTACATGGATGAACCTGGAGGATGTTATACTGAGTGAAATAAGCCAGATGCAGAAAAACAAATAATGCGTGATCTCACTTATATGTGTGTGATGATTAATTTTATGTGTCAATATGACTGGGCTACAGGATGCTCAGAGCATTAGTAAAACATTATTTCTGGGTGTGTCTGTGAAGATGTTTCCAGAAGAGATTAGCATTTGAATGGGTAGACTGAGTAAAAAAATCACACTCACCAATACGAGTGGGCATCATCCAACCCACTGAAGGCCTGAATAGAACAAATAGGCACAGGAAGGCTGAATTTTCTTTCTTTGCTTGAACTGGGACTTCCATCTTCTCCAGCTGTTGAACATCAGTGCTCCTGATTCTTGGGCCTTTGGACTCTGACTTACACCATTGACTCCTCTGGTTCCCAGGCCTTTGAACTCTGAATGACATCACTGACTTTCTTGGCTCTCCAGCTTGCAGATGGCTTATTGTGGGACTTCTCAGCCTCCAGAACTGTGTGATCAAATTCCTATCATAAACATCCTCTTGTATGTATGTATGTACATATGTATTTATGTACATGTATCTTATTGATTCTTTTTCTGGGAGAACACTGACTAATACAGACTTTGGTACCAAGAGTGGTTCTAGAGGAACAGAATTTTAAGGATGAGTTTTCTGAATTGGTTCTGTTGTTTCTGGAATTGGCTCTCTAATCTGATTAGGTTTAAAGACACTAATGACTCTATTTCCAGTAATAAAGACAGCACTGATAGTCCACAGTGGGAACTGTTTTTAGAGATACGCAAAATGTCAGCATTGGATACTCCTAATCAAGCACTTATAAAAAGCAAAGAGTGGATCTGGGATCCAGATGGCAGAGTAGGAAGATCCTGGGCTTGCCTCCTCCTGTGGACACACCAAAACTAAAGCTACATATAAAGCAACTATCTCTGAGAAGGACCTGAAGAATAGCAGAAAAGATTTTCCATGACTAAAAATATAAAGAAAAAGCCACATCAAGATGGGTAGGAGGGGCAGAGATATGGTCTGGCCAGGACCCACAGGTGGGAGCAATATCACAGCCATGGAGATCCTCCCCTAGGAGCATGGGGTCTGAACCCCACATTAGGTTCCCCATCGAGGGAACCTGCACTAAGAGAAGATGAGCCCCCATAATATCTGGCTTTGAAAACCAGCCAGGCTTATATACAGGAGAGCCAGAGGGCTGTAGAAAACCAAGACTCTGCTCTTAAAAGGTGCGTGCAAGAACTCACTCACTCCAAGTCCCAGTGCAGAGGCAGTAGTTTGAAAAGCAACTGAGTCATACGTGAAGGAGATTCATTGACTAATTTTAGGCTGTGTATCAGAGGGTCAAGGATTTGTTGGAACTTTCTCCTGGGACAGAGGCAATATCAGGTGCCATTTTTTTTCTCACCTTCTACCTAGCTATCTCAGCACTGGTGGGTGCCATTTCTGATTCCCCATCTACCTTACAGCACTTCTTGCCCCACCCTGGCATTCCCCTGTGGACCTGCCCCAGCTGACACACTTCCAAAGCAGTCCCCTGCCCTACTCAACCCTGTGAGCAACCTAGGCCAGCACCAGAGCCCCTCCAGAGAAGTCCCCCACACTCCCCAACCTGGAAAGAGGGCTTGGCCAACACAGGAGCCCATACAGAGTGACCTCCACCTCACTCCACCTGGTGGATGGCCTTAGCTGGGAACAGCATCCCCCTAAATTTGCTTCCACCCCAGGAGGCTGGGCCCAAGCAACAGAGCCCTCAAAACAGTTGTGGCTGGACCTTGCAGTCAGCTACACTGGAGGCCATCCATACCCACGATCATGCCCACAGCTGTCAATGCCATGACTGTCACCTAGGCATACTGGGGGTCAGCCCTGAACACCAACACGCCCAGAGAAATTGCAGTCCAGCCACAACAGAAGGGCACATGCAACCCACATGGGTGACAACCCTTAGACCACCTGAATCTGGCCACCAGGGGGTGTGTGATACTTGGCCCCAGAGGACACTTTCTACATAAGGCCACTCTGTCAAGACCAGGAGACATAGCTGATCTACCTAATACATAGGAACAAACACAGAGAGTTAGGCAAAATGAGGAGACAAAGGAATATATACCAAATGAAAGAATAAGACAAAACCTCAGAAAAAGAACTAAACAAAACAGAGACAAGCAATCTACCAGATAAAGAGTTCAAAGTAATGGTCACAAAGATGCTTGCTGAACTCAGGAAGAATGGAGAAACATAGTGAAAACTTCAGCAAAGAGAAAATATAAAAAAGAACCAATCAGTGCTGAAGAATACAATAACTGAAACGAAAAATATGATAGAGGGAATCAACAGTACATTAGCTGATGCAGAAGAACAGATCAGCAATCTGGAAGACAAGGTAGTAGAAATCACACAGTCAGAAGAGCAAAAGAAAAAAGAATAAAAAATAATGAGGTTAGTTTAAAGGACCTCTAGGACATGAAGATTACTAAAATTCACATTATAGGGGTCCCAGAAGGAGAAGAGAGAGAGAAAGGGACAGAAAACGGATTTAAAGAAATAATGGCCGAAACTGTTCCTAACCTGGAAGCACAGAGAGTCCTAAACAAGATGAACCCAAAGAGACCCACATCAAGACACATTATAATTTAAAATGTCAAAAGTTAAAGATAAAGACAGAATCTAAAAAGCAGCAAGAGAAAAACAACTAATTACATATAAGAGAGCTTCCATAAGACTATCAGCTAACTTTTCAGCAGAAACCTTACAGGCCAGAAGGGAGTGTTATGACGTATTCGAAGTGCTGAAAGGAAAAAACTTACAAACAAGAATGTTCTATCTGGCCAGGTTATCACTCAGAATTGAAGGAGTGATAAAGAGTTTCCCAGACAAGCAGAAGCTAAAGGAGTTCATCACCACTAAACTGACATTATAAGAAATGTTACGGGACTTCTATAAAAAGAAAATAAAATAACTAGAAATACAAAAATTATGAAAGAAAAAATCTCACTGGTAAAGGCAAACATATAGTAAAGGTAGTGGATCAACAACCTATATAGCTGGTATGAAGGTTAAAAGACAAAGGTAGTAAAATCAGCTTTATCTACAATAAGTAGTTAAGAGATACACAAAATAAAACATGTAAAATATGATGTCAAAAACATAAAACATGGTGGGGGGTAAAAATGTAGTGCTTTTAGAATGCACACAAACTTAAGTAACCATCAACTTAAAATAGACTACTATATACATGAGTGCTTACATAAGAACCTCATGGTAACCACAAACCAAAACCCAATAATAGACACACAAAAAAACAAAGAGAAAGAAATACAAACATAACACTAAAGAAAGTCATCGATTCACAAGGGAAGAAAGCAAGAGAAGAAGAAAGAAACTGAGAAAACATAAAAAACCAACCAGAAAACAGTTAACAAAATGGCGATAAGTACATACCCATCAAAAATTTCTTAAAATGTAAATGGAATAAATGCTTCAATCAAAAGACATAGGGTGGCTGAATGGCTAAAAAACAAGACCCATATATATACCTCATGCAAGAGACTCACTTCATATCTAAAGACACACGCAGACTGAAAGTGTGGAGATGGAAAAAGATATTCCATGCAAATGGAAATGAAAAGAAAGCTGGGATAGTAATACTTATATCAGACAAAATGGACTTTAAAACAAAGACTTAACAAGAGACAAAGAAGGGCATTACATAATGATAAAGGAATCATCCAATGAGAGGATAGAGCACTTGTAAATACATATGTACCTAACATAGGAGTACCTAAATATGTAAAGTAATATTAACAGGTATAAAAGGAGAAATTGACAGTAATATAATAATAGTAGGGGACTTTAACATCCCACTTTCATCAATGGATGGATCATCCAGACAGAAAATCAATAAGAAAACATTGACCTTAAATTACACATTAGACCAGATGGGCTTAATAGATATATACAGAACATTACATCCCAAAACAGCTGAATACACAGTTTTTTCAAGTGCACATGGAACACTCTCCAGGATAGATTACATCTTAGGTCACAAAACAAGTCTCAATAAATTTAAGAAGATTGAAATCATAGCAAGCATCTTTTCTGATCACAACAATATGAAACTAGAAATCAACTATGAGGAGAAAACTGGAAAAAACACAAATACATAGAGTCTAAACAAAATGCTGCTAAACAACCAATGGATCATTGAAGAAATCAAAGAGGAAATCGAAAAATACCCCAAGACAAATGAAAATGGAAACACAACATTCCAAACTCCATGGAACACAACAAAAGCAGTTCTAAGAGGAAAGTTTATAGCAATACAGGACTACGTTAGGAAACAAGAAAAATCTCAAATAAACAATCTAACGTTACACTTAAGGCACTAGAAAAAGAACAAACAAACCGAAAACTAGTAGAAGGAAGGAGGTAATAAACATCAAAGGAAATAAATGAAACTGAAACTTAAAAAAAGTACAAAAAGATCAATAAAACAAAGAGCTGGTTCTCTGAAAAGATAAACAAAACTGATAACCCTTTAGCCAGATATATCAAGAAAAAAAAGAGAGAGGGCTCAAATAAATAAAATCAGAAATGAAAGAAGAGAAGTTACAACTGTCACCACAGAAATACAAATGATCATAAGAGACTACTATGAACAATTATATACCAATGAACTGGACAACCTAGAAAAAATGGATAAATGCCTAGAAACACAATCTTCCAAGTCTGAATCATGAAGAAATAGAAGATCTGAACAGACTGATTACTAGTCATGCAATGGAATCAGTGATCAAAAAAATCCCAATAAACAAAAGTCCAGGACCAGACAGCTTCACAGGTGAATTCTACCAAGAGTTAAAACCTATTCTTCTCAAACTGTTTCAAAAAATTGAAAGGGAAATAATGCTTCCAAACTCCTTCCATGAAGCCAACATTACTCTGATACCAAAACCAGACAAAGACACTACAAAAAAAATTACAAGCCAATATTCCTGGTGAACATGGATGCAAAAAAATCCTCAACAAAATATAGCAAATCAAATTCAACAATACATTAAAAGGATCATACACCATGATCAAGTGGGATTTATCCCAGGGATGCAAAGATGGTCCTGAATCTGCCAATCAAACAACGTGATACACCACATTAACAAAATAAAGAATAAAAATCACATGATCATCTTGATATATGCAGAAAAAGGTTTTTTTTTTTTTTTTGAGGAAGATTAGCCCTGAGCTAACATCTGCTGCCAATCCTCCTCTTTTTTGCTGAGGAAGACTGGCCCTGAGCTAACATCCATGCCCATCTTCCTCTACTTTATATGTGGGACGCCTACTGCTGCTGAGACCAGCTGGGCAGCCAGCCAAAGGGGCGGACGGAATTAATAGAACACAATCTATATTATTCAATGGGACAGGGGACCATCAGCCTCAAGGACTGAGGTGAGGTCCCTCAGATCGCCACATAATTATTTGCAGGTAAAGAATCTCAAGCATGTACAATAGCAGGAAGTCATGCCTGCAGGGACACGCAAGCCAAAGTCCAAAGATTCTATTCTTCATCTCCCTGAAGCACACCAGCCCATCCCAGGTCATTCCCTTGGGGAGTATCTTAAGAACAATCAGCAAGGTATGCAGACGGCATTCCGTTCCTGCCAGGGCCCGGCGTTCCTAAGCCCCTTGCCTTCATGCCTGTTAACATACTCCCCTCTGGCCTGAGATTCCAAAGCACAAGCAATCTGGTATAATGATTATGAGAATCAGCAGATCATATATCTCCCAGTCACCCATTTGGAATTTATTTTCCCTAGGCTTAAATCCTAGCAAGAATGCTGCTATGATCTCCTGCAGCATTTCCCCCTTTTTGTTTTCGTAAGAGGAGGTAGGCGGTCCGGGCAGCTTCTCTCTTAGTCAGTTCTCGGAAGGTTTTTCTCGTGCATCTGAGGACTAAGCAGAAAATAACGAAAAATATACATCCTGATATAACTGTTCCAATAAGGCCACTGCCAATGGTTTTTATCCAGTCAGTAGGAACCATCTTTGATAAGCCAGTATGTATACCATCAAATAGTTCAGATTCAGGTAGCAAAGATAATTAGCATCTTGCATATGTTTTACTTTAGCTAGCAATAAATCTATATCTAATGTGAGATTGTCCTTGAGGTGGCCCTTTAAATGCCGCCTTATAGTGCTCCAAGCGTGCTCACTACTATAATAAGGATGTGGTGTAATACAGAACTCAGTAACATTCCAATCACATTGCAGTCTGACTAGCTTTTTAAGTTATGTACTTCATCTCCCAACATTAATACAGCATTTTCCAGATCCACTAGCCGTTCACTGATTCCCTGAGCAATTCTTATCTGACTGTTCCATGCTTCACAGGCATTTTTGTGCCATTGTTGAATGAAGATAGTGGTGTGAATTGTTTGATGCAGCGCCCCCCCCCCCCCAAGCAACAGTGGCAGTGGATGCTATTGCTATAATGCCTAATATAGCAGCAATCAATAATCCTATAAATCTTTTTGATCTTTTTATGATTTTCTGAATTATTTGTAATAAGGCGTGAGTATCTGGAGATCCTTCCCATGGTCTATTTTGATTTACTGGAAGCCAAATGTTCAAATGTCGCCTCAACAGCATATGTGAATGAGAATCATTGTATAAGGAGCTATTGAGACAAGTGTATAATTTGCAATCCTTACAATTCAGAGTTTTAGCTGTTTCATTAATAGATACTGTACCTATGGCCAATACATATGGATCTCCGACACAGGCTTTGATGTAAAAAGTCCAATTGACAGATGTGTTGAAAGACAATTTTGTGTTCTCCTAGTTTTCATCCCAAATTCTGAATCGCCTTAGACTGAAGGCTAGTTTCCACCCACAGTCTTCAGCTAGCACACAATGGACGATTCGGAGCTGTAAGATTGTTTTTGGGGGCGATAGAATAGTGGAAACTGTAGCCCAATAACGTATGTAATTGTGCTTTGCTATGATTTCTATTGAGCATGTAAATAGATAGCCAAGCCTGTGTAGTAAAATTTAAACAGCCTATTCCCCTTCCTATGCAAATAGGCCAAGGGTCGAAACCAAAATCAGTTATTTCATATGGGGTACCTTCTTCCTTTTCAAATATAGGTAGATGGACATCCCCAGGCCCCAAGACCCGGGATAAATCATTAACATATACAGGGACAGAATTTTCTCCCCAGTTCACTACTCTGATCAATAGGGGGTTAGGAATATAAGCCCAATATGTATAAGTACTGTTATTCTGCTGGGCTATGGCCCTGGATATACTTACGGCCACCGACACCAGGGCGAACATCGCCAGAGTCAGTTGACATTTTCTTGGCAGGGTGCTCACGATATGGCTTAAGATGTCTAGAAGGAACCCAGATAGGCTTTTCTAAATCTCCTGGAGAAACACAAGCAAAACCTCGTCCCCGTGTTATTAGTGACCCCCTATTCCATGTATTACTCCCAGGATCGAACCACCAGATAGATGGTTTGTTTTTCTTCTCCTTCTGCTCTTGTGCATAATGCTTTTCTGCTGGGGTCCTTTCCTCATATGGTTGCAAAAAATTCAAAGCGAATAATGCTTTATAAATTCTTTGTGGGGGGAGATAGTGGCATCTCCCCCTTTTTATTTTTGTAGCATGGCTTTCAGAGTTCGATTTGCTTGTTCTACAATGGCCTGTCCCTGAGGATTGTGTGGGATGCGCGTAGAATGGTGGATTCCCCAATCTGTTAAGAATTTAGCAAGAGAGACGCTGTAATAGGCCGGACCGTTATCTGTCTTTATGGCTTTAGGTCGGCCCATTATTGCCATACAACTATGAGGGTGCGTAATCACATGTCTGGCAGTCTCTCCCATAGTGGCAGTTGCCCAGATATAATGAGAAAAAGTATCAACACAAACATATACAAATGACATCTTCCCAAAGGAGGGAATATGAGTATCATCCATTTGCCAGAGGTCATTAGGTTTTAAACCTCCAGGATTAACTCCTGTATGAGTTTCAGGGACTATGTTTACTTCTTGACAAGTGGGACAAGTTTGTACAATTTGATTAGCTTGGGCCCATGTTAAGTCATATTGCATCTTTAAACCTTTAGCATTACAGTGACTTAAAGCATGAAAATGTTGAGTGTAAGAAAAAATTGGGAATAGTAATGCGTCTGCTCGGGCGTTTCCCTCTGTGAGAGGTCCTGGAAGAGAAGTATGGGCTCTGATATGGGTTCTATAAAATATGTGGTGCCGGTTACGAATGGTGGTTTGTAGATCATTGAAAAGGGCATATAAGGAATCGGGAAGATTTTGTTTGATAAGTGCTGTTTCAAACATCAAATGTGTTACTTGAACAGCATATTGGGAATCAGATAAAATATTAATAGGTTCCTGAATATTTCACAAAGCATGAGTGATCGCTTTTAACTCAGCCTGGTGAGCTGATAATCCGGGGGTGTCTATCACACAGGTATATGTTCCAGTGTAACCGGCCTTATGATTACTAGAGCCATCTGTAAATATAATGTTGGCACCGGATATAGGAGTCAATTTAGTGATCTTTGGAATGATCCACTGAGTCCTTTGTAAAAATTGTAACACAGGTATTTTGGGAAAATGATTATCTATTTTTCCCACATAATCAGCAAAAGCCAATTGCCATTTCATATGATTTTGAAAACATTGTGATACTTCTTTGTGGGATAACATCAAGCAAATAGTATCTAGGTCATTTCCAGAAAGTTGTTTAGTTCTTTCCATGAATTTCTCTGAAGATGAAACATATTTGCAAAAACATCAAAGTAAAACAGCAGCTGTCTGCAAATAACAAAACATTCAAAAGTGGTAATTGACAAAGGCATTTGACCATCTCTGTGATATACAACATTTTGCGATAATAACCAGAATTATGGCTGACAATCAGAACAGATCAGATAATTTTTGAAATACTCATGTTAATAGCACTCATTTACATAAACCATTTAAGAAAGTTTATCATTACTTATTTGACAACGCTTCTTATGTAATTTAACATACAAAATAAGCCTTATTAGTTTAGCATTTTTCTTATAGAAAGAGAGCAAATTTCTCTGAGAAGTCCCAGGGACCCTCTGAAAATCCCCAGAGAAAGCTTCCCTCCTCTTCCAGGTCAAAAGAAAGCTGTTATTCAGGACTTGAATATTTGTGTGTGTGTGTTGGGGGGGTGGGTTGTTCAGATAGGAAACCGGGTTCATTGTGAAACCACGTTCAGGCATCTATTCAAAGTTACAAGAGAAAGAGTCAAGGGGAAACAGAGTTAAAATAGTCAAAAAAGCCTTTTTATAATCTTTTTATCAAGGGTAGATTAAAAGTTTAGGAAAATTATTCTTTTAAGAAAGAGGAAACCAAGATTTAATTTTGTACCAGTTTACTTTTGACATATAAGTTTATTTACTTAGTTGAATTTACGTTAATCTTAGCCAACTTGACCATACATAAAACTCTTTAGAGCTTTACTTTTACAAACCTTTGCTTCCTTTTTTACATTCAGAATTTGTCACAGCACTTTAGGACAAATTTATCTTTCTCAACTCAAGAAACAAAAATATTTCCATTCTTTATATCTTTTTACTGAAAACATTTATTTTACTTTCCTTGTATACAGACCTTTTAGAAATATACGTTTTCTCATAGAAAATTCCTTAGCATACATAAAACATGTTTATCAATAAACCTAAGCACTTTCCAGTCTCTTCGATATAAGAGACCAAAGGCAGACAAATATATGCTTAGTAGTAACTGTTATTATTTAACTTAACTTAGTAAAGCTATAAAGTTTGTTTCCAAAAAGATTTTGGAAGCTGTTTTTCTAAGTATACAGTACTATAAGTACAACATAATTATTGTACTCAAAACTCTTGTCCAGTTTTAACAATTACTTTTAAAAACTTCATGTGACATTACAGCAGTTAACTATCATTTTCAGTTGTTTAAGTACATATATCATAATATAGTTATTATATATATAATTATACATATAATTGTTAAAAAGTTTTTCCAAAAGCTTTTGTTTTTACGTTTATTTAGTTTACCTGTTCTTAACAATTATATTTAGATCGTCTATAAAAACCTTATGAAACATCAAACAAAATTGAGTTATGAGTTTTGCTGATAAATTTTGTAACAGAGATGACATGAGCTCATTTGACCAGTAAATCCAGGCTGTATGTCTGCACTATAGCCAATGCTGATGACTTTGAGGGCATGTTTATTTTAAATGAAATCAGCAAACTTAAACAGGCTTTCATTTATCAAAGAGCATTTTATATCATGTTAAATAACTTTGTCTCTTAGAAGTTTTTGCATATTCATTAAAGACTGCATTCCGTTATGAGAGATTTTGAATCCTCTTCTGAAACAGGTTTTCAGAATGGCCATTACAATTCCAAATTGTCTCAAAAGTTTACTTATTTTTACTTGTTCAATTTTAGATCAGGAATTTTGGGGGAGTTGAAGTGAAGCTCAGCTTGCTGGGATGCTCAGCAAGAGAGGAGACAAGAGCAGCAGATTTGGGTTCGGCTGCTGGCATGTTTAATTATTTAATTATTTTTTCTTAAAGAGGCAGTAAAGTATTTCTAATTTTATTTAGAAGCCTCAAAAGATTAAAACAGGCTCCCCATTGCTGCAGCTGGCTTTTTCAGTTACATACATCAGTTTGGGTGAACTGAAATTGGCCCATTTAAGTGTACCATTTTTTACAAAACTTTATCTTAATTTTACTAACTCTTAGAATTTTAATTAGAACTTATATTAGGATTCCATTAACAAGTTTTGGTACTACAACACTGTTCAGGGGAAGCACTCCCAGTTAGACATAACATTTATTCCCAAAGAAAACATCCAGGCAAAGTTGACATAACCTCTTCATATAATATTAGCTTAAACACTTTAATCTTTATAGTCTTATTAATCTTAGAAGCCTAACTGTTGCCCCAAACAATTGCTGGTCAGGTTTCTCACTCTGATTTTTGCCTCTTGACCTTTTACATTTTTCAAACTGAGGTGAGTAGAACAAGTCTGTCTGATGTCCTTGAATGTTGGGGAGCCAATAGGGGGGTCCCTTTAGCCCATCCAACCTTAGGCAGTGTTTTATTAAAACCTTTGTTTTAACTTTATTTATATCTGTTCCATTTATCCCATTTTTCTGTTAATAGCTAACTAAAGATTTTTATTCCATTGGGATGAGTCCTATGACTCTTCCCTTTCTGATTTCTCTTTGTTAACTTAATATATTTATTAGCATCTATAAGATTATGAGAAGCTGAGACCCCAAGTTTGATTAAGTTCTTAAGACTAGTTATTATAGTTTCCTTTTAATTTGGTCTTTTCATAGGTACCAATAAAACAGCTGTTTATTATGAGAGCTCTTTAAAAAGTTTCCCAACTTAAGGATCCACTGTTTGGACATTTTTTTTTTCTCTCCAGAGTCTAAAGAATATTGTGGCCATGTGGTGTTACAAAAGAAAATCATCCCTCTTTAGACATTGGCTTATAGCTATAGGTCGACCATCAGTCAAAGTTTTTCCAAGGGGCTCTTAGGTGGAAGAGATGCAGCATCTTCCATGTTAACACTTTTAAAAAACAAAAACTACCAGTTACTTACAAGAGATGTCTTCCTAAGTCCTAAACCTAGTTTCTTCCACCACCAAAGCAAAAAGCGCCGTGGGCCCATGACATCCGGCTAGCAGCCAGTTACCTGGAGCTGTCCCTGAGACAAGGGGCTCAAGCAGCTGCAGGACAGCTTCCAAGAGATGCCTTTAGCCAGAGGTTGGTGTGCCACAGGCGAGACGTCCACCTGGGACATTGTCCCATCTGGGGTGCCAAATTGATACCGAACCTGATTTGAGTTCGCTCACCCGTTGCGCAGTAAGCCAGTCTGATATCGGGTGTGGTGGAAGAAAGTAGGAATTTTATTTTTGCACAGTGCTGAGCAAAGAGAGAGGGCAGCTAACTCTAAATCCCAAACTTGGGGAGTCATGGATTTGGAGGGGCTCTAGTACGGAACGAATTAACGACCAAGTGTTCCATATAGTTACAGGCATCAGAACACCCTTCTGATATTCTTTCTTTAATTCAGTTCCCACCTTTTCCCATGGCTGTAAATCTAACGTACCTAGAGTAGAAAACAAAGTACAATGCTTCTCTATGATTTGCAGCAACTTGAACAATTTATTTTTACTGACCTTAGCCACCCCTGCCCTCAGCAATTGCCTGAGTAAGCAGATGTATGGGCAATATTGTTCTGTACTCTCAAAATTACCCATTTACTCTGTTAAAACTTCTGGAAGCACTTACCTACATGGGGAATCTTCAGAGGCCTCACACCGCTTCCAGGTTCTGCACCGCTGAAACTCCACCGTCGCTCTTTGGCGACCCTTCCTTCAAGCCCCACATTGGGCGCCACTTGCTGCCGAGACCAGCTAGGCAGCCAGCTGAAGGGGCGGATGGAATTAGTAGACAGAACACAATCTATATTATTCAATGGGACAGGGGACCATCAGCCTCAATGACTGAGGTGAAGTCCCTCAGATTGCCACATATTTATTTGCAGGTAAAGAATCTCAAGCATGTACAATAGCAGGAAGTCATGCCTGCAGGGACACGCAAGCCAAAGTCCAAGGATTCTATTCTTCATCTCCCTGAAGCACACCAACCCATCCCAGGTCATTCCCTTGGGGAGTATCTTAAGAACAATCAACAAGGTATGCAGACGGCATTCCGTTCCTGCCAGGGCCCGGCGTTCCTAAGCCCCTTGCCTTCATGCCTGTTAACATACTCCCCTCTGGCCTGAGATTCCAAAGCACAAGCAATCTGGTATAATGATTATGAGAATCAGCAGATCATATATCTCCCAGTCACCCATTTGGAATTTATTTTCCCTAGGCTTAAAGCCTAGCAAAAATGCTGTTATGATCTCCTGCAGCAGCCTACCACAGCATGGCTTGACAAGCAGTACATAGGTCTGCACCTGGGATCTGAACCAGTAAACCCCAGGCTGCTGAAGCGGAGTGTGTGAACTTAACTGCTATGCCACCAGGCCAGCCCCCAGAAAAAGCTTTGGACAAAATTCAACATCCATTTATGATAAAAATTCTCAAAAAAAATGGGCATAGAGGGAACTTATCTCAACATAGTAAAGGGCATATATGACAAACTCACAGCTAATATCACACTCAATGTTAGAAATGAAAGCATTTCCTCTAAGAGCAGAAATGAGACAATGAAGCCCACTCTTGCAACTTTTATTTAACATAGTATTGGAAGTCTTAGCCATAGCAATCAGACAAGAAAAAGAAACAAAAGACATCCAAATTGGAAAGCAAGAAGTAAAATTGTCAGTATTTACAGGTGACATGATACTATATATAGAAAACCCTAAAAAGTCCACCAAAAAATTATTAGAACTAATATATTAGTTCAGTAAAGTTTCAAGATACAAAATTACTATATAGAAATCTGTTGCATTTCTATACACAAATAATGATCTACCAGAAAGATAAATTAAGAAAACAATTCCATTTACAATTGCATCAAAAAGAATAAATTTAACCAAGGAGGTGAAAGACCTGTACTCTGAAAACAATAAGACATTGATGAAAGAAATTGAAGATGACACAAATAAATGGAAAGATATACCATGCTCGTGGACTGAAAGAATTAATATTGGAGCCTGGTGGTGTAGTGGCTAAGTTCACATGCTCTGCTTTGGCAGCCCGGGGTTCACAGGTTCAGATCCTGGATACGGACCTAGCACTCTCATCAAGCCATGTGTGGTGGCATCTCACATAAAGTGGAGGGAGATTGGCATAGATCTTAGCTCAGCAACAATCTTCCTCAAGCAAAAAGAGGAAGATTGGCAACAGATGTTAGCTCAGGGCCAATCTTCCTCACACAAAAAAAGAATTAATATTGTTAAAATATCCATACTACCCAAAGCAATCTACACATTTAACACAATCTCTGTTAAAATACCAATGGCATTTTTCACAGAACTAGAACAAATAATCCTAAGACTCATAAGGAACCACAAAGGACCCCAAATAGCCAAAGCAAATAGTCTTCTTGAGAACGAAGAACAAAGCTGGAGATATCATGCTCCCTGATTTCAAACTATGTGACAAAGCTGTAGCAGTCAAAACAATATGGTACTGGCACAAAAACAGACATATAGATCAATGGAACAGAATGGAGATCACAGAAATAAACCTCTACTTTTATGATCAATTAGTCTATGACAAAGGAGGCAACAATATACAATGGGGAAAAAATATTCTCTTCAATAAATATTGTTGGAAAAACTGGACAGCTACATGCAAAAGAATGAAACTGTACCACTTTCTTATACTGTATACAATAATAAATTCAAAATAGATTAAAGACTTAAATGTAAGACACGAAACCATAAAGCTCCTAGAAAAAAACTCTTTGACATTTGTGGTAGCAATGCTTTTTTGATCTGTCTCAGGCAAGAGCAACAAAAACAAAAATAAACAAATGGGACTACATCGAACTAAGCTTCTGTACAGCAAAGGAAACCATCAACAAAACAAAAAGCAACCTACTAAATGGAGAAGATATTTGCAAATGATATATCAGATAAGGGATTAATATCTAAAATATAAAAGGAACTCATACAACTCAATATAAAAGAAACAAACAATCTGGTTGAAAAATGGGCAGAATACTTGAATAGACATTTTTCTAATGAAGCCATACGAACGGCCAACAGACACATGAAAAGATACTCAACATCACCAATTGTCAGGGAAATGCAAATCAAAACCACAATGAGATGTCTCCTTACACCTGTCAGAATGGCTATCATCAAAAAGACAACAAATAAGAAATGTTAGCAAGGATGTGGAGAAAGGGAACCCTTGTGCACTGTTGGTGGGAATGTAAATTGATGCAGCTACTATGGTAAATAGTATGGAAGTTCCTGGAAAAAATTAAAAATAGAACTACCATAAAGTCCAGCAATTCCACTTCCTGGTATTTACTCAAAGAAAACAAAAACACTAATTGAAAAAATATATACACCCCTATGTTCCTTGCAGCATTATTTACAGTAGCTCAGATCCGGAAATAACCCAAGTGTCCATGGATGGATGAATGGTTAAAGAAGATGTGGTATATATATATAATGGAATGTTACTCAACTGTAAATAAAGAATGAAGTTTTGTCATTTGCAACAGCATGGATGGACCTAGAGGGTGTTATGCTAAGTGAAATAAGTCAGACAGAGAAAGACAAATACAGTATGATTTCACTTGTATGTGGAATCTAAAAACCAAAACAAATGAACAGACAAAACAAAACAGAAACAGACTCATAGACACAAACAACAAAGTGGTGGTTTCCAGAAGGGAGGGGGCAAGTGGATGGGCAAAATAGGTGAAGGGGATTAAGAGGTACAAACTTCCAGTTATGCAATAAATAAGTCATGGGGATGTAATATACGGCATAGGAAATATAGTCAATCATATTGTGATAATTTTGTATGGTGACAAATGGTTACTAGACTTATCATGGTGATCATTTTATAATGTATATAAATGTCAAATCACTATGCTGTACACCTGAAACTAACATAATGTTGTATGTTAACTATACTTCAATGAAAAAAAAGCAAGCACCTAAGTGACTCTGTATATGATACTTTTGAGCATCTTTTGAAAACTAAGGAATATAATGATGTTGTTGGTTGCTCCTAATGTTACTGGACAAAGTGGTGAAAGAAAAGGATGAGCTCCAGGATTCAAATTCCCAGCTCAAGTGCCACAAAAATGATCTAAGAGCTTCTCTGTGTGCCCTGAAGGAGAGTCTTATCTCCTGTAGCTGCAGGGCTGAAATTCCTGAAAATCAAGCACACAACCTCATTGTGTTTGGCTGAGTTACAACACAGGTTTAACTCTCAGGCTTGTATGGTTCTACTGTTGAAGTGAGGGCATTGATTGGGAAAGAATGGGCTTCTGTAAGTTGAGATGGGGTCTGGGGTCGTGCAGGAAGACCCATGAAACTAGGGACATTGAGCCTCTAAGTACTGATGAATCTTTGCCAGTGGAAGAGGTCTCCCCAAACCCAGTGAAAGCAACCTCCTTACTCCCAGCAAAACTGACTTCTCCAGCCTCAGCAAAAGTGTCTTCCCCATCTATAGCGGAAGTGGCCTCCCTAACCCCCGTGGCAACAGCATTTCCTGCTCCTCCCCCAGTTGTAGCGACCTCCCCACCCACAGTGATATGGGGCTCTCCACCTGTCTGTGGGGATTTATAGTGCATTGCCTGAGGAAATGGTAACAGCCCCTCCTTAGGCAGTTGCCCTGCATGACACTGCTGAGACTCCTCAGGATCCACTCTCATCACCCCTCTCTGCTTCTAGACCTGTAACTAAACCCAAATCCCAGCAGGCCTCTAAAACTGAGGTACAAAGAGTGATCCATGAGGAGACGCAGCATACTCCAAATGAACTACTTGAATTTTCTAATTTATATAAACAGAAATCTGGGGAAATTGTGGGAATGTATATTAAGGGTGTGGGATAATGGTGGAAGGAACGAAAAGTTGGATAAGGCTGAATTTATTGATGTGGGCTTATGTTGATTCGAAACCTTGGGAGTTTCCTGGGTGAAATTTGAAATGAGCCCCATATATGGAAAGCAAGGAGAAAGAGGCAGACTACTTCGGATTGGTAGGTGGAAGTTTTTTTTTTTAAATTATTTATTTATTTTTTTCCTTTTTCTCCCCCAAAGCCCCCAGTACATAGTTGTATATTCTTTGTTGTGGGTCCTTCTAGTTGTGGCATGTGGGACACTGCCTCAGCGTGGTTTGATGAGCAGTGCCATGTCCGCGCCCAGGATTTGAATCAATGAAACACTGGGCCACCTGCAGCGGAGCACGTGAGCTTAACCAATCGGCCACAGGGCCAGCCCGGTAGGTGGAAGTTTTAAGAAGCAAGGGAACTTCCATCAGAGGCTTGTTTTGGGCAGCTACAAGATGAGTAGATCCCTGCACCTGCCCGCCAGAATCTTAAAAGTTTATATAGAGGCCTTAATGGGATCCAGTCACGTACACAGTCCAGATGGTCTCAACAATGCTTTACTCTCTCAAGGCTGCATCCTTGAAACAGCTCCTAGTATGTGAACAGTGGGCAGATCGTACGCTTCAAGGATAAGGGGTTGGGTAAGGAGCCTCCAGTAGCCCGGATCCAGCTTGCAGGTCAACGGGTTGTCACATTCTCTTGATGATCTCCTCCAACACGCCATCCCTCGTGACTGGCCCTTAGAATCTTTTACACCCCCCTCTTCTGCAATGTACCCTGAGTGGTCAGCAAGGAGTTTAGTAACATGGAAGTGGCTCATTTGGCAGCTATCTGGCTACACTGGAGGCAGATGCCGCAGCAAGAATATAAACACATGCAAGAGAAAATACAGATTAAGATAATGATTTCTAATATAAGTAATCTTTTCTGTCAAAAGCGTCATGATCCAAATTATTGATTTACTAAGTCCCTAGGCTGGAGGTTGGATCACTCAGGGTGTTCACATATATTTCCAAATGATTTAGTAAAGATGATACATTAGCACACTCATTAAGTATTAACATATAACATTCCGTTGGATAATGGCATAGGTGCTTCCTTGCGAGGCAGTAATAATGTCCAAGGCTATCCTGTTTTGGAGGACAGTTTTCTCATTAGAGACGTTTCCGTGTTCAGTAAAGACAGGCTTTGCCAGCTATCATTTAAATCTTGTTGGATGAATTTAGTAAGGGCTTTATGTGTGCAATAACGTCCTCCAGGCCAATGGAAGGAACAAAGACAGTGGCCAAATGATCGTACCAGTGGAAAACAGAATGTGTGCATTTGGTAACCAGACACCACAGAAACAGCAGAGGTCTAAGTTTGAAAAGACAGATATTTAGTAGGAATTTGTATGGGAAAGTTTTCACATTCTATAAGAATTACACTTGTGGCCTGATCCTTAGATGTTAATGTGGCTGCAGCTTTAGAAATTTGACCTGGTTGTGCATACCATACATGTTGGCCAGGGGAGGCAGCACTGTTAGGCATGAGGAGATAGACCAGGGTTGGGATATGCCAGACCAGGATCCTACCTTCTCCCCACGTTCAATGGTGCATGTTCCATTCCAGGTATAGTGCATTTCCACAGGTCCAGCTTACAGCAGGACAATAGAATCCCACTGGAGATTGAGTAGTTCCCCCTTACCTGGGGGTGCAAAGTAACTCGCCCATCCCAGTGGGACATCCCATTGTAAATTTCAGTCAATAACACCTTTTGCAGGCATAATGAGGCTGGGTGTTCTCAGCAGCATAGCACATTGATCCACGGTGAGAGTCAGGGCAATGTTTTTCTCCTGTGACTTCCGTATCTTTACATACCTTCAGGGTGTTGGGTGTCTCAGCAGGGGTCCCCAGTCTCTGCATATGAGCCAATAGGCCCTACTTGTTGATAATTCAAATGTATTAAAGCCTGGGATGGTACTTTAGTCCACCCAGACAAGGTAGTTTTACCTATAATTTAATCTGCTGCTTTAGTATTCCATTTTCCCTTTCTACCAACTCTGCTGTTTGTGGGTTATAGGGGAGATGGAACCTCCATTCAATGTCATGCATATTATGATTTTTGAAATGTGACCCCTGATCACCGTCTTTAATGAGGGTATTTGTACATGGTACTCAGCTTCTTTAATCCCCTAATGATGGCAGCCTGGTTTGTGTGGTAATCATGGAAAGCTTGGGTTATTCCAGGTGTGGTGTTTACACAAACCAAGGCATATTTAGAACCCTCACTTAGAGGGAGGGTACCAATATAATCAATTTGCCAATGCCTTACCAGTTGGAAACTCCAGTGGATAGCCCCAGACTCCTTTGACAATTGCCAAAGAACACACAGGGTATGCTGTTACTGCATTAACCAAGTCACTCTTTTTTTTGTTGTTGTTTTTGTTTTTGTTTTTTGTTTTTTTTTTTGGAGGAAGATTAGCCCTCAGCTAACTACTGCCAGTCCTCCTCTTTTTGCTGAGGAAGCCTGGCTCTGAGCTAACATCCGTGCCCATCTTCCTCTAGTTTATATGTGGGACGCCTACCACAGCATGGCTGCCAAGCAGTGTCATGTCCGCACCCGGGATCCGAACCAGCGAACCCTGGGCCGCCTAGAAGCGGAACGTGCGAACTTAACCGCTGCGTCACCAGGCCGGCCCCCCAAGTCACTCTTTTTTAAGGGCAATCCGGCATCCTTGGCAATACACCATCTCATCCAGGCGCTATGGTGGCTGCTCTTTCTAGGCGCCCAATCTGCTGTATCTACTGAAGGGTCAGTTGCTAGGGCTCATACCTGAACTAGGGTGTCAGCTTCCTGATTGCCAGGGGTTGTCAGCACCTTATAAGCTTGGATGTGGATAACAGTGAGGACTGCCTTAGGCTCTTGCAGGTGAACCCAAATGTCTTTATATCCGGACTCCATGAGGGCTTATTTATGATTATCCATTCCTTGGCTTCCCATTGTCCAAACCATAGAGTTATGCCTTTAGAACAGCCCAAGTGTCAATGCAAAGGGTTAACAGCTCCTGAGTGATCACCAGCCAAACCACTCTGAGTTCAGCCTACTGGCCGCTACAATTCATTCCTGTTTCTATCCAGATGGTGTCAATGTTGGGCTGAAGATCAACTGCAATCCATGTGGGCAGGTTACCCTGGCTAGACTCATCTGTATACCAGGAATTTCTCCTATTTCCTCTCTACAGTTCACAGGGACCACCACAGCAATAGGGGTAGGGGCATTTGGAGGATCTACGTATTCTACAGGGCCTAGTAGCACCTGCATTTCTAGAGGCAGTGGGCTGGCAGACAGGGTACTCCTCTGCTGCAAATAGGCATGCCACTTAGTGAACATGGGAGTCTGAGCCATGACAGAAGTGGGTTGATGGAACATATTCTCAATCCACCTCTTGATAAGGAGGGAAGTTCTTACCATGATAAGTCTGTCTGATAATATCTGATTCTATGCACATTTTAAAATATGACATTGCAGTCAATGCTTTGGTAATATCACCAATGTTTTTCAGTTGGATACTGTTACAAGGAGAACAGCCAGTCCTGGTGGTCTAGTGGTTAAGATTCAGCACTTTCACTGTCGCAGTCCGGTTTTGCTTCCTGGTCAGGGAACCACACCACCCATTTGTTGGTTGTCATATTGCTGTGATGCTGAAAGCTATGCCACTGGTATTTCAAATACGAGCAGGGTCACCAATGGTGGACAGGTTTCAGCAGAGCTTCCAGACTCAGACAGACTAGAAAGAAGGACCTGGCCATCCATTTCTGAGAAAATTGGCCAAGAAAACCCTATGAATAGCAGCAGAGCATTGTCTGATATAGCACCAGAAGGTGAGAGGATGGTGCAAAAAGACTGAGCAGGATTCTGCTCTGCTGTACACAGAGTCACTAGGAGTCGGAATTGGTTCCATGGCACTAACGACAAACAAGAACAGATTTTTATTGAACTTATGCAAATAACTATATTGCCATGAAAATAAGAATACTCACTAAGAGTTTCTGAATTCTGGAGAGATCAGGTAGAGAGGAAAGGATAAATATTTCATCTTTGTTTACAAAGGGATATGTTAGCAAATTGCTGATAGCTTAAGAGAAAAGAGAAAAAGGTTTTCTTAAATCTGGAAAAACAAAACATAAAAGAACCAACAATGTTTCAAACAAAAAGTCATAAGAATTATAATCATCCTCATCACTTCACTTAGTCTCATGTAATTAATTCTTGTTGATCTTGATCTTTTGTTAGTAGTTTTATGAATTCATCAGCATTTTCATTAGAGTTCTGTAAATTCTTATTCAGTTCGGTGATATGATCTTAGTTATCAGAAACCTGTACTTGTCAGAGTATTTTCCATGAATCCCCTTGAAGATGAAGCACTTTTGCAGGAACACTTTTGCAAAAGCATCAGAATAAAACAATAACTGTCTGTAAATAACAAAAGGCTTAAAAATGGCCATGGTTAAAGATTTGAGGAGAGTTGATTATAATGGAATTGAGAAGAGAATTTGGTTATTTCTGTGACATCATTTTTAAAATAACTAGAATTGTTGGAGGAGGTCATCAAGAGGACGTGACTACCAGTTGACCCTTGAGCTGGACCTGGGCAATCAGAGGCTCCTTACCCGCTCCCCTGTCCTTGAAATGTACATTCTGCCCACCATTCCCACAGCAGGAGCTGTTTTCAAGGATGCAGCCTTGAGAGAGCAATGTGTTTTTAAAAGCATCTGGACTGAATACATGACTAGTTAAGGCCTCGGCATGAACTTTGAAGATTCTGTTGGGCCAGTGCAGAGATTTACCCCGAATGTAAATTCCCTTGCTTATTAAAACTGCCACCTACCAATCTTCAGTGCTCTGTTTCTTCAATCTCTCCCTGCTCTCTGTGTATGGGGGCCAGTTTGTCAATGAAAAAAATGGTGAGCCAGACAGGAGACTGGAGAAAGGGATCTTGGGAAAGAGACCTGTGCGGGAAATCCCGAGTTGGCCATCGACCTCTGTGTGGTGAGGGGTAAATCGAATATTAGGTGCTTGCGGACCACCTCTTGAGTATGAAGACTCCCCCAAAATACCAGCTGGTTAGATGCACTTGTTTGAGAAACTGTGCATAGTGCACTGCAGCAAAGAAGGAAAACAAATGGCTGCCGCAGTGGGCTGGTCTCCACTGTGGGCAGTTTGGATGGCCACAAATGCCCAACTAGAGGCTAAAGCTCAAGGTAGAAAGTTGGAAGAAGAGCTGAGGTTAGAGAAAGATGTGCAGTTGTCCGCAACTCTGCTAGCTTTGGGGTAGCAGACAAGGTGGGAGAGTAGGATATCAAGTTGGAGACCTTAGCATGCTGTTCTGAAAAGCTAGGAGGGAACAAGCTGCCACAGATTAAGGTCCAAATGCTTGTGACGAAGCCTGATTAGGAGGCTAAGAGATGGAATGCCTGGGAAAGTGAGGAGAACAAAGGGGAGGATGTTGTGGTGATTGACAGTGAAATGCATGAAGTGCCATATGTTGTCCGACCTCTAATACAAAGGAAAATTTTAAATAGTAATTACCATGGACTGCTGATAAAAGAGAAATATACCCCAAAACTCCTGGGAGAAAAACTTGCATTCTTTCTCTGTCCCTTGAAGTTGTAAATCTTATCATATCTTTGAAATGTAAACACCCCAGGAAATAACTGAAACACTGCCCATGATCATCTGAGACTGAAGACAAAAAAAGAAAAGAGGCTTTTTAAAATGCAGACTGCTATAGAAGCTCCCTTGCCCAAAATCTAGTCCACAGACACCATAAGATTACTCATCAAGGGCAAATACAAATTTTAAAAGTCTTCTCCACACATATTTGTACAAAGCTTTCACCATTTGAGTGGGTAACCTTAACTTGTTCCATCTGCCAGAGACACAATTTGGATTCAGTTGTTTATAAACTAGTGAATTTTATATTGTACTTGATTCATAGCAAAAGTTTTGGAATGAAAGCCAAGGGGTATCTGTGTCTGTGCATTTATGTTTGTCTATGGATATATGTTCTATATATGTGATGTATTTCTATCTTTTGATGGTATTGTCAAAATTAATTTGTAAAAGAGGACTATGGCTTAAAGAAAAATAAGCTTTAATATCAATAGTATACTTATGTAAAACTAAGACCATTTTCTTTCATCTCCTAAAGGACAAAGTTTTCTTGGACTATTCTATTCTTGACAAGATTATGAAAGATTTTTCTTTAACCTTTTGAAGTAATATGCCTAGAAAATAAAGATTCATTGTTTTATCAGAATAATTTCCTGTGCTTCATGTTGTCTTTATCAGGTCTTTGATTACTTAAGAAAACTGGGTCTTCTCGATTAAAAGAGCTAAGTTTTTTACAATTATGTAACTTTTTGTATTTGCCTTCAAAGTCATTAGTTGTCACTTTGGTTAAATAGATAACTAAGTATTGTTTCACAGTGACATATGATCCTATTTAATCAAGTATTTTAAAACATTTTGATATTTTTGATAAACATTCCAAAAATCAAATTCTAAATGGAGTCTTTTTGACCTCAAACTAACTTTGTGATTTTCCAGAGGGTCCCTGGAACATCTCAAAAGATTTGTTCTCTTTCATGACAAAAGAGATAGATTAAATTAATTAGGCTTATTTGATATGTTAAATTACATGGGAAGCATTGTCAAATAGGAAATGATGCTAAACTTTCCTTGGGTTATATTTATATATATATTATTAATATGTGTTCCAGATATTATATGAAATTCCTAAAACTCTAATATGTTCTGGTATGTTATCATTCGTAATCGTTGGTTTGCAAACTGGCCCCCATACTTGGAGGGCAAGGAGAGATTGAAGAAAGAGTCAGATCACTCCAGATTGGTAGATGGCAGTTTTAATAAGCAAGAGAACTTACATACAAGCCTTATCTCAGGTGGCTGCAAGATGAGTATATCTCCACACCCACCTGCCAGAATCTTAAAAGTTCATATAGAGGCCTTAACTGGGTTTAGTTGTGTATTCAGTCCAGATGGTCTCAACAACACATTATTCTCTCAAGGCTGCATTCTTGAAAATGGCTCCCACTAAGGGAATGGTGGGCAGAAAGTACATTCCAAGGACAGGAGAGGGGGTAAGGAGCCTCTGATTGATCAGGTCCAGCTCATGCGTAAACCAGTGGCTACTTCCCATTGATTATTTCTCCAACACTTCACCCCTCATGACCAGCTCTTACAATCTTACATCCCCCCTCTTCTGCAATGTGCCCTGAGCAGTCAGCAAGGGGTTTCACTAGCATGGAGGTAGCTATTTTGGCAGTGCTCTGACTATCCTGGCGGGATGTGTCATTGCAAATTCCATTAGATAACACCCTTCCAGGGCATGATGTGGCTTGGTGTTCTCAGCAGCATAGTACGTTGATCCACAGTGAGATTCTGAGCAATGGTTGTCTCCCGTGACTTCCATATCTTTACACGCTTTCAGGGTGTTGGGTGTCTCAGCAGGGGTCTCCAGTCTGGCATATGGAGAAATAGGTTCTATTGGTTGATTATTCAAATGTATTAAAGCCTGGGATGGTACTTTAGTCCACCCAGACAAGGCAGTTTTATCTCTTAGTAATTTAATCTGCTGCTTTAATATTCCATTTTTCCTTTCTACCAACTCTGCTGCTTGCAGGTTATGAGGGAAATGAAACCATCATTTAATGTCATGTTCTTTTGCCAGTCTTGCATATCATGACCTTTGAAATGTGACCTGTGGTCACCATCTATTCCACAAGGGTATCTGTACACAGTACTCAGCTTCTCTAATTCCCTACTGGTGGCAGCCTGGTTTGCAGGGCAACAAAGGAAAGCTTGGGTTAGGCCAGATGCAGTGTCCACACAAATCAAGGCATATTTAAAACCCTCACTTGGAGGGAGGGTGCCAAAATAATCAATTTGCCAATCCCTCACTGATTGGGAACTCCACCAGATGGTCCCAGACTCCTTTGGCATCTGCCTTGGGTGTTGTTTAGAACAAAAGGACATGCTGTTACTGCATTAAGTTACTCTTTTTCAAGGGCAATCCAACATCCTGGGCAATATGCCATCCCACATGGGTGCTATAGTGCTCACTCTTCCTACAGACCCGATCTGCTGTACCTACTGAAGGGTCAATTGCTAAGGCTCATACATGAGCTAGGGTGTCACCTTCCTGATTACCAGGGGATGTCAGCACCTTATGAACCAGGATGTGGAAAACAGTGAGGACTGCCTCAGGCTCTTGCAGGCAAATCCAAATGCTTTTTATTCTTGAAATGTCTTCAGGAAACCACATATCTTGACCCCACAAGGGCTCATTTATGATTATACACCCCTTGGTTTCCCAGTCCAAGTCATAGTGCTAATCTCTTTAGAACAGCCCAGCTGTCAATGCAAAGGGTTAAAGGCGGGGGCTCATAAGTGATCAACAGGCAAACTGCTCTGAGTTCACCCACTCGCTGCTGCAGTTTGTGCCTGTTTCCATCCAGAAGGTGTCAGTGTTGGGCCAAATAGCGACTGCAGTCCATGCGGGCTGGTTGCCCCAACCAGACCTGTCTGTATACCAGGCATCAGCAGGAATTTCCCCTACTCCCTCTCTACAGGCTGCGGGGCCACCACAGGAATAGGATCGGGGCATTTAGAGCATCTACGTAGTCTATAGGGCCTAGTAGCACCCGTATTTTTAGAGACAATAGGCTGGCAGACAGGGTGCTCCTCTGCTGCAAATAGGCATGTCACTTAGTCAAAGTAGGAGTTTGAGCCACAGAAGAGGTGGATCAATGGAACATACTCTCAGCCCACTCCTTGATTGAAAGGGAAGTTCTTATGATGATATGCTATTCCTTTGTGAGAGGCTCTACCTGGAGGAGCAATGTGTACACTGCTGAGCTGTTGCTCAGTGAAGATATATCGGGTTTCTGCCCCCTTCCAGAGCTGAGACCAAAATCCTAGGGGTACTCTCTCCTGTTGTCTCTGCCATAGTGCTCAATCCATACCTGCCAGAGTCACAGATACATCTAACTCAAATGGTAGTCCTGCTTGGGAGATTCCCAGAGCTCTAACCTGCTTCACTAGTATTTTTATCTTCTCAATGTTAGCTTGTTGCTCTGATTCCCAGTCCCACATGTGCCCTTTCTTTACCAGGTGGTACAAGGGATGGAGGCATATGCCAGATGAGGAACAAAAGTCCTCCAAAATCCCAAAATCCCTAAAAAGCTTACACACCTTTCACGTTCGTAGGGATTGGATAGGCTTGCACTTTGTCAGTCACAGCTTCCAGGACAACGAACGTCTCACCTGACCAAACAATTCCAAAAAACTTTACGGTGGTGCCTGGGCCCTGAATTTTCTGAGGGTTCATAGCACATCCTCTCCCTTGATGTTCCAGCAAAGTCTGCAGACTATCCTGCAACAGAGGCAAGTCTTTACATGTTAACATCATATCATCGACGTCATGGGCCCATTTTGCTGATTTGGGGAATAGCAGGGACAGATTTCAGGACACCATCTCATGACATACTGTGAGACTGTGCAGTTAGCCTTAGAAAAGCACCTGAAAGTTCTATTATTTCCCCTCCCACATGAAGGCAAATTGATCTTAGTTATCAGAAACCTGTACTTGTCAGAGTCTTTTCCATAATTTTCCTTGAAGATGAAGCACTTTTTGCAGGAACACTTTTGCAAAAGCACCAGAGTTAAACAATAACTGTCTTTAAATGATGAAAGAATTATAAATGGCCATTGTTAAAAATCTGATGTGAGCTCATTATAATTCAGTTGACAAGGGGATTTGGTTATTTCTGTGACATCCCTTTTAAAATAATAACTAGAGAGGCCAGCCTGGTAGCACAGCAGTTAAGCTCGTACGTTCCGCTTCGGTGGCCCAGGGTTCACCAGTTCGGATCCCCAGTGCAGACATGGCACTATTTGTCAAGCCATGCTGTGGTAGGTGTCCCACATATAAAGTAGAGGAAGATGGGCACGGATCTTAGCTCAGGGCCAGTCTTCCTCAGCAAAAAGAGGAGGATTGGCAGTAGTTAGCTCAGGGCTAAACTTCCTCAAAAAAACAATAATAATAACAACTAGAATTATGACTGATAACATTATACTAGGACATATCAGATTTTTAGGAATTCCATACAATTTCTGGAACACTTATATTAATAATATATATCTATATAAACATAACCTAAAGAAAGTTAAGCATCATTTCTTATTTGACAATGCCTCCCATGTAATTTATCAAATAGCCTAATTAGTTTTATATCTCTCTTTTATCAGGAGAGGACAAATCTTTTGACATGTTCCAGGGGTCCTCTGAAAGACCCCAAACTAAGTTTGAGGTCTAAAAAGCTTAATTTAGAATTTGATTTTGGGGAAGTTTGCCAAAAATATCAAAAGATTTTAAAACACTTGATTAAAAAGAATTATAGGTCACTGTGAAATAATACTC
Organism: Equus quagga; assembly: GCF_021613505.1. Lineage (NCBI taxonomy): Eukaryota > Metazoa > Chordata > Mammalia > Perissodactyla > Equidae > Equus > Equus quagga. Next base: position 42,591,253 of record NC_060276.1, read on the forward strand.
TGGCCCTGTCCTGTTTTTGTATGATTTGGAAGTGACTGCCTCCCTTTATAACTATTAGTTTTCTAAGGATTTCCCTTTTCTAGCTGTCAACTTGTCTCTGGTAACAACTTTTCCTCACCAAACTCTTGCAGGCCCTGGGATGGCATGATGCCCAGCTATGCTGGAGCCTGAATACCTTAACATCTCCCTCTGGTACCCTTAACTTTGCCCAGACCTTTCTACAGTATAGACACTTTGTTAAAGTCTTTTCAAAGATCCTTGTTAAGTGTGTCAATTCTTTCTTTTAGGGACCCTGACTAATACAGCAGTATTTTTAAAAGAATAGAAATAAAATTTAGTAATTAAATTGACAATTAAATCAATGATAATAAATTAATAATAAATGATATAAAATAATAAATTAAACTTAGAAATTAAATTACTGATTAGTAATTAAATTACTAATAAAATTAGTAATTACAATACATGTAAATAGACTTTAATCAGTTAAAAGACGTGAAATTTTTAGATTGGGTATAAAAAAATCCTGATCTATCCTATGTACAAAAGACATAGTTAAGACAAAAAAATTGGGAAAGGTTGAAAGCATAGAAAAACATATACATGGTAAATATTAGCCAAAAGAAATCTGGGGTGGCTCTATTAGTCCTAAGAAAAGATAGGCCTCAAAAAAAGTCACTGCATAATGATAAAAGATTCAGTTTACCAAGAAGTTACAGGTCTACAATATTTTTATCCCAAATCTTTGAGGCAAGGTGTGTTTCAAAATTCAGAAGTTGCAGATTGATGTGTGGCTCAAACTCTAAACTTGGTCATTAATTGAACCATCTATAATTATCAGAGAGTTTTACTAGAACTGATAAGTGAGGGAAAGAAAGGACAAAGGCAAAGGAATTAGCTAAGAATAACATGGATTAGCAAGAAAGCTTAGAAGAGATCGCTCCCTCTGAGAAAGAAAAAGGAGTGTGGAAAACAGATCACAAAAATGCACCCTAGAGAACTTCAAAGAAGACGCTAAACATGTTATGTTCCGTGAATGTCCTGGAAACAGTTTAGTAAAGTATGTCAGTCTTACCTTCACTTCTTTGTTGTTCTCTTCTTCATTTGCTCGTTCGGACATGAGGGACAGAATTGAGTTCATTATACTCCTTGGTTTACGGCCCACATGAATCTTTAGGTGGGGGGGAGTCCCCCCTCTTGCCCGATTGTTTGTTTTTCTTGCATCTCCATTTGATAACCATTCTAATAGAAAAATATTCATCTTTTTGTTTATGTTCTTGCAAAATGATTATTGGTACTTTATGTTCATGTATCTTCAATTAAAATGATAGCTATGAGGCCAGCCCAGTGACGCAGCAGTTAAGTTTGCACGTTCGGCTTTGGCGGCCCAGGGTTCGCCGGTTCGGATCCCGGATGTGTACACGGCACCGCTTGGCAAGCCATACTGTGGTAGGCGTCCCACACATAAAGTAGAGGAAGATGGGCACGGATGTTAGCTCAGGGCCAGTCTTCCTCAGCAAAAAGAGGAGGATTAGCAGCAGTTAGCTCAGGGCTAATCTTCCTCAAAAAAAATAATTAAAATAAAATAAAAAGATAGTTATACATCTCATTCTCTTTCTTAGAAACAGAAACAGAAATTTATCAGAGATAAGATAAAAAAAAAATAGCCCCCAAGGAAGAAAAAATCATTGGAGGGAACTGTCGTTTGATTAATTTACTTCCTCTGATGCCTGACTAAACTGTTTTTTTCTTTTTTTTTAGATTGGCACCTGCGCTAACATCTGTTGCCAATCTTTCTCTTCTTCTTCTCCCCAAAGCCCCCCAGTACATAGTTGTATATCGTAGTTGTAGGTCCTTCTAGTTCTGCTATGTGGGATGCCACCTCAGCATGGCTTGATGAGTGGTGCTAGATCCACACCCAGAATCCAAATTGGCAAAACCCTGTGCTGCCAAAGTGGAGCACATGAAATTAACCACTGGACCATGGGGCTGGTCCCTGACTAAACATGGGGCCGGCCCCTGACTAAACTTCTTACAATTGAGTCCTTTGAGACATACCTGTGTTCAATTAAAAAAAACTGACTTTAAGTTTGCTTACTAAGTTTCTCTTTCTTGCCACAAAACTAGATCCCGAACAAGGAAAAGGAGTATGATTAATTTTGTTATCTTTTATTCAGAGTACATATGCACTGTCATTATTAAAATGTTAGATGAAAATTGGCTCACTCTTTGCACAGTGAATATATAAGAAATCATTAATAGAAGGCAAACTAACACAATAACATATTGTTAACTGCAAGCTACTTGGTCCAATAGATCATTGATTGGGCTGCTTTGATAAACAAGTGTTCTCTCGAGTAGGGATGCAACGATCTTTAACATACCAAAGGACTAAACAGGTTCGTCTTCTCTGGGAAAAATCTCAGAGGAGGGAAATAATGACTAACTCCTCATCTACATTCAAAAAGTATTTCCTTATGGAAACTGCATATTTGCGGGCATGAAGGACCTCTGAGAAAATACCACACGCCCAAATATCCCTATTATAGTTTTGTAACTATAGAATAATAAATATGTGGCCATTTTCAATATATAGGAAAGGCAATATGTTGGGATTAGGGAATTGCAGAGAATCATGAATATTTGAAACATTTGTTTTAAGCAATGGCAGAAGCAACTCCTTAGGGACGCATAAATGTATTGTCAAGCAATACTAAAGGCAAAGCTTAGTTCAAATGGGAAACAATTCATCTGCAGTATTTCCAGTCTTGCTGGATGTGAGATCTTTCTCCAGTAATGTTTGAAAGCCTGAATATAGGAGGACAGAGGCAGACGCATAGGTAGGCTGAGATTTCACTAGGAGGCAATGGCCCTCAGGGTCCTGGCACCAGACTGGTTGGAGTGATGGGCTGTGTGGTTCAGGCTAGATAGAATAAAAGGCAGGGATCTAAAGTGTTAAGAGGCAATAGAGGAGTTAAGATCACAGGCCTTGCTGGGGTCAAAATTGGAGTAAAAAAGTAATGTGTCTACAAGTAGAAGGTTAGTTTTTCACTTTTCAAGGATAAAATAGTTGTCAGTGGTGACAAGGTATAGTGCGTGTCTATGAGCATAAGCTACCATGGTAGAGTGGAGATGGATGCTTTTGGAGTCACAGAACAATGAACCTAAGAATGTGAATGGGTAATTAACTGCCAAACTACTGATAGATTTTTTTTTTTGGTGAGGAAGATTGGCCCTAAGCTAACATCTGTTGCCAATCTTCCTCTATTTTGTATGTGGGACACTGCCACAGCATGGCTTGATGAGCGGTGTGTAGGTTCACACCTGGGATCCAAACCTGTGAACCCTGGGCCACCAAAGCAGAGCACATGAACCTAGCCACTATGCCACCAGCCCAGCCCCATTACTGATAGAATCTGATAATAGAAATGAACAATGTGAATCAAAGTGCCAGAGTCACTGATGAATACATGTATATGGTTTTGGTGGTGGGTTCCTAAATAATAGCAATGTTGAAGGTTACAGGGAAGTATAACTAAATGACCTGATCTTAAAAGGGGTAAGATTATTTATACAAGTGTAGAAGAGTAATGCCTTCATGCCAGTATTAGGAATTGAGGTGCCAGACCTGTGGCCAAGTGGTTAAGTTCACACACTCTACTTCAGCAGCCCAGGGTTTCGCTGGTTCAGATCCCAGTCACAGACATAGCACTGCTCATCAGGCCATGCTGAGGCGGCATCCCACACAAGCACAACCAGAAGGACCTACAACTAGAATATACAACTATCTACTGGGGGACTTTGGAGAGAAAAAAAAGAAGGAAAAAAAAAGAAGATTTACAACAGATGTTAGCTCAGGTGCCAATCTTTAAAAAAGAAGAACCTGAATTAAAAAAAAAAAAAGAATTGAGAATAGAGCCCCATTTACCTTATGTGTGCCTTTGGTTAAATCCTTTGGCATACCATTGCATCTTATGCGGAAGACTAAATAGAAGGTTAGTTCTCCGAGTCCTTTGATGAGGTTAGTTTCTCCTTCCATAATCTCAGTAATGGATCATGTTAATGAGTCCTTGCACGTTCATTGCATTTTGGATTACACCACTAGAAACCTAACTGCAAATCCTAAACACACACCAGCTTTGCCTATCATCATGGGCCAGGGTGGTAACATACATCATGGAGAACCCAAGCTGGATACAGGGAGGAGATGAGCATGTAGCAGAGCGAGAGAATATGATCCTGTCTAAAGACATTCAAATTCAATTTTATTTTATTTTATTTATGTGTTTTGCTGAAGAAGACTCACCCTGAGCTAACAACCATTGCCAATCTTCCTCTTTTTTCGCTTGAGGAAGATTAGCCTTCAGCTAAAATCTGTGCCAATCTTCTTCTATTTTTTTTGGTATGTGGGACACCTCCGCAGTGTGGCTGGTGAGTGGAGTGGGTCCGTGCCCAGGATTCAAACCTGCGAACATGGGCCTCCGAGTGGAGCGCATGGCACTTAACCACTTGGCCATGGGGCCAGGCCTCAAATTCAAAATTTTTAAATGCTATTGACTGAAGATAAAAATGCACTGTATATTTTGTTGTCAGATGGCAGTTTGCAGCCTCAGTAAATAAGAAAAATTATGAAGTAAATGTCCAATATGTCCTTTGCTTTATCAGATACATGTTTGCTCAGTGCTTTTAATTGTCATAATTGCCATAAACATTTGATAATTATACATTGTCTAAGTATGAGTAAAGTAAGCAGATTGTGCAATGGAATTCACAAACATAAACCTAATGTAAAAACCCTAGATCAGTGTTTTTTAAAGTATGGTCCTCAAATCATTGCTAGTTCTTGGTCATAAATCAAGTGTTTGGCAGAAGTGGCAGTTTCAGTATTTTTAACTTATTTTTATTTTCTAAAAAATGAAGTTACAAATATTTGTCCATACTTTGGCAAAAACCATTCAGATATAGGTTAGCCACATACTTACTCAGCTGTGACTGGAAAGTACTCACTGTATAAGCTACAAATGTTGACTGAAGTCACACTATTCTTTGATATCATAAATAAAATTCATAATCCCTGCCTCACATCTCTTGGGAAGTCCCATATTCTCTATGGGATTTCAGTGAATCCCAAGGACCTACCTCTCTTGGCCACCTCTTGTGTTTTATCTTCCACAGAACTCTCAATCTCATTTCAACCTCCCATTTTGCTGCTGTTCTGCCTTCTCCACTTTAACCCAGATGTGGCATATATTCCAGAACTCAACAAATTTCACTCAAAGAACACATGGAATTTTATATGTGGAAATTCCAACTCCATTTTTCAGGTTGCTCATCTTAACTCCTTCCTTTCTTTCACACTCCACATTTGGTCCATTAGCAAATCCTATCAACCCTACCTTCTGAATAGATTCAAACTTTGTCCATTTCCATACACCCCTTCTGCCACTCAGGTTCACGCCCTCTAACTGATCTTCCTGCCTTTGCCCCGTCCCCACTTCAGTCTATTCTCCACCAGCAGCCGGAGTGATCCTGCCTAAACATAACCTGTCACTTTTCTGCTCATAATCCTCTAATGGCCCTCAGTTCACTCACCTAGAAGCCAGCAGCCTGTAAGACTCTATTGATCTGACTCCTCATTACCTCTGTGACAACCTCCTAATCCTCATCCCGTCATTTGCCAACTCCCACTTCACTGTCCCACATATTGACTTTTGAAGATGCCAAGCACTAATGTGACAAAGACTTAAAGGCAAATACAGAAAGCTCTGTAGTTGTAAAAACATTAGCTCTTTTAATAGAAAAGACTCAATTTCCTTAAGTAATCAAAAATCTGATAAAGACAACATGAAGCACAGAAAATTACTTTGATAAAACACAGAATCTTTGGTTTCTAGCCAGATTACTTAAAAAGTAAAGGAAAACCTTTCACAATCTTATCAAGAACAAACAAATAATCCAAGAAAACTTTGTCTTTCTAGTAAATGAAAAAAAAATTGTTTTAGTTTTACATAAGTACACGGTTGATGTTAAAGCTCATTGTTTTTTGGGGTTTTTTTGCTGAAGAAGATTTGCTCTGAGCTAACATCTGTTGCCAATCTTCCTCTTTTTGTATGTGAGCTGCCACCACAGCATGGCCACTGAGAAGTGGTGTAGGTCTGCTCCCGGGAACCAAACCCAGGCCACCAAAGTAGAGAGCACTGAACTTAACCAAGCATTTCACTGTCAATCACCACAACATCCTCCCCTTTGTTCTCCTCACTTTCCCAGGCATTCCATCTCTTAGCCTCCTAATCAGGCTTCGTCACAAGCATTTGGACCTTAATCTGTGGCAGCTTGTTCCCTCCTAGCTTTTCAGAACAGCATGCTAAGGTCTCCAACTTGATATCCTACTCTCCCACCTTGTCTGCTACCCCAAAGCTAGCAGAGTTGCGGACAACTGCACATCTTTCTCTAACCTCAGCTCTTCTTCCAACTTTCTACCTTGAGCTTTAGCCTCTAGTTGGGCATTTGTGGCCATCCAAACTGCCCACAGTGGAGACCAGCCCACTGCGGCAGCCATTTGTTTACCTTCTTTTCTGTAGTGCACTGTGCATAGTTCCTCAAAGAAATGCATGAATCCACCCAGAACTTTTGGGGCGTCCCCATACTCATGTGGCAGTCCACAAGCATCTAACATTCAGGCCACCCCTCCCCCATAAAGGTTGATGGCCAGCTTGGCATTTCCCTTGCAGGTCTCTTTCCCAAGACCCATTTCTCCAGTCTCCTGTGGCTGGCTCACCAATTGTTGGTTCACAACCTTGGGATTTCCACAAGTGAAATTCAAAAGTGGCTCTCATACATGAAGGACAAGGAGAAATTGAAGAAAGGGGTAGAGAGCTCTAGATTGGTAGGTGGCTGTTTTAATAGGCAAGGAAATTTACATATGAGGCTAATCTTGGGTGGCTGAAATATGAGTAGATCTGCACACCTTCCCACCAGAATCTTAAAAGTTTATATAGAGGCCTTAACGGAGTTTGGTCACATACTCCGTTAGATGGTCTCAACCATCTGAGGTCAGATGGTCTCAACAACACATTATTCTCTCAAGGCTGCATCTTGGAAACAGTTCCTAGTGTAGAAATGGCAGGCAGAATATACATCACAAGGACAGGGGAGGGGGTAAAGAGTCTCCAATTACCTGAGTCCAGCTTGTCGGTCAACAGGTGGTCATGTCTTCTCAGTGACCTCCTCCAACAGCTCAGAGAGCAGAGATTCTGCATTTAATGTTGTAGTTTGGGAAGTTAGAAAGGCATTATTTTTTGGTGGTTGATTGGCTTAAATATAAACCAAAGATGGCCCACTGTGTGCAAATTGGAAATGCCCAACCTCTCTTGGTTTAATATAGAGGAACGGGTTCAGAGGCTTAATGAGATTGGAATGTTAGAGTGGATTTGTCATTTAAGACCTATTCATCCACACTAGGAGGGTCTAGAAGACATACCTCACCAATACTTTGAGAAATAAATTCATGAATGGAACCCTAACATACTTGAAGAGCTCTGTGATCGCTTTTTTCTGTTGCCCAGACCTTACAGTGGGAACCACAGCCACTCAACTTAAAAACCTAAATGCAACAGGATTAATTGGACTCCTGGGGTGGCAGGGGCCTAATGGTGGCACTCAACCACCAAAGGCAAGGTGGGTGTGGTTACTGGAACGGACAGCAGAGTAAAAGCAGTAATCAGAATAGTCAGATTCATGCAGATTTATGGCACTTGCTAGTTAATTATGGTGTTCTAGAAAGTGAAATAAATAGGAAGCCTACTAGATCCTTAATTGATCTGTATAAACAGAAATGTTCTAGGCCAAGTAGAAAAGGTATGACTCAAATCATAAAAACAGAAAGTCACAGTCCCTCAATCAATTCCCAGACTTGAAACAGTTTACAGACCCCAAATTCCCTGAATGAAGGGTAGGCTGAGTCTCCCTGAGAAAAGACCTTGGTTCACTACTGAAAATTTATGCTGTTAATATTTCTCCCAAAGGGACCTACAGCCTTTTACCAGGGTAACTGTACATTGGGTAAAAGGAAATAATCAGACCTGTTGAGGACCACTAGACACTGGATCTAAACTGACACTGATTCCAGGAGACCTGAAGCATCACTGTGGTCCTCCAGTCAGAGTAGGGGCTTATGGAGGTCAGGTGATCAATGGAGCTTTAGCTCAAATCTATCTCACAGTGAGTCCAGTGGGTGCTCACATCCATCCTGTGGTTATTTCCTCAGTTGCAGAATGCATAATTGGAATAGACATATGTAGCAGCTGGCAGAATCCCCACACTTGTTCCTGACCTGTGGAGCTAGGGCTATTATAGTGGGAAAGACCAAGTAGAAGCCAATAGAACTGCCTCTAATTAGGAAAATAAGTAAAAAATAGTACCACATTCCTGGAGGGATTTCAGAGATTAGTACCACCATCAAGGACTTGAAAGATGCAGGGTTGTTGATTTCAACCACATCCCCCTTCAACTCTCCTATTTGTCTTATGCAGAGGACAGATGGATCTTGGAGAATGACAGTGGATTGTTGTAAGCTTAACGAGGTAGTGACTACAATTGCAGGTGCTGTACCAAATGTGGTTTCATTGCTTGAGCAGATTAACACATTCTCTGGTACCTGGTATATAGCTATTGATCTGGCAAATGCCTTTTTTCTCCATACCTATCCAGAAGGCCCCCAAGAAGCAGTTTGCTTTCAGCTAGCAAGGACAGCAATATACCTTCACTATCCTACCTCAGGGGTATATAACTCTCCAGCTCTATGTCATAATTTAGTTCACAGGTATCTTGATTGCCTCTCCCTTCCACAAGATATCACACCGGTAAGTTACATTGATGACATTATGCTGGTTGGACCTAGTGAATGAGAAATAGAGACTAATCTAGACTTATTGGTGAGACAGTTGTGTGTCAGAGAGTGGGAAATAAATTCAACTAAAATTCAGGGGCCTTCTACCTCAGTGAAGTTTCTAGGGATCCAGTTGTGGGGCATATAAAGACATTTCTTCTAAGGTGGAGGATAAAGATTGTTGCATTTGGTCCCTCCTACCACCAAGAAAGAGGCAGAATGCCTAGTGGGCTTCTTTGGATTTTGGAGGCAACATGGTCTTCATTTGGATGTGTTACTCCAGTCCATTTACTGAGTGACCTGAAAATTTGCTGGTTTTGAGTGAAGCCCAGAACAAGAGAAGGCTCTGCAACAGATTCAGGCTGCTGTGCAAGCTGTTCTACTTGGGCCATATGATCCAGCAGATCCAATGGTGCTTTGAAGTGTCAGTAGTAGATAGAGATCCTATTTGAAGCTGTTGACAGGTCCCTATAGGTGAATTGCAATTCAGGCCTTTAAGATTTTGGAGCAAGGCCCTGCCATCATCTGCAGATAACTACTCTTCTTTTCAGAAATAGCTCTTAGGCTGCTACTGGGCCTTTGAGACTGAGCACTTGACCATGAGCCACCAAGTTACCATGCAACCTGAGCTGCCCATCATGAACTGGGTATTATCTGACCCACCAAGCCATAGAGTTGAGGATTCATAGCAACACTCCATCATCAAATGGGAGTAGTATATATATGATCAGGTTTAAGCAGGCACTAATGGCATACGTAAGTTGCATGAAGAAGTGGCCCAAATGCCTATGGTCCTCACTCTTGCTACACTGCCTTTTCTCTCCCAGCCTGCACTTATGGCTTCATGGGGAGTTTCCTACAATCAATCAGTTGACAGAAGAAGAAAAGACTTGGGCCTGGTTTACAGATGGTTCTACATGATACGCAGTCATCATCCAAATATAGCTGCAGCACTATAGTGCTTATCTGGAACATCCTTGAAGGACAGTGGTGAAGGGAGATCCTCCTAGTGGGAGAACTTTGGGCAGTGAAGCTGGTTGTTCACTTAGCTTGGAAGGAGAAGTGACCGGCCTGTGATTATATACCAATTCATGGGCTGTGGCCAATGTTTTGAATGGATGGTCAGGGACTTGGAAGGAACATGATCAAAAAATTGGTGACAAAGAAATTTACAGAAGAGGTATGTGGACAGACGTCTCTGATTGGGAAAAAAACCCCATGAAGATATTTGTGTATGTGAATGCTCACCAAAGAGTAACCTCAGCAGAGGAAGATTTTTATAATCAAGTGGATAGAATGACCCATTCTGTGGATGCCATTCAGCCTCTCTCTCCAGACACACATGTCCTTGCCCAATGGACTCATGAACAAGGTGACCATGGTGGCAGGGATGGTGGTTATGCATGGGCTCAGCAATGTAGACTTCCATTCACCAAGGCCAACCTGGCTACTGCTGCCACTGACTGCACATTCTGCCAGCAATAGAGACCAACACAGAGCCCCCAACATGGCACCATTTTCAAACATGATCAGCCAGCTACCTGGTGGCAGGTTGATTACATTAGACCACTCCCATTATGGAAGGGGCAGCGTTTGTCTTTACTGGAATAGACACTTACTCTGGATACAAATTTCCCTTCCCTTCATGCAATGCTTCCTCCAAAACTACCATCTGTGGACTTACAGAATACCTTATTCACCATTATGGTATTTCACAGAGCATTGCCTCTGATCAAGGAACTCACTTCACAGCAAAAGAAATGTGACAGTGGGCCCATGCTCATGGCATTCATTGGCCTTACCACATTCCCTACCATCCTGAAGCAGCTTGCTTAATAGAACAGTGAAATGACCTTTTGAAGATTTAGTTACAGCGCCAGCTATGTGGCAATACCTTTCAGGAGTGGGCTAAGGTTTTCTAGAAAGCTGTGTAAGCTCTGAATGGTGTTGTTTCTCCAATAGTCAGGATTCACAGGTCCAGGAATCAAGGGGTGCAAATGGAAGTGCACCACTTACTATTACCCATAGTGACCCACTAGCAAAATTTTTGCTTTCTGTTTTCATGACTTTGTTTTCTCCAGGCCTAGAGGTCTTAGTGCCAGAGGCAGAAAAGCTTCTATCAGGACATACAACAATGATTCCATTGAACTGGAGGTTAAGACTGCCACCCAGCCACTTTGGGCTCCTCATGTCTCTGAATCAACAGGCAAAGAAAGGAGTTATGGTGTTGCCTGCGGTGACTGATCCTGACTGTCAAGGGAAACTTGGACTACTACTATACAATGGAAGTAAGGAAGAGTATGTCTGGAATACAAGAGATCCCTTAGAGCCTCTCTTAGTATTATCATGCTTTGTGATCAAAGTCAATGGAAAATACAACAAACCAAACCAAGCAGGATTACTAATAGCCCGGACCCTTCAGGAGTGAAAGTTGGGGTTACCCTGCCAGCTAAATAACAATGACTAACTAAGGTGCTTGCTGAAGGCAAAGGGAATACAGAATGGGTAGTAGCAGAAGGTAGTTATAAATACCAGCTACAACCACCGATCAGTTACAGAAATGAGGACTGTAATTGTCACGAGTATTTCCTCCTTATTTTGTTATAAATATGTTTGTGTGTGTGTATATATATATATATATATATATATATATACACACATAAATTAAGCAAATATCTTGTAACAAAAGCTGATTGACTTTATATCGGTATTTAAGTATTGCTAATTTTACATAATAGTATTTCAGCTAGAGGATATCAGGAGAAGAGTAAACATCACTCAAGGACTCTACCTCCTCTTCTGGGGAAAGGAATAGTGCCTGTTCCATTGCATGCAGGATACCTGTATCAGGTTAGTTGGAATTATGATCTTGTTATTTTCTTTATTTGGAGATTGTGTGGTTTAAGGAGATATATATGGGTGCCAAGTTGACAAGGGGTGGGTTTATGATGGTTAATTTTATGTGTCAACATGACTGGGTTAAGGGATGCCCAGATAGCTAGTAAAACATTATTTCTGGATGTGTCTGTGAGGGTATTTCCAGAAGAGACTAACATTTGAATTGGTAGAGTGAGTAAAGAAGATCACCCTCACTGATATGGGTGGGCATCATCCAATCCATTGAGGGCCTGAATAGGGCAAATTGGCAGAGGAAGGGCAAATTTACTCTCTTTGCTTGAGCTAGGACACCCATCTTCTCTTGCCCTTGTGCATTAGCACTCCTGGTTCCTGGTCTTTAGTCTTAGACTGGGACTTACACCATCAGCCCCCCAATTCTCAGGCCTTTAGACTCAGACTGAATTACACCACCAGCTTTCCAAGTTCTCTAGCTTGCAGATGACAGATCTTAAGATTTCTTGGCCTCCATAATAATGTGAGCCAATTCCTATAATAAGTCTCGTCTTATCTATATGTATATTTATGTCTATGTCTATGTCAGTCTGTCTATCTATCTATCATCTATCTATCTATCTATCTATCTATCTATCTATTTCCCTATCTATCTATCTATCCTATTAGTTCTGTTTCTCTGGAGAACTGTGACTAATACAATATGGAATCTAAAATTGTTAAAAATCATAGAAGCAAGAAATATAATGGTAGTTTCCAGGGGCTGGGGTAAGAGTAAAATGGAGAGATGAGAAAAGTTTCTATTATGCAGGACAAATAAGTTCTAGAGATCTAATGTACAGCATGACAAATGTAGTTAGCAATACTGTATTGTAAACTTGAAATTTGCTAAGAAGTGTTCTCACCACATACAAAAAGACATATCTACGTTAGAGGATGGATATGTTAGTTAACTTTATTGTGGTGATCATTTCACAATGTATGTGTCTACTCACACTTTTATGTTTAATAAATTACAACAAAGCTACAGTGATCAGCATAGTGTGATACTGGTATGAAGATAGGTATATAGATCAATGAAATAGAATTGAGAGTCTAGAAATAAACCAATACATCTATGGTCAGTTGATTTTCAACAAGGGTGCTAAGACAATTCAATGGCAAAAGAACAGTTTTGTCAACAAATCTTGCTGGGATAACTGGACCCCTGTCTCACACCATATATAGCCATTAACTGGAAGTGTATCAAAGACCTATATGTAAGAGCTGCAACTATAAAATTATTACAAGAAAGCACAGGTGTACATCTTCCTAGTCTTAGATTCCATTGAATCCATGTAAAAATATAGAATCCATGGTTTTTAAATCCATGTAAAAATCCATAGTTTTTTAGATATGATACCTAAAGGAAAAACAACAAAAGAAAATATAGGTATATTATACTTCATCAGAAAACTTTTTAAAAATTTTGCTTCAAATGACACTCTCAATAAAGTGAAAAGTAAATCCACAAAAGGGAGAAAATATTTGCATCATATATCTGATGAGTCTTGTACTCAAAATATATGAATTCTTACATGAATGTGTGTAAGAATTCTTACAATGCAAAATAAAAAGACATATAACCCAATTTAAAAATGGACAAAAGATTTCAGTAGACATTTCTCCAAGAAGATATATAAATGGCTGATAAGCACTTGAGAAGATGCTCAACATCATCAGTCATTACAGAAATAAAAATCAAAACAACAATGAAATTCCACTTCACACACATCAGTATGGCTATAATAAAAAAGATGGACAATAACAAATGTTGATGAGAATGTGGAGAAATTGGAATCCTCATACGTTGCTGTTAGGAATAAAAAATAGTGCAGCCACCACGTGAAACAAAACCTCAAAAGTTAAGCATAGACTTAACATAGAGGAATCCCACTTCTAGGTATATACCCAAGAGAATTGAAAACATACGTTCACACAAGAACTTGTAAATGAATGTTCATAGCAACATTACTGCTATGCTATAATACAACATATGCTATAATAACCAAAAAGTGGAAACAACCTAAAAGTCTATCAACCAATGAACAGACAAACACAATGTGACATCTCCATACAGTGGAATATTATTCAGAAATTAAAAGCAGTGAAGTATTGATACATGATACAACATGAATGAACCTTAACATTATGCTATGTAAAAGAAGCCAGTCACAAAGGACCATATATTTTATGATTCCATTTATACGAAATGCCCATAATAGGCAAAAGCATAGAGATGGAAAGTTGGTTATTGGTTGCATAGGGCTGGGGGGGGGGTGATGGACAGGGTGGGTAGGAGAATGCCAATTGGATGGGCTTTTTTTAAGGAAGATCAATATGTTCTAAAATTAATTGTAGTGATGGTTGCACAGCTCTGTAAACATACTAATTTACAATTTTGCACTTTATAAGGTTGGATTTTATGGTATTTGAATTATATTGCCATAACATGTATTCCCATATTGACAAGCCCAGGACCACATCACTTCACTGGTGAATTCTACTAATCATTTAAAGAAGAATTAATATCAATTCTATATACATTCTTCAAAAAATTGAAGAGGAGGGGACAGTTCCAACTTTATTCTGTGAGATCAGTATTACCTTGATACCAGAAGTTGCCAAATACATCAAACACAAAAAATAAAACTACAGGACAATATTCCTTATGAATATAGCTATAAAAATCCTCATCAAAATCATTTTCTTCTATCCCAAGTTTACTAAGAGTTTTAAAAAATAGCTTTATTGAAATTCACATATGGGTGTTGAATTTTCTCAAGTGCTTTTTCTGCATGAATTGATATCGTCTGAGTTTTTTCTTTAGCCTGTTAATAGTATGGATTAAATTGATATTCAAATATTGAACAACCCTTATATTGTTGGAAGAAACTGGTCCTGGTATATAATTATTCTTATACATTCCTGAGTTCAATTTGTTATTTTGTGGAATAATTTAAATCTAATTAAATAAGAGATATTTGTAGATTTCTTTTGTAAAACTGTACAATGGAATATTATTCAGCCATATAAAGTAATGACATACGGATATTTGCTAGAACACGGACGAAGCTTGAAAACATTATGCTCAGAGAAACAAGCCAGCTTAAAAGATCACATATTATATTATTCCATTCATATGAAATGACCAGAATAGAAAAGTCTGTAGAGCCAGAAAGTAGGTTAGTGGTTGCTTAGGAATTGGAAGGATGGGAGTGAGAGCAGAGATAGGTAAATTGTACTGGGTTTCTTTCTGAGGTGATGAAAATGTTCTAAAATTGTGATGATGGTTGCACATATCTGTGACTATATTAAAAGCCATTGAGTTTAAATGGGTAAATTGAATGGTATGTGAATTATAACTCAATAAAGTTATTTAAAAAAGAGAATGACTAGGCTCACGGTGAATGTGGTCAGCAAGATGGCAAAATACGAAGCTCCAGAAGCTCCGTCCCCCACAGAAACACCAGCTTAACAACAATACACAAAGCAATTGTCTTTGTAAGAAATCAAGAAACCAGTTAAGAGGTTTCTGCACCCCAGACAAGCATGAAGCCAACTGCATCAAAGCCTGGTAGAAAAACTCTTGGCACTCACTCACTACAGCCCCTCCTCCCAGCACAGTAGGCATGATTTGGAGAAAACTCCCAACTCCCTCCTTCTTCCTGTGATGGGAAAGAGAAGAGTAGAACATACATTCAATGTTCTGACCTTTTGAGGGGCTGCCAGAGAGACTGGTTTTTGTCCTGCCTGAATCTAGGCTTTGGCAAGAACAGGGCTCCAGGTTGGAAGCCTCTGAGCACAGAAGACGGACATGCGCCAGGAATGCAGTACCAAAACGAAACACTAGATGGAGTACCAGTACTGTGGCTTAGTACACTACCAGAGAGGCTGCAGTACCAAAAACAGACACAAGAGGGAGGGTGTGAGTAGAAACTGGAAAATCTCTTCAATTAGGAGATTACACACACAAACCCAGAGAGAATACTTCCCCAGAAAAAGCTTTAGAGGTCCCCTAAATCTCTAGTGGGTGACTGGAGAAAATCTTCCCTGTACAAAACCAGACCACAATAGGTGGATAGGGATAGGTGGCTGATTTTTCAAATGCCAAAATCTCAACAGAACGTAACAAGGTATACAAAGAAACATGGCTCAAAGGAACAAATTAAATATACCGAAGCCAACCTTAAAGTAACAGAGATATATAAATCACCAGATAAAGAATTCAAAATAACTGCCATAAGGATGCTCAATGAGTTAAAAGAGAGCACCGATAGACAACTGAACAAAATCAGAAAAAAAATACATGGAGTAAATTAGAATACCAAGAAGGGAAGTTATGAAGAAGAAACAAATAAAATTTTGGAACTGAAAAATACAATTATTGAGCTGAAAAATTCACTTGAGGGTTCAACAGTAGACTTGACCAGTCAGAAGAAAGAATCAGTGAACTTGAAGGACTTCAAAATTAGCAAGGGAGAAGACAAAAAAGAAGAAAAGAATGAAGAAAATGAAAAGTCTAAGGGACACCATCAAGTGGAACAGCATATGCATTATGAGAGTCCCAGAAGGAGAAAAAAGAGAAAAAGGGACAGAGAGCCTATCTGAAGAACTAATGGCTGAAAACTCCCCCAATCTGAGGAGAAATAAAAGCTGAGGGAGTTTATCACCACTATACCTGCCCTACAAGACATGCTGATGGCAGTCCTTCAAGTTGATGTGAAAGGATGATAACAACACAAAACTACAAGAAAATATAAAACTCCCTAGTAAAGGTAAATATACAAATATAGACTCTTGTTGTAATGTACATGCATAAATCACTTTTAAAACTAGTAAGCAATTTTAAAAACAAAAGCATAAAATGTAATTATAAATCTATATCAATGGATATATAATATAAAAGGTAATTTGCGTCATCAATAACATGAAGGGAAGGACACAGATTTAAAGGGTTAGAGTTGCTATGTGTGATTGGAATTAAGTTATCAGTTTAAAATAGGTTGTTATAACTTTAAAATTTTTATGTAATGCAATGATAATCACAAACAAAATATTTATAGAATATACACAAAGGGAAATGAGAAGGGAATCAAACATGTTACTACAAAAAAAGCAATAAACATGAAAGAAGGCAGCAAGAGATGAAACGAGGGACAAAATCTACAAGACATACAGAAAACAGTGAACAAAATGTCTATAGTCACTTTTTCACTGTCAGCAATTACTTTAAATGTAAATAAATTAAACATCCCAATTAAAAGACATGGATTGTCTTGGGCTGGCCCGTGGCCGAGTGGTTAGGTTCGCGCACTCCACTGCAGGCGGCCCAGTGTTTCGTTGGCTCGAATCCTGGGCGTGGACATGACACTGCTCATCAAACCACGCTGAGGCAGCGTCCCACATGCCACAACTAGAAGCACCCACAACTAAGAATATACAACTATGTACCAGGGGGCTTTGGGGAGAAAAAGGAAAAAAATAAAATCTTTAAAAAAAAAAAGACATGGATTGTCTGAATGGATAAAAAACAATATCCAATAAGATGTTGCCTACAAGACACTCATGTTAGATCTAAGGATACATATAGACTAAAAATGAAAGGATGGAAAGGATATTCAGTGCAAACAGGAACATAAAGAAACAGAGGTGGCCATAGTTATATCAGACAAAATAGACTTTAGACAGAAATTTTTAAAAGAGACAAAGAAGGATAGTACATAATGATAAAAGGGTCAACTTACCAGGAGGATATAATGATTATAAGTATGTATGCACCTAACATTAGAGCTTCCAAACATATGAAGGAAACATTAACAGAACTGAAGGAACAAATAGGCAGCAATGCAATAATAATAGGAGACTTAAATACTTCAATTTCAGCTATGGATAGAACAACCAGACAGAAGATCAATAAGGAAACAGAGGACTTGAACAGCATCATAGGCCAAATGGACCTAACACATATACAGAACATTCCATCCAACAGCAGCAGCATACACATTTTTCTCAAGCACACATGAACATTCTCCAGTTAAGTTACAAAACAATTCTTAACAAATTTTAAAAGATTGAAATCATACAAAGCATCTTCTCTGACTACAATGGAATGAAACCAGAAATCAATAGCAAAATGAAAACAGGAAAATCCACAAATGTGTGGAAATTTAACTGCTCAATCTTAAACAACCAAATAATCAAAAAGATATCACAAGAGAATTTATAAGTATGAGACAAATGAAAACAAAAGCACAAAATAACAAAACTTATGAGATTCAGAGTGACACGATCAGAATGTCAGAATAGGAGTTTTCTACCATCTTCCCCACTCAGAAAACGGATTTTGACAATCATCCACAGATGAGAAGCCCAGGATTCCAGCGGAGAAGTTCCAGCACACCACTGCAGCAAAAATAATCTGAGATTGGATACATTGAAAAGGGTAAAAGGAAAAGTTTCACTTTACTTATATCACCTTCCCCCTAAGGTGGCACAGCTCAGTGCCAAGAGAGACCCCCTCCACCCATGATTTCTCCCACAGGGAAAGTAAGAGGGTGAGTGAGTGACAAGATTCCACAGCTGTGTGGGAAGTTGCCAAAGAGGTCCACTTCTTTCTCACCCCATCCAGAATACTGGGGTGTGCTGTATGATTGGGCAGTGGGGAAAGGCTTGGAGAACAGAAGCCAGGGCCTTTGAAGGGCATCAAGGGAGCATGGATCCTACTAATCCCTTCATTGATTCCATCAAGAAGCCTGCCCACAAGCTGCTGGGATTGCTTTGCCTGTGGATTCCCCCAACTGGCCCACAGTCACCCTCAACACTCCATGTTCCTCACCCGCACACACCCTCACCATGTGGCTGGCTCCCTGTGTGTACCCCTAAAGGACAAGAAGTGTGAGCTTTGCAGATGGTTAATGAGCACATGCAGAAAGTAGGCCTGTCTGTGTGGGATTGGGAGAAAGCACACAAAATTGAGAATTCAGCACTGTCCTAGGGAAAGCAAATGGGAGGCTGTCCACACCAAGCCTGGCTTTGTAGAATTGAGAAGGCAATCTCAAAAATTCCCTCCTAAGAGGGAATGAGAAGTGTGAAGCAGGCGTATTCATAGAAAAGTTCTGAGAAGGCCTCAGAATCACTAGCAGGGATGACAGAAGGTATTTCTCTCCCGAAGTCAGTCAGTAAAGACTGGAGGAGGTAACTGCTTCTTCAAATGTGAAGACAGCAACACAAGACTTCAAGGAACATGAAAAATAAAGGAAACATGACACCACCAAAGGAATGCAACAATTTTCTAGTAACTGACCCCCAAAGAAATGGAGATCTGCAGTTTTCCTGATAAAGAATTTAAAATAGCTGTTTTAAGGAAGCTCAGTAAGCTAAAAGAAAACACAGAGAAACAATTAAAAGAAAACCAGGAAAACAATACAGGAAGAAAATGGGAAGTTTCACAGAGAAAGAAATCATAGAAAAGAACAAAACAGAAATTCTGGAGATGGGGAATACAATGAATAAAATGAAACAGAGAGCATCAAATGCAGACAATCAAGAAGACTACATGAAGTTGAAGACAAGTTATCCGAAATTATCCATTCAGAGGAGAACAAAGAAAATAGAGTGAAAAAGAGTCAAGAAAGCCTACGTAAATTTTAAGATACCGGCAAATGAAACAATCTGCACATTATTGGAGTCCCAGAAGGTGAAGAAGGGCTGAAAGAAGCAGAAAGCTTATTTAAAGAAATAATGGCTAAGAACTTACCAAATCTTGGGAGAGATATGGACATTCAAGTTCATGAAGCTAATGGGTCCCCAAAATGATCTTCTCCAAGATACATTATAATAAAACTATCTAAAACCAAAGACAGAGAGAGAATTTTAAAAGCAGCAAGAGAAAAAACATTCTCACATACAAGTGAACCCCCATAAGGCTATCAGTGGATTTCTCAGCAGAGACCTTGTAGGCCAGGAGAGAGCAGGATGATATATATTCAAAGTGCTGAAAGAACAAAAATAACCTTCCAACCAAGAATACTTTACCCAGCAAAGTTGTCTTTCAGAAATGAAGGAGAGATTAAGACTTTAGAAAACAAACACAAACTGAGGGGGTTCATCATCACTAGACCTGCCTTACAAGAAATACTGAAAGGAGTTCAAGCTGAAATGTAAGGATGCTAATTAGTAACATGAAAACATATGAAAGTATAAAATTCACTAGTAAGGTAAGTATATAGTTAAATTCAGAATACTCTAATCCTGGTGGTGTGTTAACCAACTCTGGCATAAAGGTTAAAGGGCAAATGTATTGAAAATAATTATAGCTATAAATTTTGTTCATGGATGCACAATATAAAAAGATGTAAATTGTGACATCAAAAACATAAAGTGTGTGGGGGGGAATAAAAGGGTAGAGATTTTGTATGCAATTAAAGTTATGTCATTATCAGATTAAAATAGACTCTTATAACTGCAAGATGTTTTATGTAAACATCCTAATAATTGCAAATTAAAAACTTACAGTAGATATACAAAAGATAAAGAGAAAGGAATCAAAACATAGTACTATGGATAATCATAAATTCACAAAGGAAGGCAGCAAGAGAAGAAAGAAACAAAAGAACTATAAAAAAACCAGAAAACAATCAATACATTAGTAAGTCCTTAGCTATCAATAATTACTTTAAATGTAAATGGATTGAATTATCCAATCAAAAGGTGTAGAGCTGATGCATGGATAAAGAAAGACACAACTATATGCTGCCTACAAGACACTCATGCCAGTTTTAAGGATACACATAAGATCAAAGTGAAGGATGGGAAAAGATATTCCATGCAAATGGAAACCAAACAACAGCAGAGGATCTATACTTATTTCACACAAAATAGGCTTTAAGTTAAAAACTTAACAAGAGACAAAGAAGATCACTAATTAATGATAAAGAAGTCAATTCATTGAGAGGATATAAGAATTATGTATACATATATATATATTCAACATCAGAGCATCTAAATATGTTAATCAATTAATAACATATCTGGAGATATGGAGAATGGAGAAATGGATAACAATACAATAATAGTAGGAGACTTAAATACCCCACTTTTGACATTAGTTAGATCATCCAGACAGAAAAATCAATAAGGAAACATTGACCTTGAACTATATTTTAGACTCAATGGACCTAACAGACGTATAAAGAACATTTTATCCAACAGCAGCAAAATACACATTTTTCTCGAGGACACATAGAAGATTCTCCAGATATATCATATATTCAGTCACAGAACAAGTCTTAACAAATGTAAGAAGATTGAAATCATACTACGTATCTTTTCTTATCACAGTGGTATGAAACTAGAAATAAATAACAGGAAGAAACCTGGAAAATTCACAAATATGTATAAATGAAACAACACATTCCTGAACAAGCAATGCATCAAAGAAGAATCAAAAGGGAAATGAAAAAGATATCTGAAACAAATGAAAATGGAAACACAACATACCAAAACGTATTGGATACAGCAAAAGCAGTTCTCAGAGGAAAGTTTCTAGTGATAAACATCTACCTCAAAAGAAAAAGAAAGATCTTGCACTGTGATCAAGTTAGATTTATCTGGAATGCAAGGATGGTTCAACATACAGAAATCAATAAGTGTGATATACTACATTAACAGAATGAAGGATAAAGACCATATGATCATCTCAATATATGCAGAAAAATCACTTGACAAAATTCAACATATTTTCATGATAAAACTGTCAACAAAATGGGAATAGAAGGAATGTACTTCAACATAACAAAGGCCATATATGACAAGCCTACAGCTAACATCATATTCAGTGGTAAAAAGCTGAAAGCTTTTTATCTAAGATCAGGAACATGACAAAGATGCCCATTCTTGCCGCTTCTATTCGACATGGTATTGGAAGTCTTAGCCAGAACAGCTAGGCAAGAAAAAGAAATAAAAGGTACTTAGGGAGAGTGACATCAGCATGATGGAGGCGTAACTTAATGCCTTTGCCTCTCTCCTCTAAGTTACAACAAATTGGACACCCATTGGCCATAAAAGGACTCCCTACACAGCACAACAGGATGCCTAAGAGACCCATACGTCTATACATCTGAAGGTAGGTGGACTGGGCCTCCTTAAGGCAGTGGAACTAGAGGGGCAGCCCCTACACCCTCCCTCAGCAGCAGTGATCTAAGGCACAGATCTTCATATCAACAGATGTGCCCATGAACAGAGGCCACAGGACCAGAAAAGACCAGCGCAGCTTAGTCCCTGACCTCCCAGGAGATTCAGTGAATGCACCTGCAAACAGAGGCCACAGGAGAAGAAACAACAGGTATAGCTTGACTCCAGCCCCCCCCCCCCCAGTGGATCCAGTGCACATGCCTGCAAACAGAGGCCACAGGGGCAGAAAAGGAAGGCACAGCTTAGTTCCCACTCCCTAAACCAAGCACTGGTGTGTGGGGAACATGCCCTGAGAATTCAAGACACTGAGGGAAGCCAGTGACCCATTCACCTCCCCATCCTCCAGCAGTGGTCTGGTCTTTCCAACAGTGGGGACACTATATAAAAATTGGATTTTCCCAGCTGAGGCAGGACACCCTGATCTGAGTTTTCAAAACACACCAGCTCATGTCAGAGACAAAAAGCTGCACAAGCAAGCAGCAATGACAATCTCTCCCTGCTTAGCCTCTGCTCCCCCTCAGCAGTGGCAGGTAGAGCCTGTGACCAGAGGCTTCAGGAACCACAGCAGAACCAGTGACCCAGCCCCCAGTGGTGGCACCCTGATACCAGTTCTACTAGCAGCCAGGGCTGTATACAAGTTCCCAGGCCCCTGGGTCCCTGGCAATGACAGCAACATCTGTGAATCCAGGGCCCCTGGCAACAGTGCAGCCAGCACCCCTAGACAACCCAGGAACAGCAGTGCAGGTGGTGCATGGGGAAGCAGGAAGAAGCATCCAAGCCTACAGAGAGCCTGCAGAAAGCCAGTGGGGGAACACAACACCCAGGTGACCCCAGAAACAGCAGAAGTGCTATTAGAAATAATTAATGAATACAGTAAAGTTTCAGGGTACAAAATCAACATACAAAAATCAGTTGCATTTCTATACACTAATAACCAGCTATCAAAAAGAGAAATCAAGAATACAATCCCATTTATAATCACAACACAAAGAATAAAATACTTAGGAATAAATTTAACCACGGAGATGAAAGAACTATACACTGAAAACTATAAGACATTATTGAAAGAAATTGAAGCAGACATAAAGAAACAGAAAAATGTCCCATGCTCATGGATGGAAGAATAAACATGGTTAAAATGTCCATATTACCTAAATCAATCTACAAATTCAATACAATCCCATCAGAATCCCAATGACGTTTTTCACAGAAATAGAACAAAGAATCCTGAAATTTATATGGAACAACAAAAGCTCCCAATAGCCAAAGAAATCCCAAGAAAAGAGAACAAAGCTGGAGGTATCACACTCTCTGATTTCAAAATATACTACAAAGCTATAGTAATCAAAATAGCATGGTACTGACAAAAAAACAGACACGCAGATCAATGGAACCGAACTGAGAGCTCAGAAATAAACCCACATATCTATGGACAGCTAATTTTCAACAAAGACAAGAACATACAATGGAGAAAGGAAAGTCTCGTCAATACAGGGTGTTGGGAAAACTGGACAGCCACATGCAAAAGAATGAAAGTAGACCACTATCTTACACCATACACAAAAATTACCTGAACATGGATTAAAGACCTTAATGTAAGACCTGAAACTGTAAACTCCTAGAAGAAAACATAGGTAGTAGGCTCTTTGACATCAGTCTTAGCAGTATCTTTTTGAATACTATGTCTCCTCAGGCGAGGGAAACAAAAGAAAAAATAAACAAATAGGATGACATCAGACTAAAAAGCTTATGCATGGCAAAGGAAACTATCAACAAAACAAAAAGACAACCCACCAACTGGGAGAAAATATTTGCAAATCATATATTCGACAAGTGGTTAATTTCCAAAATATGTAAAGAACTCATAAAACTCAACAACAACAAAAGAACAACCCAATCAAAAAATGGGCAGAGGATATGAACAGACATTTTTCCAAAGAAGATTTACAGATGGCCAACAGGCACATGAATAGATGTTCGGCATCACTAATTATTAGGGAAATGCAAATCAGAACCACAATGAGATATCATCTTATACCCATCAGAATGGCTATAATTAATAAGACAACAAATAACAAGTATTGGAGAGGATTTGGAGAAAAAGGAATCCTCATACACTTCTGGTGGGAATGCAAACTAGTGCTGCCGCCATGGAAAATAGCACGGAGGTTTCTCAAAAAATTAAAATTGGAAATACCACATGATCCAGTGACCTCACTTCTGGGTATTTATCCAAATAACATAAACACTAATTCAAAAAGATATATACACCCTTATGTTCATCACAGAATTATTCACAATAGCCAAGACTTGGAAGTAACCCAAGTACCCCTTAATGGATGAATAGATTAAGATGTGTATATATATATATATATATACACACACAATGGAATACTATTCAGCCATTAAAAAAGACAAAATTGTACCATTTGTGACAACATGGATGGACCTTGAGGGTATTATGTTAAGTGAAATAAGTCAGAGGGAGAAAGACAAATACCATATGATTTCACTCATATATGGAAGATAAAAAAACAAACAAGCACATAGATAAGTAGAACAGATTGGTGGTAACCAGAGGGGAAGCAGGTGGGGGGAAGACAAAAGAGGTAAGGGGGCACATACGTATGGTGATGGATAAAAACTAGACTATTGGTGGTGAATATGATGCAGGCTATACAGAAGCTTAAATATAATAGTGCACACCTGAAATTTACACAGTATTATAAATCATAGTGACCTCAATAAAATAAGGTACTTAAATCAGAAAGGAAGAAGTAAACTTGTCTCTGTTTGCAGGTGACATGATCTTATACATAGAAAACCTTAAAGACTCCACCAAAAAACCATTAGAACTAATAAATGAATTCATTAAAGTTGTAGAATACAAAATCCAGTTGCATTTCTATACACTAACAATGAACTATCAGAGAAATTAAGAAAACAATCTATTTTACAATAGCATCAAAAAGAATAAAATACTTAGGAACAAATTTAACCAAAGAGATGAAAGACCGGTACATTGAAAACTATATGAGATTGATGAAAGAAATTGAAGAAGACACAAATAAATGGAATGGTATTCCATGTTCATGGATTGGAGTAACTAATACTGTTAAAATATCGATACTAGCCAAAGCAATCTTTAGATTCAACTCAGTCCCTATCAAAATCTCAACTGCATTTTTCACAGAAATTGTAAAAATAATCCTAAAATTTGTATGGAACCACAAAAGATCCCGAATAGCCAAAGAAAAGAACAAAGGCGGAGGCATCACACTTCCTGGCACTTCCTGACTGATATATAAGGATCTTATACAACTCAATAGTAAAATAACAAATTCTCTGATGTAAAAATAGGCAAAAGACTTGAATAGACATGTTTTCCAAAGAAAACATAGAAACAGCAAACAGGTACATGAAAAGGTGCTCAACATCACTAACCATCAGGAAAATGTAAATCAAAATCACGATGAGATACCACCTCACACCCATTAAGATAGCTGTTATCAAAAAGACAACAGGTAAGTGTTGGTGAAGATGTGGAAAAATTAGATCTCTTGTACACTGTTGGTGGGAATGTAAATCGGTACAACCATTGTGGAAAATAGTATAGAGAGTCCTCAAAAAATTAAAAATAGAACTACCATATATCCAGCAATCCCACTTCTGGGTACATATCTAAAGGAAATAAAATTAGTATCTTGAAGAGATATCTGCTCTTCTATACTCATTGAAGCATTATTCAAAATAGCCAAGACATGGGAACAACTCAAGTGTCCATCAATGCATAAATGGATATAGAAGATGTAGTATTCAGTGTATCCAATCTCGGATGATTTTTGCTGCAGTGGTGTGCTGGAACATTTCCGCTGGAATTCTGGACTTTTCATCTGTGGATGATTGTCAAAATCCGTTTTCTGAGTGGGGAAGATGGTAGAAAACTCCTATTCTGCCATTCTGATCATGTCACTCTGAATCCCATAAGTTTTGGTATTTTGTGCTTTTGTTTTCACTTGTCTTGGATACTTTATAAATTCTCTTGTAATTTCTTTTTTGATTATTTGGTTGTTTAAGATTGAGCAGTTAAATTTCCACACATTTGTGGATTTTCCTGTTTTCATTCTGCTATTGATGTCTGGTTCCATTTTAGTCAGAGAAGATACTTTGTAGGATTTCAATCTTCTAAAATTTGTTAAGAATTTTTTGGTAGCTTAACCGGAGAATGTTCATGTGTGCTTGAGAAGAATGTGTATTCTGCTACTGTTGGAAAGAATGTTCTATATATGTTTGTTAGGTCCATTTGGTCTATGATGTTGTTCAAGTCCTCTGTTTCTTTATTGATCTTCTGTCTGGTTGTTCTATCCATAACTGAAATTGAAGACTCCTATTATTATTGTTTTAACGTGTTCTAAAAATTATATAAAACTCCTAAATTTTTGATATGTCTTGGTATAATATTATCAGTCACAATTTGTTATTATCTTAAAATGTTGTCTGTCATCACAATTGAGGCTCACACTCAAAGGACTGAATCTGAGCATCAGTAAAATGCCCTAGCTTTTCATGCAAAGGCAGCAGCAACAGAATCTATAAAGATTATGGCACATGTAGATGAAGTCCATTCTGCTTCTGCAAAAAATGACTCCTCATTGTCAGACTTTCGCCATCTTGATGTCCTTGTAACATGGCAACAGTCTACTCCTAAAGTAAAGAAATTAAGATGGGTAAGCAATGGCCGTAAATTAAACAAACAGTAGGGGCTATGGGAAACACAAGATGGCCACTGGGTTCTTCTTGGGTCCCTGGAAAACCCCATTTTCTGTGTTTGCATCCCTTCACCCACCATACTGCATTTAAGAAAAACTACTTTTGTTCTCAGAGGCTTTGGACCTCCTTTCTCTGGACATTTCGAGCACCTGCAGCTGGACTTCTTTCAAGTGCCATTTGTTATGGGTTACCAATATGTTCTTGTTATTGTATGTACGTTTTCTGGATGGGTCAAAGCCTTCCCTTGCCAAGAAACTGACGTCCTAACCATGGCAAAGAAACTGTTAGAGAGTGTGTTTCCCATTTGGGATATACCTTCCTCAATCTCCAGTGATCAAGGCACCCACTTCACTGGGAAAATCATACAAACCCAATCAAAAAACTCTCAAACTTCTTGGAATTATCACTGTCCCTATCACCCTCGACCATCAGGCAGGGTCAAGAGAACTAATGGAAGAACTGGATTCAAGCAGAACAAGATTCAGTTACACGAGACCACATGAACTGAGGAAGGCACTCTAACATATTGTTTTTCCAAATTTAAGGAGACCTTTTCTCTTAAGCTATCTATGACATACAGCAATTTGGTAAAGTATACTTTGTGAACAAAGATGAAACATTTATTTTTCTCCCTACCCAATCCCTCTAGAATTCAGAAACTCTCAGTGAGTATTCTTATTTTAAGGACAATATATTTATTTGCATAAGTTTAATAAGAATCTGTTCTCCTTGTAACAGGACACGATTAGAAACCAAGGCTTTGACTGGAGTGTCATATTTGAGAGAGATCTGCACAGGCTCAAATATGACCAGACAGCTTCAGTGAACTGCTTGGAAAAATCAACCTGGTACCTTGCTTACAAGCTTCCGGCAAAGCAGTCTTAAAAAGGGCTCATATGGTCAATAGCTATTCTTGCTGCACTTATATAAATAAACAGGCCAAGTTTAATGCAAACAAATTTAGTTTTACTATGATTATCTTTGGTAAAAAATGGGGGTAATTGTAGAGAGAAAAATTATGTTTTCACCTTTGTAGATATTAGATTCTAGTCCTGCTAATTGTCTTTGAGGTTTTGTTAAATCCCTGTAAACTGGACTAGATCCTGAATTCTTCTAGTTTCCTCAAACATCTGGCTACAATTCACCAAGTTAATGTTTCCAATTTTCTCCCACCCTCCTGATTTAGAATCACTAAGGACAAAGTCTGCCCTTAAATCTCCTTGGAAAGGACTGTGCCAGGTCCTCCTTACTATCCAAGTGGCAGCCAAACTTCAGGTACTCGAACCTTGGATACACACCTCACAGCTAAAGAAGGCTCCACCTGACATCTGGTCCTGTACCGATGCTGGAGACCTCTGAATCAAATCGATGAACAAGGGGTAGACTACTTCTGCCCAAGACAACAGACCAAGACTTCATGCTTTAATTAGACGTGAAACTCTTTCTTCTTCTCTTTCTTTCCTTTCCACTGGCATTGACCTGGAAAGATAATGCCATCACCTGTATCTTCCAGGCCATTGCTAAGGAGGGTAACCTCTGAAATTTAGAACAACCTTTTATTTTGGGCTAGGAGAAAAATCTAACTGACCCCTGGTTTGAATGGGTAAATGTAACAATTCCTGCAAATGACTCCATTAACAGTGCCATCTTAGTGGAAAGGGTTTGTGCTCTGACAGGATTTATCTTTATCAGCGGTCATTATCATTCTCCTTGAGCCCTCAAATACTTAGATGGCTGGCGCACAGCTGGTCAATGCCTCTTAGGTTATCTAATTGTGCCCCTAACTGTTCACAAATAAGCTGGGATAGCTCATTGGTCAACTCACCTGAATTTACATTGTCAAGTTGGAAAAGACTTACCAGGAGGCTTTTCATGTTTCAGGGTTTGCTTCCTTTGGCAGGGCCCTACTTTCCTGGTTAGGAGTAAACGTAAATGAGGCTATGATCAGAAACCTCTCCTTAACTCTTGGAGACAATGCAGATTCCATTGCTAAGACACTGGCTGCCCAAAAAACATCCTTAGACTCTCTGTCCAAAGTTGTTCTTGATAATAAGATAGGTCTTGATTATCTTTTAGCTGAGCAAGGAGATGTCTGCTGTGGCCAACACCACTTGCTACACCTGGATTAACACTTCTGGGGAAGTTGAAACTTGGTTACATAAGATCATTGAGCAAGCTATTTGGCTTTAAAGTGTGACTCCTTTGACAGGGTCTTTCTTTGACTTATTTGATTTTGAGTGGTTTCAGTCTTGGGGACCATAGCTCTGAAGTGCACTCCAAACATTAGGAATTGTCCTGCTTATTATAATCATAATAATCCTCCTGGTGCATTGTATCCTCTCTAAAGCTCTAAATGCGTATTCACAGCTACTGACTACCAAGAAAATCATGGCCCTAAAACTGGAATGTCAAAAAAGGAATGAAGAGAATGACCCACTTAAAAATCGTGAACCTGAGGCAGTGACCTGTGAGTATGACAGAGATTCAGCAAAAAGCGGCATGACCTGTGAATGTCACACAGAGGATCAGTAAAAGCTTAGAGAGTTGCAGAGCAGTAGCTGAGAGTGGCGCTAATGCCTTAATTTTTAATCACATCTCTCAGGCCGAGGGTTTGATCAAAAGGGAGAAATTGTTAAAAAAGAGGCAACTGGCTCAAAATGGAGTCATTTGCCCCTCATGACAGCAAACCAAGACTTAATTGCAGTTTCAACTCCTCCCGGAAATATGGCCTTTGGAACAGTCAATCTGAAATTTCCTGATTAGCACTAGTGAGGTAATCTGTAGGATAAAACTCCTGCAGTTCTCTTGCCCTTTCCCAAACAGAAGATGTCCTGGCCCAAAATAAACCTTTCTTTTCTTTTGCTAATAACTCCCTTGCTCCACCCTCCTTCCTATGAAAACCTTCCATTTTGTACAGCTCCTTTGGAGCGCCCTTCTAGTTGATAGATGGGATGCTGCCCGATTCATGAATTGTTTAATAAAGCCAATTAGATCTTCAAATGTATTCAGTTGAATTTTGTTTTTTTAACACTACTGACCCTTCCTACCAACTCATGAAATGGGCCCACACAACCTCAGATTATTGAGGAATTCATGCCTTAATAACTTGGGCTCAAGCAAGGGGACTTCCCCTCTCCTCAGAGGCAGCCAAGGTTGCGATAGACGAGTGCATTCTCTGCTCCTAAAGGAAAGAATGGAAACGATACAGATGGAGACATATTCCCAAAAGAAACCGATCATACCTCCCCTGGCAGATTGATTTCATTGGCCCACTGCCCCCTTCTGCTAGGGCTTTCAGATATGCTGTCACAATCATCGATACATCAATATTCCTCCTGGCAACTCCCACCCGGAAGCCCTCCTCAAAACAGGTAATATCTTCCTTACTAAATTTATTCTTGTTCCCTTTGGATCACCAGACATTATTGAATCTGACCAGGGAACTCATTTTACCTCTCAGGAGACTCAACAGCGACCTCTCCACATAATATTCTTTGGAACTTCCATCTAGGTTACTGCCCCAAGGAGGCTGACCTCATTAAGCATCATAACTGCATTCTTAGAGAGACACTACTTAAATTACTTTTAGGCAAGTGGTCCCCCAAAATGGATCGAACTCTTGCCCCAGACCCTCTTCTTGCTTGATTCCCATTCCCTGGGCCTTCATACCTTCATAAATGCTCCCCTAAATTCAACTTTTGGTCATCTCTGGCAATCGTCAAGCTTTTACCCTCTAAGACTATGCCCCTTTGATTTTGTTCTCTGACTCTGCTTCCCCCTTCCGCTATGATTTTCCAGTCATCTCACCACCTGCTTCACACTAGCGACCTGATCCAGAGTGGATAATCCATTATGATCCCCTCATCATTGAACGCCCCCAGGCAAAAAGCCCACTAAGTTAGTGTGAGATCATTTCTTTGGAAACCTTGACAACAGTGAGGACTCTCCAAAAGGAGCGATCTCCATGCCGGCCACTCTCCCAAAATATAGTGGCTACAAGTACTAGCAAATGTAACTAAATTCCCCTACTCATTTACAGGAAGTGGAAATCATCACCCCTGACCAACCAGTGGAAAAGTTTGGGTGTCTGAAAGAGACAAAGAAACTCTCTGCTTGGTAGACTTGAGCCATATTCAGAGATGAGAGTATAGCTAAAAAGCTACAAGTTGTGGCCTTACCTCACGCTAGACAAGGTAACCCATGGCTTTCTTGCCAAGAGCAGCTGCACTCAGCCATTCATCAATATACAAATAGCTCAGCCAGAAGGAACCCAACCCGAATTCATCAAATGTTGATATTCTATATGGTTATGGCTACAGGGTTACTGGTAGACCCCTCAGGGCTAACCATCACACAGATACAATGCTGGAGCAATACATTTCCAGCCTGCAATTATGCCACAGGGCAGAAAAGTGGGGAATTTTGAAGAGCCTAGTTGGTGGAGTTGAAGCCAGCATGCCACCAAGTGTGGGCTGCAAAGAGATTAAATCCCTTTAGAGGCAATGAGCCCTCTGGAAGTGACACCTGTCCCCCCCCCCCCCAATTGCTGTACATCAAATATTGCAACAAGCTAACTGGCCCTACTATTGCCCATACATAAAACCCATCTGGTTATAGGGACTGTGCTCCCATGATTTGTCCACTGCCCTCATGGGTTGGTCCCAGGAATGCCTAAATAGCATCCATAAGATCTCCCTTAGCCTGAGATATAAATGTGCCAGAATCTTTATGTGTCTTGGTTTAGCTCCTCAGGTAATGAAAGGGCAGCCACCTGTTCCTTGCTGAATGTGACCCTGACAGCCCTAGGGAGCTCGTAACAATTTGTTCCACTAGCAGCAAGCATCAGATATGCAGCTCAGTCCTCAGGGAAGCCTCCAAGTAATATGAACCAGCCCATGACCAATACCCCAACTGGATAGCCACAAGAGAGGGTCACCTGCCCTTGGGGGGCCACCACTCTGAAGGTCCTCACCCCTAAGTGAGATGGACTCATTGCTGGAGAGAACACTATCTCAGATGACATTGCTACAGTTCAAGAGTTCAGAGTTGGAGATGCCTATGTCTCCTGCACCATGGATGACACCCTAGGGACATATCATCACATTGGAGACCTCGTCACCCACCCAGATAGCCCCACTCTCCAGTTTATAGCAAATTTGGTGGAACTTTACAATGGAGACTAAGACTTCCTTGGAACAATGGACTAAAGATACTGCCCTGATGGAATCAGAGGATGACCCGCTGGAATATTATTTTGCCGAATTTGCCTGTTGACCCCACCCTATACCAAGAGGCCTGTCAGACTGTGAATACATCCCCTGCTGACTGTGGGGCAGCATTGTATCGTATTTCTTTGTTGTGGCAGGCCAAAATGTGCATTCAGAACCAGACAGTTCCCCTGTCTACAAATACTGCCCATTTAGATGGTTTGCCCTCACCTGCTCCCCTTGACCTTTCGCTTGTCTGTGCTTAAGTGGGAATTCCCAACCACTACTTCTGCTGGCCACTGCAAGCCCTCACCATGATTCCCCCTGACATTATTATGATCTCCCGACACTACTATAACCTCTTCCACCACACTTTACCCCTATACCTTCCATGTCACCGGCAAGACGCTTTGCAAACACAATCAACACTTCCATCCAATGGGCAGAGAAGGCTATCCAGACATTGGGAATCAGAAATTACTGGGCTTGTCACACGACCTCCAATTGTCTGTTCCCTACCTTAAATGCTTACTCTACTTATATACTTAATTTCAGCCAACTCCATTTAACAATGTCTTTGCCCTAAGCTTCCCTTCAATTAGATGCCTCATCCATTTTCCACCCCAATTGCTCCTGGAGGAGTCATTTTGGAGTGACCTTCAAGGCCACCTTGGTGATTCTGTGCCCAGGCATAAACAGCTCTTGGCCTGCAGACCCCTTTAACCACACCACTAGGACTCACATAGCAGAGACAGCCAGGGAATGAGCACGAATTCCTGAGTTTCTCGTGGGAGGCTCTGATGAATACTTTACACTAGAACTTCCACCTTTGGATTTTATTGCAGGTCTACATCACAAGGTTCTTACCTAGTGCATTATTCTCTTTCCCAGCCAGGAAGAGGGGGGTGGCACAGGGAGTGCTGGAAGCATGTGTCAGCTAGTCAGGGATCTGCAGGTGAGGCATCCCATGGGGCTCGTTGGTGGGGCTCCTGGTGGAGTTCATGAGCCAGCCAGTAGGATCTGCAGCCAGCTGTTGAGTTCCCTGCACTGGCTGCTGGAAGCCCTCACTCTTTCTCTGCTCCTAACTGCCCACAGATGCTTCAGCTGTGCTGATCCGCTCAGTGTTCTGGGTGGAGTGAGAAAAAAATGGGCTTCCAGGGCAGTGTCTCACAAGGCTATGGAAGTTGTGCACTCACTTTTATCTTACTTTCTCCCATGGAAGAAATTGAGGGCTAAGGGGATCTCTCTTGGAACTGAGTTGTGCCACCTTAAGGGAGAGGTGATGTGGATAAAGTGATACTGTTCTTACTCTCTTCTATGAGTCTATTCTCAGATTTTTTTGCCTCACTGTCATGCTGAAACTTCTGCCCTGGACTCCTTGGTTCCCATAAAGGTATTCTTGTCTGTAGTTGGTGTTAAAATTAATGTTCCTCTGCGGGTTTGATGACTGGAACCTCCTATTCTGCCATCTTGCCGTCGACCTCTTCTAAACTGTTGTTTAATGACTGTGTTCTTTGTCCTAGGAGGCCACTGAAGGCTTTGCTTTGTTAGCGAGGTGGTCAGCTAGTGTTTTGACAGTGTTTCCCTAAATACCTAGAGACAAGAAAAGAAAAAAAAAAAGAAAGAATAATCTCCCAGTCTTTGAAAAGTGGTCCTGTGTAGGGGGCACTCCTTCAATGCTTAGCCAGACCGTTTACAACTCTTCCTTAGCCTTCGCTTCATGCTGCCATGGAAGCTGAAGGTCAGCCTGAGGTGAAATCTTAGGGTCTTCTTAGGCGTTTTCTGAGCTTCTGTCTATACCTGGCTATCTGTGTGGACTTCTCAAGTCCCCAGTATATAAACCAGCTTTAAAAAGCCTCATCCTCCCAACCCCCCATGTATCCCTCTACATTCTGGCCCAGGCTTTTTGAACTGTCTATTGCTTGTCCTGACGCTTCTCCCTTGCCCCAGGCTGCTGCGTCCGATACTTTTGCCAGTAAATACTTTCAGCAGAAGCCATCCTGTAAACCACCCAAACCCTGGGAATGTTTTGAGTCAGGAGAAACAAAGGCAAGCCCTTGCACCAGTCCTTGAGAAAGCCGTCAGACTGGTTGAAATACACAACCATAATTCTTTGAGAATAAGGTCCATATCGCTCTCTGCCAGTAGCAACCTGCACCAGGAGTACAGGCTGCTGTCTTCACAGCCACTACACTGGGGAGAGGGGAAATGGTAGGTAGGCAATTTAAAAAGCTATAGTGCTCTCTTACTGCAATGCAAAAGCTCCTTTCTTCATTAAGTACTCTCCTGGTTCATGTAAGTTTTTCACTAGATTCTAGAGATTTGAAAAAATAATTCTGACAGTTTTTGCCAGCTTGTTAATTCATTCTTTTTTTTGCTGAGTAATATTCCATAGTATGGCTATACCACATTTTATTTATCCATTCATCAGTTGATGAACATTTGTGTTTTTTTCACTTTTTAGCTATCATAAATAATGCTGCTATGAATATTTATGTACAAGTTTTTGTGTGAACATATGTTTCCAAATCTCTTGTGTCTATATACCTCTGAGTAAAATTGTTGGGTCGTATGGCAACTCTATGTTTAACTTTTTGAGGAACTGTCAGACTGTTTTCCAAAGTGGCCGCACCATTTTATATTCCCACCGTCAATGTGTGAGGGTTCCAATTACTCTACATCCTCCCTGGCACTTGTTATTATCTGTATTTTTGATTGTAGATATCTCAGTGGATGTGAAGTGGTATGTCTCTGCGGTTTTGATTGGGAGTTCTCTAATGACTAATGATATTGGGCATTTATTCATGAGTTTGTTGACCTTTTGTATATCATTTTAGAGAAACGTCTATTCAGATCTTTTTTCCTATCTTTTTAGTTGTCTTTTTGTTGTCGTCTATCTTTATGCCAGTACGATACTGTTTAGATTCTATAGATTTGTAATGCGTTTTATTTTATTTATTTATTTATTTATTTTCTTGGGGAAGATTAGCTCTGAGCTAACAGCTCCTGCCAATCCTCCCCATTTTGCTGAGGAAGACTGGCCCTGAGCTAACATCTGTGCCCATCTTCCTCTACTTTATATCTGAGACGCCTGCCACAGGCTGGCTTGACAAGCAGTGCATAGGATCCGAACCAGTGAACCCTGGGCCTCTGAAGTGGAACCTCCGAACTTAACCACTGTGCCACTGGGCTGGCCCCTGTAATGAGTTTTAAAATCCGGAAATATAAGTCCTTCAACTTTATTCTTACTTTCTAAGATTATTTTGGCCATTCTGAGTCCCTTGGATTTCCATATGAATTCTATAATTTGCTTGTCAATTTCTTCAAGAAGGGAGCTGGAATTTTGATAGGAATTGTACTGAATTTGTCCATCAATCTGGGAAGTGTTGCCATGTTAACAATACTAAGTCTTCTGATCCATGAACATAGATTGTTGTGTTGGTTTCCTATTGCTGGTATAACAAGTTTCCATAAATCTAGTGGCATAAAACCACACAAATTTATTATCTTATAGTTCTGCAAGTCAGAAGTTTGAAATGGGTTTCACTGGGTGAAAACCAAGATGTCAGCTGGAGGAATCCATTTCCTTACATTTTTCAGATTCTGGAAGCCACTTCCATTCCTCATGGCTCTTGGCTCGTGGCCTTTACTCCATCTTGAAAGCCAACAGTGTAGCATGTTTTAATCCCTCTCTCTAAGTCTTATACTCCTGCCTCTTTTTTATAAAGAAACCTTCTCATCACATTGGGCCCACACATATATCCAGGTTAATCTTCCCATCTCAAGACCTTTAACTTAATCACAGCCTCAAAGTCCCTTTTTCCATGTAAGGTAACATATTCACAGGTTTTGAGGATTAAGATGTGGACATCCTTGGGGGTCATTATTCTGCCTACCACAGATATTTTTCCACTTATTTAGATCTTCTTTAATTTCTTTTCACCATGTTTTATAGTTTTCAGAGAATAGGTTTTTCCCCTCTTTTGTTAAATTTATCCCTAGATATTTTATTCTTTTGGTCATTTTTGTAAAAAGAATTGTTTTCTTAGTTTCATTTTCAAATCATTCATTGCAGAAATAAAATTGAGTTCTGGATTTACAGAAATACAATTGATTTTTGTATATTGCTCTTGTATCCTGAAACCCTGTTGAACTCATTTATTAGTTCTAATAGTTTTTTTTGTGGATTCTTTAGAGTTTTTATATACAAGATCATGCCATCTACAACTAGAATGTTTTAATTCTTCACTTCAAACTGTATGCCTTTTGTTTCTTTGTCTAGCTTATTTGGCCTGGCTAGAACCTCCAGTACAGTGTTGAGAAGAAGTAGCAAGAGCAACACACTTGTCTTGTTTCTGATTTTAGGGGGAAAGCATTCAGTCTTTCACCATTAGGTACGATGTTAGCTGTGGGATTTTCGTAGATGCCCTTTATCAGATTGAGAACGTTCCCTTCTACTCCAAGTTTGTTGAGTGTTTTTATCATGAAAGGGTGATGAGTTTTGCCACATGCATTCTCTGCATCTATTGTGTTGATCATGTGGTTTTTGTCTTTAATTCTATTCATGTTGTATATTACATTAATTGATTATCAGACGTTAAACTAATTCCATCCCTGTGATAAATGCCACTAGGTCATGGTGTATATAATCCTTTTTATATCTAGCT
This sequence comes from Equus quagga, assembly GCF_021613505.1. Classification (NCBI taxonomy): domain Eukaryota; kingdom Metazoa; phylum Chordata; class Mammalia; order Perissodactyla; family Equidae; genus Equus; species Equus quagga. Next base: position 42,627,867 of record NC_060276.1, read on the forward strand.
GGATTCAGTTTGCCAGCATTTTGTTGAGGAGTTTTGCATCTATATTCATTAGGAATACTGGTCTATGGTTTTCTTTTTATGTGATGTCTTTGTCTGGCTTTGGTATGAGGGTAATACCTCAAAAATTGTTTTCTCTTCTCTCATTTTTGGGAACAGTCTGTGAATAAGTCATATTAATTCTTCTTTAAATGTTTGGTGGAACTCACCAATGAATCTATCTTGGTTTGAGCTTTACTTTGTAGTTTTTTTCTTACTGACTCAATGTCTTTTCTTGTTACAGGTCTATTCAGATTTTCTAGTTCTTCCTCAGTCAGTTTTGGTAGTTTGTGTTTTTCTAGAAATTTGTTCATTTCATCTAGGTTATATAATTTTTTGACATACGGGTGTTCGTAATATTCTCTTATGATCCTTCCCAATTCTGTAAGATCAGTGTTGATTTCCTTTCTGTAATTCCTGATTTTAATAATTTGAGTCTTTTTGCTTTTTGCCTTGGGACTCTAGTTAAATATGTCAATTTCATGGATCTTTTCAAAGAACTAACTTGGTTTCATTGATTTTCTGTTTTGTTTTTTTTCTACTCTACTCCTAATTATTTTTTATTTGATTTTCCTTAGGTTTAGGGTTATCTCTTTTTTCCAGTGTCTTAAGGTAGATGGTTGCATTTTTTATTTGAGATTTTTCTTCTTTTTTTCTTGTAGACATTTACACTACAAATTTCTAAGTACAGTTTTAGTGGTAGCTCATAAGTTTTGGTATGATGTGCCTTCAATTCTTTCAACTCAAAGTATTTTCTAATTTCCCATATAATTTCTTCTTTCATCCATTGGTTATTTAGGAGTCTGTTGTTTAGTTTTCACATATTTGTGGATTTTCCACATTTGTTCTGTTATTGATTCATAATTTCACTCCATTTTTATAGGAGAACATACTTTGTGTAATTTCAGTCTTTTTAAATGTATTGAGATGGTGTTGGGAAAACTGGACAGCCACATGCAAAAGAATGAAAGTAGATCATTATCTTACACCATACACAAAAATCAACTCAAAATGAATTAAAGACTTGAATGTGAGATCTGAAACCCCTAAACTTCTAGAAGAAAACATAAATGGTATGCTCTTCGACATCAATCTTAGCAGCATTTTTTCAAATACCATGTCTGACTGGGCAAGGGGAACAATAGAAAAAATAAACAAGTGGGACTACATCAGACTAAAACGCTTCTGCACAGCGAAGGAAATCATTAACAAAATGAAAAGACAACCTAACAACTGGGAGAAGATATTTGCAAACCATATGTCTGATAAGGGGTTAATATCCACAACATACAAAGAACACATACATCTCAACAACAAAAAAACTAACAGCCCAATTGAAAGATGGGCAAAAGATCTGAACAAAGATTTCGCCAAAGAAAATATACAGATGGCCAACAGGCACATGAAAAGGTGTTCAACATCATTAACTATCGAGGAAATGCAAATCAAAACTACGATGAGGTATCACCTCACTCTGGTCAGAATGGCTATAATTAACAAGACAGGAAACAACGAATGTTGGAGAGGATGTGGTGGGAGTGCAAACTGGTGCAGCCACTATGGAAAACAGTATGGAGATTCCTCAAAAAATTAATAAAGCTGCTGTATGATCCACTGCCTGACATTTATCCAAAGAACTTGAAAACACAAATGCATAAAGATACATGCACCCCTGTGCTCATCACAGTATTATTCACGATAGCCAAGACTTGGAAGCAACCTAGGTGCCCATCAAGGGACGAATGGATAAAGAAGATGTGTGCCTTTTGATTAGATTGTTTAATCCATTAACATTTCACGTTATTGTTAATACAGTTGGATTTACATCTGCCATTTGAAATTTTGTGTTCTCCAAGTCTCAGGTGTTGTTACTCTATTTCTCTTTTACTGCTTTCTTTAGCAGTATGTGAATATTTCTGGTGTAACATTTTAATTCCTTTAATGATTTTCCTCTATATTCTTTGAGTTATTTTTCTCAGTGTTTGCTGTAGAACTTATCATATACCTCTTAACCTATCAGAATCTATTTCAAATTTATACTAACAGTTCAAGTGAGTATAGAAACATTACCCCTATTCCTCCTTTCTCCTTTTTTATGCCATTATTGTTATAATATTACATTTATATATGTTACAAATCCAACAATCCATTATTATAATTATTACTTCATACAATTTTGTGTCTATTAAAGAAACTGAGAAAAGAAAGGAGAACAAGTATGTATTTATAGAATTTGTGATATTAGCCTTCTTATTTATCATTTCTGGTTGTCTTCACTTGTTCCTGTGAATTTGAGTTAGAGTCTAGTGTCATTTCCTAACTCCAGTACAGTTTTTCTCCCACCCACTCCTTGGTGCTGTTGTTATTATATACATTACATTACTGTATGTAATAGACTTAACAATGCAGTTGTATACAAATTGTTTTACATAATTGTTTTTTTTTAAAGTCAAGAAAGAAAGGAGAAGAAATAAGTGATTATACTGTCTTTTATAATTGCATAATTGCCTTTACCAGTAATTTTTGGGTTTTTTGAGTGGTTTCAGATTACCATCTGAGGTCACTGGCTTTCAACTTGATGAACTTCCTTTAATAATTCTTATAAGGTACATCACCTAGTAATGAATTCTCTCAGTTTTTCATTATCTTGGAATGTCCTTGTTTCACCATCATTTGAAAGGTAGTTTTGCTAAGATATATGATTCTTAGTTGATAGCTTCTTTTTCATTCAGCACTTTGAATATATCAACCACAGTCTTCTGGCCTTCATTGTTTCATGTGGGAAGTCAGCTCTTAAGCTTATTGGGGCTTCCTTGTATGTGATGAATTGGTTTTCTCTTGCTGCTTTCAAGATTTTCTTTTTATCTTTTGCTTTCAGAATTTTTACCATGATGCATTTTGGTGTAAATTTTTTTGCATTTATCCTATTGGAGTTCACAGATTCTTGGATATGTAGATTAATAATTTCACCAAATTTAGGACGTTTTCAGCCATTATTTCTTTGCATTTTTCTGTTCCTTTCTTTCTCTCTGTTATCTTCTCCCAGTACTCCCATAATGTGTATGTTGGTGTGCTTAATGGTGTCCCATATTTCTCTGAGGCTCACTTTATTTTGCTCTATTCTTTTTCTATTTTCAAATTATATGATCTCTATCAACCAATCATCAAGTTTGCTGATTCTTTTTAATTCCAGCACAAACTTACTGTTGAATCATTCTAGTGAATCTTTTATTTAGGTTATTGTACTTTCAACTGTAGAATTTCTATTTGGTTCTTTTTTATAATTTCATCTCTTTAGTGGTATTCTTTATTTGATGTGATATTGTCATCATACCTTCCTTTATTTCTTTAAGCATGATTTTCTTTTAATTTATTTGAATATATTTATAATGGCTATTCTGAAGATTTTTTTCTGTTAAATCCAATATCTGGTCACTCTCTCAGACACTTTCTGTTGCCTGCTTTTTTCTTTTATGCATCACTCTTTCTGTTGTTTTGCATGTTTTATAGTTTTTTTGAAAACTGGACATTTAAGGTAATATATTGTAGCAAGTCTCTATATTGATTTCCTTATCCCATATATGTAGATTGTTTTTGTTGTTTGCTTGTTTATTTGTTTAGTGGCTTGACTAGACTATTTTAACAAAGTGTATTTTCCATGCAGTGTTAAGCCTTTGATGCTGCTCCTCAGAAGGCACAGACTTGAGCATGTGTTTCAGCAGGGTTGTCTTTGAATGTCTCTCTCCCTGTTAAGCTGTCTACCTCTGTTGGTATTACACTCAGATGTTAGGCTCCACTAATTTCTGGCTGATTGCTCTATTGTTTTAGACAATGCCCTGGGGCTTAAATTGCTCCAAAGGTTGAGCCAATTAAATTTGGGCCCCTTTGTAGGAATAGTTTTTAAGGCACATGTCTGAGGTTTGTTCTGATACCTGGAAGATTAGCATTAGCTTTTTATTTCCCTGTTTTTTTCTGGTAAATTGGTTGGCCTGTAGTTTACCTTGTTGCTCTCATAGAGTTATCGGTCTCTTCTTAATTGCTTACTATCAAAATGTCCGTTGTTTCCAAGAGCATTCTTAGTCTTGAACTTCCCCACATGCTGTTTCAAATTCTCAGTTCCTATGAGGAGAACTTTGCAGCTCTGTCTTATTATGCACTGCTTCTCCCCTTGGGAAAAATCTCTGAACCATTCTTTGGGCACTGTGTGGGTGTGGTAGCCTCTGGTCTTCTCAGTTTACCTCTCCTGATATGGAACCTTTACTTTTAGAGTGAGCTAGAGCAAGGGTGATTGGAGCCTCAGTATTCTGGACTGTCATGCCTAGCATAGAGCCTCTGGCCTGTGAGTGAAAGCTGGGTGAAGAAAAGATGTCCCAACTTCTTGGCCATATTCACCAGGAATTTAGCTTCTTCAGCTTGTAGTGGGAGGGCATGAGAAGTGCTGGTGGCTTACCTCTCCCAATGAGATACAGTAACTCTTGATTTGGAGCTGAGGGATGAGAGAGCTTCTTGGCCACATCTTCTGGGAGGGGAGCTTCCATTAAACCCAGCTAGGGAATGGGGAGGGAGGGAATGGATCTTGGCTGAACTGCCACAGATTCTTTCTGTTCTTGCTGAGTTTTAGTAGATTTTCTTAAAGAAATGTTTCTTCATTTGCTGTTTGCCCTAGGACAATTTCCAGGGACTTTATTTTTTAATTTTTTTTAAAGACTTTATTTTTTTCTTTTTCTCCCAAAGCCCCCGGTACATAGTTGTATATTCTTTTTAGTTGTGGGTTCTTCTAGTTGTGGCATGTGGGATGCCACCTCAGCATGGCCTGATGAGTGGTGCCATGTCCGCGCCCACACTTCGAACTGGCGAAACCCTGGGCCACCGAAGCAGAGCACACAAACTTAACCACTCGGCCATGGGGCCGGCCCTCCAGGGACTTTAAATGGCTGACTTTTTAAATGATTTTTATCAGTTATGTTTGCTTCCCTCTGGAGTAGATCTACAGTGCTCCTCATATGTCATTCTAGATATGGAATTCCTTCACTTCCACCTTTGACAAAATGCTACTTTGTGTGAGAAATGTTATGGTTTGTGGATCAGGTAGCACTCAGTTCATGAAGACAAGTTTGGTTTGTGTAGTCGCTTTGTGTCCCATGGTCAGGTGTTCAGTGTCTATAAGGGCCCAGTAGTAAACCAGTAGCTATTTTCAAATGGAAAATAGTTGTCAACAGAAGAGGACATGGCCTTATTCATAAGCCATAGGGATCCTCACAGGGGCTTCCTGAGGGACTTGCCAGAGGTTTCACACTGCTTCTCTGCCTGCCACAGATATGACTTTTTGAATAGCAGTGGGTCTGCTAGGTCATAAGACCCAAGTGGCAGATCAGCTTCCACTGCAACCAGGACCTGCTGAAAAACTGTTTCTTGTTCTGGGATTCACTCAAAAGTGGAGTCTTACAAGGTTCCTGGTAAATAAGTCAGAGCAGCATAGTCAAATATGGTAAATATTACCTTCAAAATTCAAAGACGTTCACCAAGCATTGTGCCTCTTTTTTCATGGTAGATGGTACAAGTGCAGGGGCTTATATCCTATTTTATAAGGAATATCTGGACATGCTCCATACCACTGGACCATTAGAATCTTCGCCAATGTAACAGGCCCTTGAACTTCTCCAAGGTTCATCCCCTATCCTTTGGCATACATATATCTTGCTAAGGTATTTATTTATTTTCTGTTTCCTATTCACTGGGTTCACTTCACATAATACCATCAAGGTAATGGACCATTGTGATGTTCTTTAGGATATCAAAACAATCAAGTATTCTCTGGACTACGACAATGAGCAGAAGAGTTGACATGGCGCTGGGGCAACAGCAAAGGTATACTATTATCCTGTTGTCCCTGACCTGTAAATGTAAACTATTTCTGATTTTGCTTACTGATTGAAATGAAAAATAATGCATTTTCTAGCTCAATAACTGCATACCAATAGAGATGTTACATATGGAACCCCAGCTGCAATTGGTATCACTTAATTAAATTTGTGACAATTTACTCTAACTTTTCACAAACCATCTGACTTACAGTGGCCAAGAAGGTGAGTTAAATGAGGATTTGGTAGAAATTGCCTTCATGGCATCTCTCAATTTTTGCAATGGCATTGATCTCTCTAGTTCCTCCAGGGATACAATATTGCTTTTGGTTTAACTATCATGGTAGGAGTCGGGGCTGTTCCAGGGACTTCCACTTGGATTTTCCTTCTATAATAGTTCTCAACCCAAGTGTCAGAGAATCAATTTGGGAATTCTGCCTGCTAATAAGTATATCTATTCATGCTATATATTCTGAGTCTTCAGAAATAACCATAAGATGCATCCTTAGTCTCACCATAACACGTATGCAAGCCAAGACTCCATCTATCACCTAAATTCCATAGGTTCCCTACTATCAGTGGCTAATAGTGATTATTTCAGTTGTTTAGGGATCAGCACACCTTCACAGCCAGTGTCTAATAACCCCAAGAAAGTGTGGGTCTTTCTCTTTCCCCAGCACAGTTACCCTGATGAATTGCCGCAAGATGCTTGGGGGGAGATTCATGATACATACTTGTGGCTGCATTGCACCATCCTGCCTTGATCAGGGGACTCTGTGTCTGTGAACCGGCTTATGACTGGGAACTGGGTAAGAAGCCATGAATTTCCTCTATGATGACCAAAGGAAGTTTGATTTCTGCCCAGCAGACCTATAATTTTTCCTTTTCTAGATATCAAACAAGACTTTTGTAGGTTAACCATATTTTTCATTTCTAGGGACCCTATGATCAAATAGCCATTGCTACAGATCCTTGTGGGTCCAAACACTCAGAGTACCATTCCGTCCCTGTGTGTTATTGTGGTAATAGTTCCTATTTTGTGGTTAGGCTTCCACCTCATCTTTATTACTTTGGGATCCCATTAGGCCCCATTTGAGATCAGGGAACCCAATTCCGTTGCAGTATGCCCCATCATCATCTCTGGCCTTCAGAGTATGGCCACCACTGAACATGTCAAGGATGCAGGTGCTCCTGTGAACAGCGTATGTTTTTATGAAAATATTTTTATTTTGAAACAATCGCAGTTGTACAGAAAACTTATAGAAAAGTGGCAAATACAAATAACTTTTTTTCCTGGAACCCTTAGGAGTAAGTTGCCAATCTGCTGGCCTTCTACCTCAGAATACTAAAGTGTGTATTTCCCCAGAAACTTGTGTGTGCTTCTGACAAACAAGGACATTCTCCTCTCTAATTACAAAACAACCACCAGTATCAGGAGATTAACACTGATACATTATTACCATCCAGTTCTCAGACTCCATTCAAGTTGTGCCAGTTGTCTTTCAGAGCAAAAAGATTCAGGACAGAATCATGCATTGCATTAAATGGTAATGTCCATTCAGTCTCTTTCAGTCTGGAATAGTTCTTCAGTCTTTCCTTAACTTTCATGATCTTGAAACTTTTGAATATTATGGTTATTTTGTAGATTGTCCCTCAATTTTGATTATTCTGCGATTTCCTCATTATTAGATTCATGTTATGTATCCCTGGTGGCTTTGTAGTGTATCAACTGGTTAGGGTGAACTGCATTTTCCAGAATTACCTTTGCTGTATGTTTCTTGTTGAGGTGGGTCACAAAAGAGATTCTCATGGGAGATTTGGAGGTGGAAGTGAAGTAGTAGCCATTTTGTAGTTTACACACATCTGATAGCTTACCTTGTTGGGTAGGGCACCAGCTAGGACTGCAACCACTCCACCTTCCCCCTAGATCTTGCTTCAGCTTCTCTGGGCCAGGTGCATGTTTAGCTCCATGACGAAGTGCCCAGCTTCTGTGAGATACCCACACCACTAAGGGCAGAGGCAACAAGCACTGCCAGCTTGTGCTTGTGGGTTCTAGCTTATCCTTGTTCTCCCCTGCTTTACATCTATCTTACCTTTCCAACTGCCTGACCTGTGGACTGTAAGTTGCAGCATCATACTTGAAAATAACAGCCATGTGTACACTGCTCAGCTAGCTCCCACAGTTGTAAAAGGTCAAATTTCCGTAACAAATTTCTCTTTCTCTCATTGAACCCTGACTGATAGAGCATCTTTTGCAGGAATATCACAGAAGTGGTGTTGCATTCTTCTTAGCGTGTCCTATCCAGTGGTGGATGACTTCTGTTTGTCCCCTTACTAACAATGTTCACTTTAATCACTTGATTAAGGTGGTATCTGCCAGGCTTCTCCATTATAAAATTACTCTTTTTATCTTTTGTAATTGATAAGTATTCTGTGAAAAGATAACTTAGAAACTATGTAAATAATGCATTCTTCACAAAAATTTGTTTATTTATTTACTTCTATCAGTATGGACTCATCATTTCCTATTTTATTCAATAATTTGTTACTATCATTAATTTGATGCTCAAATTGTTACTGATTTGGCCAGATTGAGTCCTTTCAAGCTGGCTTATTTGTTCTTTTGACCTCCTCACCCTTCTCTGAGCACTTCCTTACTTCCTGGCTTTCTGGCACAAAAATGTGTTCTAGGCTCATCTTATCATTTTGCTGATCCAGCCCTGTAATAAGCCACTTCTCCAAGGAGCTCTGATTTCTTTTAGCAGAAAATGGTATTTAGAAAACAAGATTTGGGTGTTTTGTGTGATCATTGCTACTGAAGTGTCATTGCTTCTGAGTCTTCCAAGCAGACAGAGCTAAGAAATATATGTAGAGGGGTGTGTGTGTGTGTGTGTGTGTGTGTGTGTGTGTGTGTGTTTTATTTATCTATCTATGAATCTAAATGTGTACAGATATACACATACACACACTTACATCTGTATTTATTTTTATATTGAAAACCTTGAGTTCTCATTGGTATCTCCAATTCCAATCCAATACCACAAGGTTCATTCTAGGTTTTTCCCTCACCATATTGTTAACTCTCTTCTCTGACAGTGAAAAACCTGTCTTCAGTTATCCTTAATAATTTGGTTAGGACCCCTGTATGTAATTAATCTGCATTTCCTCCACTACCCCTTCTCCTATGGAGATTCCCTCCTAACCCCACTTTATCTTCAACACCTGATGTCAGGCCACCCCTCTGCATGGATGCCCTCCTCATGCTTCTTGGCCACTGACACCTCAGATCAGGCTATCTTTTTGTGGGGATACCCACTCCATCCCGCTAATTCTCTGATGTTGCACACTGCCTGTCCCATTCCTCCTCCACTGTGTAGATGTCCTCCTAACTCAACATGGGTTTTGACACCCCCATGCCAGGCCACCCTCTGCAAGGATGCCTTCCATATGCTGCCCTGCTCAGTGTCTGACCCCTCAGTGCCAGGCTGCTCTCTTCCCACATGGATGCTTTTCTTACACTGCTTGGCCTCTGACACCCCACACGAGGCAGCCTCTCCCTGGAGACACCGTATTCACTCTGTTTGGGCTCAAACATCCCTCTCTAGGTTGCTTCCTCACCTGTACGGAAGCTGTACTCATCCCCCTTGCACTCTCATATCCTGCACCAGGAAGTCTCTTCCCTTCATGGATACCTTTCTCACTCATCTTGGATCTGACACCTCATGCCGGGCCTTACCCCTGCATGTATGCCTTCCTTGCCCTGCTCAGGCTCTGACACTTTGCTTTAGGCTGCCACGTCACTTTATGGATGCACTCTTCACCTTTCTCAGGATCTGACATCCTGTACGAGGCTGGCTGTCATCATGGACGCCCTTCTTATGCCACTTGGGCTCTGATACTGCACGCCAAGTTGCATCTCTGTCTGAATGCCTTCCTCACTTTGCTCAGCTCTGACTTTGCCTGCTGAGTTGTGGTCCAATGTGGACACTCTCTTGACTCCACTTAGACTGGGACATCTCGGGCCAGGCCACCTCTCCTCATTGATACCTTTTTCATTCTGCTTGGGCTCTGACACCCCATCATCAGGCCACCTCTCTGCAAGCGGCTCTGATTCCCGACACCAGGCAGCCCTGTTCACACCATGTGGATGCTTTCCTCATCATCCTTGGACTCTGATAGCCCATTCCGGGCCACCTCTTCCTGGGGAAGCCCTTCTCACTCTGCCCTCGCTGTGACTCTCCATGCTGGACTGTCCTCTAGTATGGACACTATCCTAACCCTACTTGGCTGCCAGCACCCTATGCCAGGCCACCCCTCTGCAACAACTCCCTCCTTTCCCCGTTTCTGCTTGGACTTTCCATACTAGACTGCCTCCATGTGTGATGCCCTCTATACCTGCATGTACCTCCATACCTTTCTTAGGCTCCATAACCCCATGCCATGCCTTCCTTACCCCACTCAGGTTCTAATGCCCTGCCCTCCAGATGCTTCCCTTGCTTTCAGACTGAATTGCTCAGGAATGGGAAGGAAGAAGATGGGCATCAATATGGTTTTTTTAATGCTTTAGTGAAGGGAGTGTCATATGTGTCTTCCCAAGAGGTATGCTTAGGATAGCTAAGCAGTATGCAAGTAGATCCATTCCATTACATCCATTTCCTTGAACCTTCCTCTATAGGATGTCAGAGAAGTTCCGGCATTTTACTTCAATGGCTGCAGGCCATCACTGAGTCCAGGCTTTGATTAGCCAATTTAATAGACCATTACAACACACCTTAGTGCTTGAGACAACACTTTAAATTTTCAATTCTGGGTGAGTACACTTTTATCAATGAATTCGACCTTACCAAGTCTTATATTTCTTCCCCCTTGGTCAACACCCTTAGAATTCACTTTCATACATGCTTCCTGTGCTCCTGTCAATACAGACTGGTGAGGTCTTATGAGTCTTTTGCGGTATAGGCTCTCTCTCTTGGATCGGGCCTTGTACCTCTCTAATTTGTGCTATGTTGGGATCTAACTCTCCTTTTGGACTTGCAGCAGATGAGAATGTGGGTCCAGAGGAGGCTCAACATTAGCTTGTCTGGCAACTGCCCCAGGGGCATTTATTGAAAGGATTGCGTACAGAGGAGGCCTCTCCCTGGGTGTGTGTGTGGGAGGGGGAAGATGAGGGAGCACTTCCAAGTTTCTCAGCAAGTAGGGACTGTAAAAGCTATGCATATTTTGTTAATCAATTATCTCTCTTTCTCACTTCCCTTTCCTTGCTTCCTTGATGAAAAGAACTAGTGGTGCCTAATGTTATAATCTAGGTTCCAGATAGGAATATAATTGAATCAATACCACCTCATGATAATGATATGGTGGTTCATAGAATTTTGTGTTTCCTTCGTGTTGGAGATGAGCGTTCTTCCTCTGCAAAAAGGACAGGAATGGATTCTGAGTGACTAAAGGGGTAGCTGGTGCTCATGATTCTTTGGCTTCTACCCCCATCCAATTTCTAGTCTCCTTAGCTCTGCTCTGTTTTCTAGGAGATTTATCCCTGCAGACTGTATATCCTTGGTTCCCTGGCCTGTTGGCTTGTAGTTGGCTTTGGTAAAGGGATAGAAAGGTAAGATTTCAGATAGAGGGAAGGGAGGAGGTCAGGGTGTTTCTCCTCCACTCTCTCCTTGCTCTGGCACTGCATCTCTGGCAGTAGCTGCATCCCTGCACAAGCAGAGCACCTACTGGGCTCCTCCTCCTCCGTGGTTCTGGCATTCACTGGGCTCTGGTAACTCTATTACTTCCCTCGACCCCTTGTCTCTAGTGATGGTAACAGTTTCCCACTCCTACTTCACTATCCCTTGTTTCTTCCTGTAATCCTGACCACTCGCTGTAAATAGTCTTTCCACAAACTCTATTCATCTGAACCATCTGGAGTGAATTATTTTCCTGCCGAGGCCCTGCTGATAAAGTCTGTTCATATCTTCATCCTTTGTCTTATCTTCACGATTTTAAAGAACAATAATGCTGGAAGTGGAAAACTCCCCACTTGGGTGTATTTCTGTACACTTTCTGGGCTGTTCTACAGTGCTTGGAGATAGAGTGTCAGGGAAATAAATATGACTCATCTAGGAAGGTTACCTTTTTTTTTTTTCTTAAGATTTTATTTTTTCCTTTTTCTCCCCAAAGCCCCCCGGTACATAGTTGTGTATTCTTCGTTGTGGGTTCTTCTAGTTGTGGCATGTGGGACGCTGCCTCAGCGTGGTCTGATGAGCAGTGCCATGTCCGCGCCCAGGATTCGAACTAACGAAACACTGGGCCGCCTGCAGCGGAGCACGCGAACTTAACCACTCGGCCACGGGGCCAGCCCCTAGGAAGGTTACCTTTTAAAAAAAAAGAAGTTTAAAAAATTCAAACAAGTAATACATGGTCATGACGGAAAGTTTAGGAAACCACGAAGAGAAAATGAAAATCTCCAGTAATCCCAATCTACAGAAATAATCACTGTTAATGTTTTGATGAATATCCTTTTTAACTGAGTTGTACACTTCTTTAAAATATCCACAATTCCTGAAGCAGTGCCAGCTTGAATTCTCGGGCTTTTGGAATTTTCACAACTGTTCCCATCTGTGGTAGCGTGTACAAAGCAGAAGCAACTGAAGAAAAGAGAAGCACGGGGAAGAAGAAAGAGACCTGCGGTAGTTTCAGAGTTTAGCCTCTTTCTAGACTGTCATATTTGATGCACTGGATGGACCCCACCCACACTAAGTCCTGTTGTGCTGGGCTGGGCTTGTGTGCTCTCTGGGAGGGGCTGCCTTCTCCAGTTCTCATACTCGGAGGAATGGGTAAATAAGCCACAGTTGCACAGCTGGCTACCCTGCACAAAGCTCCTTTGGAATATATGGAAACCTCGAGAGCATAGGGCAGCCCAGAGAGAGAAGTTAAGTACCAATTAATTCTCCAGCAACCCTGAAAAGGTTAATCCCAAATTGACTGCAGAACACAAATGTATTCCCACAGGGCAGAATCTAATCTTATTGTGGGTAATAACTTCAATCTTCGGAAGTGGAGCTTATTTTCTAGATGCCAAGGTCATTTTGTTTTCCTTCAGAATCTGAAGAGGTAAACATCCCTGCTATTTGATTCCTGCGTCTCCTCAAAAGAAATGACAGTATTATGCATGTGTAGAGCATCTTGTCCCTATTCTCTGTATTTGATTTTCCTCTGCCCAGTGTTATGTTGACCCCAAATAGTAAACCCTTTTCTCATCAAGTTTATAAATTATGTTGGGAAAATAGGCCCTGGAAAGGGGGACTCTGCACAGGCAGAGATGTACACAGACTGGAGGCTACGCTGAGCTAGCTGGTTGATACCAATGCACAGTTTTTCTTCCTGGGGGATGTCCCCTCTGATTAGTTGTCTCACTACTTTGAGCAACTGAAGCATCAACTTTCTACCAGTTTCCTCCTGTGGACAGTCAGCAGTTGCAACAGAAGGATGGAATTTGGACATTATCCCTCATGCTTGTCTTTTCTTTCTTGCTCTGTTATTCTTCAAGTCCCTAGTGTCACTCTAATAAAATCCAATTTGAGTCTCCTTTTTTGAAGACCTAAAGAAAGAGATATCATATGAAAAATTTGTCACAGGCCAATCCTAGGACTTAGAGGGCAGAGGAAACCAATCTTATTATTTAAAACAGAAGACTACTTTTAACTTTAATTCTGCTGGTCAAATACCTTTCTTTTGGAAACCTTGTTGAACTGAACCTTTTCAGTTCGTGCTGAGGTGAGATAGTTGTAAGTTTACTGAGCTTCAAATAGAAAGGTACCTGGGAAGGGTGGACTCTCAGTAAATTTGTTTGTTTGCTCAAAATGAGTGCCAGGGCTCAATAAATTTGCCGAAACTTCCTAGTAATTGCCTGCACATCTGATTGCAGTTTATTTTTGTCAGACTCCATTCTCACACACCTTTGGCTATACATTAAGAACAGCCTAAAGATTGTCAAGCAGAAGTTCAAGAAGAACCACAAAGAAAATTTTAAGAGAAGAAAGCAGGAATTAAACCCATGTGGTGAGATGTGCAGATAGTCCCTCCTTGTAAGTCTGACGACAGAAAGTTTGAACTGCGTTATTAAAAAGGAATGGCAACAGCAAGGTAGGTGGAGTTGTGACCTCAAGATCCTTGAAGACAAAGCTTGTGATACTAGAGTAGGTATAAGCAGAGTGGGGGAAAGGCTGGTAATGCAGGTGTTGTGTAGAACGTTCAGACTATATGCTACAGCATCAGCACAAACCGTCCTTTGCATTGAGACAACTGTTGATTGAGTAATTGAGGCATTCTAAGGCAGGCGCAATCTTATTACTATAACTGCTGTTCCTGCAAAACTTTATATATGGTGCTATAACAGTCTTGTTCTTAATAACAACAGAAAAGTTGCACGATCCATGCTTTCCTCTATCTCTGGCCCATGCAATAGTCACTCCCTGTAAGGGAAGGACTAGTGGGGGTTCAGTAATGACATAACAGGTTACATAAAAAGAACTCTTGTCATTGTATTCTGGAGTATTGAGATTGTTTCCCACTCTACAGCATGGGGTAAGGGGAATATTGATAGGAACCCCAAGGGGAGAGAAGGGGTCGCAGCACCTTTGGAAAGAGGGAAAGACAGACTGAATCCTAGGTGCCTTTGGCTAGGGAGTGGGTCTGGCCCTGAGACGGGACCCTGAAGTTACATATTAGAAAGGCCAAATGTGGGATATATCACATCTATCATAGCCTATTGTTGTCATAATCAAACTTTATCATTTTGCAGATGGAAATGAGGTAAATGGAGGTAATAGTGAGGTAAATGCCACAGTCATTTTTTCCAAGTACACATAATTAATTTAGTTTGATCCTGGCCCAGGCATGATTCTTTTGGACTACAGTGCCCCCAAATGGAAATGTACCCAAGGAAGATAGGTCCTACTCGAGTGTGAAGAATCAAACAAAGGGTTAACTGGACTTAGAGTGGACGCCAAACTACTTTTTTCTTTTTTAAGTTTCACAGATGCAAACAAAATATTGAAAGTATTAAAAGATACGTTCTGGCTTGAGAACTTGGTTTTTACGTGCCGTGAGCACTGAATCATCCTAGCATGGTGTAATAGAAAGGCACTGGATTTAAGTACTTGTTTCTTCACTTAGCATTAATGTGTTACCTAACTTCTCAGAGCCACAGTTTCCTCATCTGTAAAATGGAGATAATAACAGTGCCCAGTTTATAGCGCTATTGTGAGGATTAAAAGAGATAATGCATGTAAAGCACTTTATACAGTGTGTGGCACAGAGAAATAGCTCAGAAATGTTCTTCACTCTTTCCTTTTCCACTTGTGTAGGAATTTGCCTAGTGTGCTTAGCTTGAGTCAGAAATAATGGCTCTAATTTGAAACAACATGGATGGAGCTTGAGGGTATTATGTTAAGTGAAATAAATCAGAGAAAGACAAATACCATATGATTTCACTTATATGTGGGAGATAAACAAACACATAGATAAGAATAGATTGTTGGTTACGGGGGTGGGGAGGCAACAGAGGTAAAGGGGCACACATGTATGGTGATGGATGGAATCTAGTATTGGTGGTCAACATGATGCAGTCTATACAGAAACTGAAATATAACAATGTACACCTGAAATTTACACAATGTTATAAGCCAATGTGACTTTGATAAAATAATTTTAAAATAAATAATGGCTCTAAAAAGCTCTCTGAAATTAGTTAAAGCTCTTTGGGCCATTTGTAGAATGGCCCTTCTTTCTATAAATGAGCATTTTCCCAAATATGGGTTTGAGCATACATTCAAATGTGTTTTTACTCATCTAACAAAACCCCAGCCCACAAGAACTTTATCTTTATGACTCCTTTTTCCTCCTTATCATTATCTTAGGCCCCAGAAGACAGGACTGAATTTCACAGGCAGCTCTGCAATTTGGCATAAAAGAAACAAGGCTAGAAAGTCCACCATAGCTGAGGGTTTTTGCTTGCCCTCAGGCAGGGTTTATTAGCCTTGGGACTATTGACATTTTTGGCTGGACATTTCTTGTTGTGGGCAGCTGTACTGCACACTACAGGATGTTTAGCAGCATTCCTGGCCTCTACCCACTAGATGCCAGGAGCACCCCACTCTCCTCTGAGTTGTGACAACCAAAAGTGCCTCAAGTTATTGCCAAATGTCCCCTGGGGAGGGGGCAACATTGTTCCTGGTTGAGAACCAGCCATAGGAGAAATGAATCTGCTAGCTATTTAGCACACAAACATTCTGTAGGTGTAGACTAATGGAGTCTTTAAGAATGACTGGAAATTAAAAGGGCAAGGATGAGTGAGGGGAAGAAGAATTCAGACTGAGGAACAGTCTGGGTTTTGAAAGAGAACCTATTTTATATGCCTGGCCTTATGGAAACAGAGATTAATAAGATATAGCTCCTGCTCTCAAGGAGCTCACATTTTAGTGGGAGAGGCAACCATTTGAACGATGAGAATACCATGGAGTGAGTGCTATGTCAGAAATATATAAAAGGTGCTATGGGACAGTGGGAGCACAGTGGAGGGGCACCCATATTAGTGGGGTGCAGGGAAGGCTTTCCAGAAGAGATCACATTTGAGCTGAAGAATGAGTAAGCATTAACTTGGAGAAGATAAAGAGAGGATAGAAGAGAAATAAGAGAATTTGGGGTTGGAGGGAAGTGCAAATCATTGAGTTTGGGTAAGTAATGGTTTTCTTTTCCCCAGACATGCTTTTGTTAGAATTAATGACCACTCAGAATAAATCTTTGAACATGTCCTAAAAGTTTTTGGCCTTGCATTATCAACCTCCAAAAAACAAATAAGTCCTAGTCCTGCACTTTGTTTTGGCCATAACCACAAAGGACCCACCCTCAACACAACTCAGTACATTTTTCCCTGGACTGGACTCTCCTCTTAAATCAAACAACAAAACCTGCTATTGAGATCTGTATACAACTCTGCCGCTTCCCCTCCTGACTGTCCTTCTCCCTTCCCCTTCCCCACCTTCTCTTTTCAAGAGTATACGTAGAATGTATAAAGAACACTTAGAACTCAATAATACAAATACAGATAACAATTTAAAAATGGACACAGGATTTGAACAGGCATTTCTTCAGAGGAGATATACTAATGGCCAGTAAGTACATGAAAAGATGGTCAGCATCATTAGTTATTAGGGAAATGCAAATCAAAACTACAGTGAGATATCACTTCATACCAATGATGTCTATAATCAAAAAACCAATAATAACAAGTGTTATGGAGGATGTGGGTAAATTGGAACCCTTATACATTGCTGGTGGGAATGTAAAATGATGCAGCCACTTTGGAAAGCAGTCTGGCGAGTCCTCAAATGGTTAAACATAGAGTTACCATATGATCCAGCAATTTCACGCCTAAGAATATACACAAGAGATTTGAAAACATGTGTTCAAAAAATCCCTCATATTTGAATGTTTATATCAGCATTATTCATAAGAGCCAAAATGTGGAAAAGACCCAAATGTCCATCAGCTGATGAATGGTTAACAAAAATGTGGCATATCCATACAGTGGCACGTTATTCAGCCATAAAAAAGAATGAATAATGATTTGAGCGATGTCACCAAAAATGATGGAGTAGAGAACTCTAGGGCTCCTTGAAAGGCTGTCATTAGCCACTGAATAAAGTCCGAATTCTTTAACATGAGTCACAGGCCTCTGAAGTTCTAATCCCCACTCATCTGTCATGGATTGAATTGTGTCCTCCCCAAAATTCATATGTTGAAGTCCTAGCCCCCCAGTACCTCAGAACGCATCCTAATTTGGAAATTGGGACATTGCACACGTAATTAGTTAAGCAAAGATGAGGTCATTAAGGTGAACCTTAATGCAACATGACTGGTGTCTTTACAAAAAGGGGAAATTTGGACACAAAGACATATGCACAGAGAGAACGCCACGTGAAGATGAATGCAGAGATCAGGGTGATGCTTCTCTAGGCCAAGCAATGCCAAACATTTCCAATAGACCACCAGGAGCTAGGAGAGGGGAATAGATTTTTCCCTATAGCCCTCAGAAAGAACTAACCCTGCAGACACCTTGATCTCAGACATCAAGCCTCCAGAACTGTGAGGCAATAAGTTTCCGTTGTGGAAGCCACTCAGTTTGTGGTGCTTTGCCACGGGAGTCCTAGCAGACTAATATCTCATCTTTCTAGCCTCATCTATGATCACTTTTTCCTTACACTTTATGCTCCAGCAACACCAGCCTCCTTGTACTTCCTTTGTATAGATAGACCTAGAGTTTCTAGCATTTTTTTTTAAAGATTTTATTTTTTCCTTTTTCTCCCCAAAGCCCCTCCGGTACATAGTTGTATATTCTTCGTTGTGGGTCCTTCTAGTTGTGGTATGTGGGACGCTGCCTCAGCGTGGTTTGATGAGCTGTGCCATGTCCGCGCCCAGGATTCGAACCAACGAAACACTGGGCCGCCTGCAGCAGAGCGCGCGAACTTAACCACTCGACCACGGGGCCAGCCCCGAGTTTCTAGCATTTTTGTTTTTGCTTATGCTATTCTTCTGGCTGGAATGCCTTTTTGGTCTAGTTAATTCCTATTCATCCTTTAAGATTCAGAGAAGCTATTACTTTGTCCAGGGACCCTTCACAGACTACTCCCCGCCAAACCAGTGTAAAGTGGCCTTCCTAGGTGCTCCCACATATCCTGTGGCTCTCCCACCCTTGCACTTTCCACACTATATTATAATTTTAGGTTTATAGTTTGCTGCCCCCCCCCATGCAATAAACCATGAACTCCTTGAAGAAAGTCACCAAAATCCCAGTGCCTAGCACAGTATAGTTGCACATAGTGGATGCTAAAACATATCTTTGAATGAAAGGACCTTTTTACAGTGTTTGTTCATCTTTCTTCCCATAGCACCTAAGTGCTTTGCAATTTATAATGGGTGCTCAGTACATCTTGACCAGTGGTTCTCAACTGAGGACATTTGGCAACATCTGGAGACATTCCTGGTTGTCACTACTGGCATCTAGTGGGTAGAGGCCAGAGATGCTGCTAAACATCCTACAATGCACAGGACAGCCCCCCCACAACAAAGAATTACCTGGTCCAAAATGTCAACAGTGCAAAGGTGGAGAAACCCTGATCTTGATGGAATAAGAAACTGAATCTACTGTTTACACCCTATACTCACTGTAGACCACCAGTGCACTAAATTTGCTTTGTCAGGAAGCCTGCATTTTTGTTGTTTTTTACAAAAGCAAACTGTTACCCAGCAAGAAATGAAGAGTAGCGTCCTGGCATCCAGAATGAAGACTTTGGCAATTAAAAAGTACTTGACCAATAGAAGAACAGATATATAAGTTCCAATATCTTTAGGCCTGGACTGCTCTGTGGCAGTGAAAAGGAATGAAGTAAAGCTGCATATATCAACAGGGATAAATCTCCTAAGCGTGATGTGGAGCGAAGACAGCAAATTGCAGAAGGTACGTAGAGAGTGATACTACCCACACAGAGTACTATATATTGTTTAGGGACAGACACATATGTAGCAAATGTATAAAGACATACAGGAAAACAATCAAGATGAAATCTGGGACAGTGAAAACCTTGGAATGAAGGTGTATACAGAGGGCTTCTATTGTATTGGTAATGCCTTATTTCTTAATCTGGGTAGTGGGCATACCCTTGTTATATTATTTTCTATATATTTAAGTATTTTTGAAATATTTAATACTTTTAAGAAGGAGCAATTGCTCCATACTGAGGCATCCTGTCACTTGCAGCTGAGGAAAATCTCCATCTTATTAGTTTGCACCAGCTGGAACTTCCTCAACATGGCAAAGTTGAACAACTCATTGAAGCCAGTCATTCACTATGGGACAGGAACTTACACACTATACATAGGATAATAACCCATAAGTCCCTGTTTCAATTGCTGCACAGCATGGTGCCTGGGTTTGCTTGCATTGGACCCCTCATGATATTTGGCATAAGAATTTGAGCACTGAATCCTTGTGGCAAACAAGGAGGACCAAACAGAAACGGACAGCAGTTTGCAAAGTACAAAATCTCTGTAAAAAGGCCATGGACTAACTTTGTTTTGGTTCATTGTTTATGTTTGTCTCTGTGTATTTCCAGCTGGTCCAGTGAGACTATCGTAGACTAAAGGACTCAGATTCTCACATCCTCTTTAATGAGGTGGACCTTGGCGAGTGAGAAACTGCATACACAGAAAAACGTGAAAATCATAAAAGAATATCTGGAAATTTTGCTGGAGAATAAGGGGATTTGACTAGTTGTTTTCTAAAGTCCCTTCTAGCTGAGGGTGTTTCCAGCTCCTGCCAAGCACCAACTACAAAGAAGTAGCAGAGAAGAGCTTGGCGTGAGTTTCCACAGGCCACGTTAGGGAGGTGGAACGCATTCAAAGCCTGGGGCTGAGCAGAGAGGCCCCGAGGACTGAGTTGGCAAAGCTAGACAAAACAAAAGGATTTCCTTTCTGCAGTGGCTTCTTCACACTTCAGGCTGCAGACGTATTGAAGGGCTAAAGGATGGGAAAAAAACTCTGGGGAGAGCCCGGGAGCTGAATTTTACTGTTTTGTCTGCTAGAATTAAAATGATTTTTCTCTTTCCTTTTTAAAATTTTCAAAAAAAGATGTCTTCTATTATCCAAGGCATACGTGCTCATTATGAGAAAGTTGAAAAATACAGAAAAGTAGGAGGAAAATGAAAAATTCATTTAGTTCAACCACCTAGAGATAGCCACTATTAATATTCTGTGCATTTCTTTCTAGTCTTTTTTCCATGCATATCCCTCCATTTCCATGAATTATTGTGACTATATTTTACATTAAATATTGTATCCTACTTTCAGTTAACATTAAATATAAGCTTTTTCCTGTCATTATAAACTATGTGTAAATATTGGTTTTATTGGCTATATATTATTCCATTGTATGACTATACTATAATTTATTTAACCGTTGAACCATTAGGGTTTTGTTTTTTTTTAGTATTTTATTATTCTAAGTAATACTGGGATTGACATTGTTGTAGAAAAAGTTTGCAAATGTCTCTGTTTCCTTAGGACACATTCATTCATTCATTATACAAATATTAGTGAGGGCCTACTATGTGCCAGGCACTATGCCAGGTGCCAAGTTTCTAACTTGGATGGCATGTTGTCATTTGCCGAGACAGGAAAGGCTGGAGTAGCAGCAAATTTAAGAGAGAAGATGGTGGGTTCAGCTTTAGATGTGCTCAGTTTGAGGTGCCTGCCAGATATCCAAGTGGAGATGTCAAGAAAGCATAAAATTACAGTTGTGGCCATATTGATGGTAATTAAAGCCAAGTGAGTGAAAGACATCCTTTAGGGAGAGAACATAGGTAGCCTAGCCCTGAAAGTGTCTGGCTTTCAGAAGTAAGACGACAGCGTGGAATCTAGAAAGGAGAATGAGGCGAGGGCAAAGGGATAGGAGGAAAACGGAAAGAGTATGGCGTCAGAGAGGCCACAGGAAGACTTTCAAGGAGGAGAAAATGTTAACAGCGTTAAATGTAGCGGAGAGGTCAAGCAAGATAAGGACTGAAAATGCCTTGTTTATTTATTTACTGACAGATTTATTGACACGGAGGTCATCGGTTGGCTATCCTGTTGAGCACAATTTCAGTGGAGTGTTGGTGAAGGAAGCCAAATTGCTGAATGAGAAGTAAGGGAATGGAGATTGCAAACGTACCTGTAAAGTACATTTCCAGTAAATTTGCCCATAAAGAGGAACTGGAGAGTCACCTAGGGTGTAGGGAGGATTTTTATTTTTAAGATGCCAGAGAGTTGAGCATGTTTAATTGCTGACGACAGATGAGAGGGATTGGAGCATGGTTAATGGCTGATGAGAAAGAGAGAGGGAAGGAGAGAGAGAGGGGGAGAGCAATCTACAATTACTAGGTAGATGCAAACATTTGAAAATCTATTGACATACATTGCTCACACGCTTTTGAAAAGGATTTTTAACCAACAGACACTCCCAGCAGCAATGATGAGAGATCTTGTTTGGTGGCCACTTTGTCATTATTGTTATAAAAACAAACAAACAATGAACCTTTGCCAAAGAATCTCATTATTGTTCTAATTTGCTTTTCTTTGATTACTAGTGAGTTGAATGTTTTAGCCAGTTGTGTTCATATGTGTGAATTTAGTCTTTTTGCCCAAAACGTTTCTATTTTAGACAGACTTTTATTTGCCATAAAAGGCCAAACGCCAAAAGTCAAAGGATCAGAATGGCATCATATTTTATCTTCTCAAACTGTATGGTCTAGAGTCTGCAACCTCTTAGTCACGAAGCCCACTGTACAGGACAGTTTGACAACTTTTGGCTCAGCGGAGCGCCAGAGGCATGTGATTTATCATCTGAGAAAGTGACCACAGATGGAAGTAAAAGGGGGGCCAGGTCTAGTCTTGGATCCCCATCCTCAGTCCTCAAGCTCCCTTTTCTAACTCTGGAGGACATTTCTCCAGTGCCTTAGGGCTGTGGCTCCCAGAGCTCCCCCGGGTGGCGCGGCCCTTCACTAAGGAGCCCGGAGCGCTGTGCGGCCCCTTTAAGAGTGCAGCTCCTCCCCGCTCTAGGGAAAGTTGCAGCTTTTTCCGCCTCC
This sequence comes from Equus quagga, assembly GCF_021613505.1. Taxonomy (NCBI): domain Eukaryota; kingdom Metazoa; phylum Chordata; class Mammalia; order Perissodactyla; family Equidae; genus Equus; species Equus quagga. The sequence continues at coordinate 42,650,428 of NC_060276.1, forward strand.
CGGGAGGGTGAACTGGGCCGGCCGCCGGCGACAAGCTGCGGTCTTCGCGGAGTCGAGACCCTCCCCTGGATCCGCAACTGGGACATCTCGCCCGCTCGCGGCACCTGTTGCAGGTGACAGGTAAGTCGGCGACTAGCGACCGCCCCTTCGCTCTGGGTCCAGGGCTCCTCCCTGGCCCCCAGCCACTCTTCGCTGCCCAAGCGCCCCCACCCCTATCATAGGGACCCGCGCCCCCCACCCCGGCCCCCGCCCTCCCGCTCTTTCCTGCTGCCCCGCTCCAGCTGACCGCCCGGCCCTCTGCCCTGTCCGCCTCTCCGGACCGCACCCCCCGCTCGTGGACTCCGTCTGCTCGGGCCGGTCCCTCCCCGCCACTTTGCTTTCCCCCGGGCCTCTTCTGGCCCTTTCCCTGGCCCACGCGTCGCTGGCGCGGGCTGTGCCCCTCTGAGCTCTGCCTCTTCCCTGCCTCGCCTCGCGCCTGCGGCCGGCTTTTCCCGCCTGCCTGCCAAGCAGGGGTAGCCCGAGGGCTGGCCCCGGGGGCGTGGGCGGCCGGGCTCCTGCGGGCGCTGCGCCCTCGGAGGCGTCCAGTCCCCTTTCCGGCGGGTCCGCTCACCGCGCCGGGGCCGGCGCGCGGGGGCTCGGCCGCGCTGCTTCCGGACCTCGACGGCGCTGTCGGCTTCCCTGGCCTCGCTCTGCCCGCCTCAGGTAAGGGCTGGAGGCCGCCTGGCCCCGAGTCCTGCCTCAGTGGACTCCCTCTGCGCTTGGGACGGGGGCCGGCTGTGCTCGGGAGCTCGGGCTGTATCTTGCCACCCTTCGGGCAGCCTGCGGGGATTGGCTCCTGGAGGGGCGTCCCCAGAGCCCTCAGAAGGGGCCCAGAACGCTCTGTGTTTTGTGATCGTTTGCAAAGGGGCAGAAAGATGTTCCTCCAGCCCTTAACGTTGCATGAGATGGTTGGGTTTTTTGGTAGTGAAACCATTTGGTTAGAATTCTGGCGACTTGAATAGGTGGTCTGTTTCTCATTAACTAACATTTTCTTTCCCCAGTACCCTGCCTTTTCAGGACCAGAGGACCTAGCATTCCAGAATACTGCTTTTGGCAGAGTTGACCCCAGACGTTGTACATTTGGGACAGAAGTTAGTCTTCAGTACATCCTGGACCTCCTATTTTTAACTGGCTTGTTTTCTGCTCTTTCAGCTCCCTACCCTCACCCCTCATAAATCCATTAATATTAAGGTTTTAATGACCTAATGTGTTTACCGCTAGTCTGTGGAGAGAGCAATGTTTAATGCAAAGAGTTGAGTCCCTGATGAAATTTTTTGTCATAGTGGTAGTTGTTGTTTTAGCACCTGCTGGAAATCCTAGTAGAAAAAGACCACTAACTTCGCTTGTGAGACTGTCCCTGGCAGGACGTGAACATTTCTGGTAAGGTAATTTGAGGTGCCTCACTCTAGGTCCAGGTAGTGAAGTGAAGTTTGGAGGCCTGTTCAGGCATAATCTGTGCGGTAGGTAGCTTTCTGGTTGATGCTCTCTGAGCTTTTCCCCTTAAAGGCTGCTACTCATAATGGTTGTAAGAATCCATTGAGCCGGGTGCTGCGAAAAATTCTATACGTAGTTATGTCGTATAATCCTCATGGTAGCTCTATGCACTATAATTATAATCATGTTATGATGAAAAGGAGATTCTGAGAGGTTAAGTGCCTTGCCCCAAATCACCCGACTGGTGAGGGGCAGAGCTGGGCCATCTGACTCCAGGACTTGTGTTCTTATCCCCTGTCACACCACCTGTGCTGTCTTAGATGTTAGGAACACTAAGTAGCTCACGGGTGAGGACTAAGTGATTAAAAATTTCTCTTTTGAGGGCTGGCCGGTGGGTGGCGCAGAGGTTAAGTTTGCACGTTCCGCTTTGGCGGCCCGGGGTTAGCTGGTTCAGATCCCGGGTGCGGACATGGCACCGCTTTGCAAAAGCCATGCTGTGGTAGGCATCCCACGTATAAAGTAGAGGAAGATGGGCACAGATGTTAGCTCAGGGCCAGTCTTCCTCGGCAAAAAGAGGAGGATTGGCGGTAGTTAGCTCAGGGCTAATCTTCCTCAAAAAAAAATTTTTTTCCCTTCCGAGCTGAAGCATAAGTTTTGGTCCTTGACGCCACCTCAGATGCACTGCGGAGGCTTTGGACCACTTACCTCACTGGTATCTTACCCACTTCCCCACTTTACTTCCCACATGGGCCAATTGCCACGTTGCCACTATAGGTACACACCCCTGAATGTACCCGCTGAGTGAAACCTCTGGGGCTCTCAGCTCAGTAGTAATTGTCCTGGAGTTAAGAGAGTGTAGCTTTGGATTCCAGGGATGTGTGGCTGACTCAACGCCTTCCTTTCCTGCTGGCTAGGGGAGAAATGAGAGTGTGGGAAGTGATAAGGATTTCCCAGCAGCCAGACCAGACAGCCTGAGGGTGAGTGTGTGCTGGGGATAGATGGAGTACCTTAAGCAGGGACAGTCCAGGAGAAAATGTCCTCCCTGATCCCATTTCTGGGCCTTTGCTCAAGCTGCCTCCCCCCCTTTTTTCCTGAAAAGATAACTTGCCGCTCAGACTCACTCCCCTACCATTATTTCCTATTCATCTCTCAGGATTTAGCACTGAAGTCACCTCCTTTGGGACAACCTTACTAAACACGATTCCTTCTCTTAAGCAGAATTACCAGTTATCCTGTGTCCTAAAGCACTTTACTTACACCTTAGGAAAGCCCTTAACACCACTCTTAGTTGTTTTTCCACCTGCCTTCCCTAACTACCCTATTTAAACTTGCAACCCCTTCCCTGAACGTTCCATATGCCTCTCCTCTACTATGTTACTCCAGTGTAACGTACTGTGTATTTTATTCATCTTTCTTCCTTATTGTCTGTTCCTCTTCCCCCTCCATAATGTAAATTCCATGTGGGCAAGGATTTCTGTCTGTTTTATTCACCAGTGGACCCCAGCACTCAAAACAGAGGCTGGCACATCGTAAGTGCTTACTAATATGTGTTAAATGAATTAATGAATGACTTTACCTTTCTACGAATTGGCCATCTTTTGTGATCTCCTGGACCTGAAACCAAGTGTCCCCAGTCTGTCACCCTACACCTGTGAGGTTGCCTCAGGCCCACTTCTCAGCCAGCTTTCCTTCTACTGAGTTTTGCTTTGAGATTGCATTCCTGATGACACCTTTGACCTAGTTGGAAGTACTTCCTCTCTCTTTTTTTAAGGCATGAGACTCTGAATGAAAACTTCTAAAGTTTAAAGTGGGAGTGTAAAGATGCTGTGCTTCTTGCGGGTAGGAAGGGGGCTGCCCTGAGAGGAGGGGGTGTGGATTGTCAGATGTTTTGAGGCATTTTAGGCATTTGGTATAAGTGTAAGTAAGAAGCTGGAGAAAGTTACCGTGCACTAGGGGAGTGAACAGTCCAAAAGGATAAAAGATGCCGCCAATTAAGCTTCTGACCGCAAGTCACCCTTAGCCTTTTAGGCATGAGGTAGTTATCGGATTATGAATTTTATGAAAAAGCCATTGCTGAGTGCTACTTGGTAGTACTTGACTAGTTTTATACTAGGAGAATTGTGCCGTGTGAGGAAACCACTATGTAACATAAAAGAAAAAAAGCACTATTCTGTTTAAAGGTTTAAATGTATTTTGAAATATTCAGAAAGAAAAAAAGGCTACAAGCCCTTAAAAGATAGGCTTGGAAGGAGCTGGGCCCTTGTTACGGTGGTAAATATGTGATTCTCCACCATTTGATGTATGTTGACTTCTTTGAAACTGGAGTTTGTACAAAACACTTCTACTCAGCCCCCTCTTCTACTGAATTTATCTCCCCAACTTCTGAACGTTGGAGTGATGCAGGGCTCAGTGCACGGACTTTTCTCCATCCAGAATCTTCCTAGAAGCACTCCTCCAGCCCCATGGCTTTAAATACCATCTGTCTATACACTTGATCACTCCCACCTTTATGTCTCTGACCCAAGCCTTTCTTCTAAGCTGCAGCCTGTTGTATCCAATGGCCTATTCGATGTCTCTCTTGGATGTCAGATAGACCTCTCAAACGTAACATGGCCAAACAGGACTCCTGATTCCTTTCACATCCCCAGCCCCTTCCCTCGGCCTCCCTTATGTCAGTAAAATAGAACCATCATCCATTCAGTTGCTCAAACCAAGAGCCTAGGGTCACCCTTGATTCCTCTCTTTCACTCCCCCCATCCAATTCGTCAGCAAGTCCTGTTGACCTGAGCTTCCAACTGTGTCACATTCTGCCACGTGTCTCCATCTCCTCTGCCTATCCCTCTAGTCCAAGCCACCACAGGTTGCAAAGCATATCTTTGTACAGTGCTTGAGGATGGCTATAGATATAGCTGTGCACACACACAGTTCTGTGGGATAGCTTTCTAGTGGGAGAATTGTTGGGTCAAAGGATATGTACACTAAAAAATGTGAATAGGCACCGCCAAAGTGACATCCAAGAGGGTTTAACTCTCTCTGTTGAGACTGCTTTTCCTCATGCCCTTGCTGAGGATAGACAGTCTTTTTAATTTTTGTCAGTGTGATAGGGGAAAAATAATACTGAACTGATGTAACTTGCATTCTCTGATCACTGAACACTGAGTGAGGCTCAGTATCTTTTCATGTGTGTTAACTAGTTGTATTTTTCCTGACACTTGCTCCTTACTATCCTTTGCACATTTTCCTTTTGGGTTATGTGTTTAGTTTGTTTATAAGAACACTATTTATTAGGGATATTTACCCTTTGCCTGTTATATAGTGCAAGTTTTTTCCCCTCTCATCTGTCATATGTCATAACTTTGTTCATGATGTGTACCCCTCTTGTAATAAGATAAAACATACTATAAAACATTTAAAAAACACGTTCATTAGATTTGGCAATTAGGAGGTCAGTGACGACATCAGTGCAGCAGGAGGAGAGAAGGCAGATTGTAGAGGGTTGAGGAGTAAGCATGGAGAAGGACTGATGAGGACTATGGTATACCCTTTGAAGAGGCTTGACTATGGCTCTGATGGGAAGGAGAGAGTGTTTCTGATAGACAGTAGGGCACAGGGGACAAGAACATGTTGTTAATTTTGTTTTGTTTTAAATATGGGAGAGAGATGAGCCCATGTATGTGTAGATGGCACAGAGCTTGATGAGGCACGGTCACAGAGGAGGCAGGAGTATGGGGGCTCCAGAGTGAAAGAGGTAAAAAGACTGGCTTTCCAGAAAGGGAGGTAGCTCTTCCATTGAGACAGGAGGGAAAGAGGGCAGGACTGGTGAAGCTGTGAAGAAGGCAGGAGCTATGGAAGCACAGGATTTTGAGGGCGGTCCCATCTGACAAGAGCAGTGAGGCATTGGAATAGCGTTTGAGAGGGATGAAAAGAGGAGGTCTTTAGAGGCATACCATCCAGCTTGCCACATCACAGTGAGCCAGGAAAGGCTTGGGTACCTTGAATTTGTCTCTGCCCCAAGTCCCAGAACCCTGTATCCATTCTCTTCTGTGGCACTCATCAGCCCAGGTGTAGAAACAAGGTAGACAATCTAGTTTGGGGGATCTTTCTGGGTGGCTGGGACAGAAAGATAAGAAGGCAGGAGATTGGACAGTGCTGGTGTAATAGTTGAAGTGATGGACCACAGTGGCTTTCATATCTGTGACTATCTAAACCTACCTTGAACTTGAATAATTCTTAAGAATTGGAAAATTTCCATGGTGTCTACACTATTTATTGTTTGTAGCTCTCTCAATTCAGGAATCAGAATAGTTTTAGTATCAATGTCTTTAAACTGTTGCTTTCAGCTTGTCAGAAAGCACTGGTTGATTTACTGAGGGCCTACAATATGCCAGTTTCTAGGCTAGGTAGTGGAGAAGATAGACACTGGCCTGTTTTTCATGAGACTTATCTCAGCAGGGGAGGTATATGTTAAACAGTGTATCACGTAATCAATGATTTAATTGCAATTGTGATAAGTTCTATGAAGTTCAGCTTTTTAGAAATCAAATCATCCCATTGCTTTCTCCAACATCTTTTACCAATTTACATTTGCCGACAAAGTATGAGTTCCTCTTTTGTCTTCCCTTTTTAAAATTGAATATTCTCTTTTTAAAAGTTTGCTGAATTGATAAGCAAACATAAAATATCTTTATTACCAGTAAGAGGGAAACTTTTTCTTTTTTACGTCTATTGGCCATTTGATCCTCCTCCTTCAAGAATTATCTGTTCATGCTGTTTGTCTGTTGGTTATTTTCCTCTCCTTGTTTTTAGTAGAGCTCTCTTTCCATGTTTAAAACCATGAAGCACCCCCCCCTCTCTCCTCTCTTAACTCTGGAAACACTAAAATATATTTTACCCAGTCTCTGGCCATTCTTTTTTGATCTCCTTTGAACTTGTTTTTTTACCTACTTTGGAAATATTGGTCTGCTTAGGAATCTGACTACATTTTTATTATTTGACCAAATAAACGATAACATTCAAGTCTTCTGTTCTGCTCTGCACATCCCATTCCCCTGAGGTAACAATATTAAATTTGTATCTCTTTCCAGAAATTTTCCATGCATACATAAAATATTTCCTTCTTTCCTTCCATCCATCCATCCATCTATCCTTCCATCCTGTCTGCACTTATATGTTAAAAAATACAAATGGAATAATAATATATATGTTTTGCAATGTATTTTTTACTTAGTATTTGTGGCAAGCTTTCAATATATAGAGCTACTTCTTTCTTTTTAATAGCAATATAGTATTCCATTATATGTATGTACCATAATTTATTTAATCAGTTTCCTTTTGATAGATATTTAAATTATTGTATAATTTTTTTGCTGGTTCACACACTGAGCATCCTTATGATATATATTTGTGCGTCTACTTGAATATCAGTAGGATAAGTTTTTCAAAATGGAATGTCTCCATTAAAAAATGGTCAGTGGTGCTGAAGATTCAGGGAAGTCTAGGAAGATAAAGACTGGGAACTGTCCATTGGATTTAGGAGGTTCTTGGTGACTTTAATGAGAGCAATTTCGGGGAGGGAGTGTGGTGAGTTGAGAAATGACTGGGGAGATGAGGGAGTGGAGGCAGCGAATATGGACAATTCCTTGGAGAAATTTGGCTCTGAAGAGCAGAGAGAGGGTGGTTAGGGGAAGGGTTGCAATCCAGAGAAGCTTTTTTTTTTTTTTTTAAATTTAGGAGACATTTAGATGTCTTTAAAGGCTGATGGGAAGGAAGGGATAATTGTAGAGGTAAGTCCTTACAGGGAAAAGTCCTTATGCCAGCCGGGAGAGGATCCACAGTGAGGTCGAGGGATTACCCTTAAACAAGAGGAAGGACATTACGGTAGGGAAGAACAAAAAGTGAACAGATATAGATGGAAATAAAGCTTATAGATTTGGTGGCAGGAAGTTGTCTGAGGGCACTTATATTTATGATGTAAGAGGAAAGGTCATCTCTTAGAGCAGGAGTTGAGGTGGGGCAAGGTTTGGGTTGAAGATTGGAGGTGCTTGAGGAAGGTTTGAAATAGTTATCGTGGCAGACAGGAGAGCAAGCTAGGACAAGGGAGGCATAGCTGGAGTGTCAGGCAGTGTTGAGGTGAGCTTGGTGACCAAGAATTCACGTTCATAATCATCTACCAGGTTGTGATTTTTTTCTCCAGTACATCTCGGTCTCAGTGCAGGCATAAAGCACAATAGTTGGGCTCCTCCAGGGTTATGTTTTTATCAGATATTTGAGTGAAAATGGGTTTGTTAAAGATATTGACAAGAGTGCAGTTGAAACAGTAGAATTCAAACTGTCTAGGAAAGGAGTGTACAGGAAGGAGCTGACAGGGTGAAAGCAGACGGGTCTGTGGAAGACTCTCTCCCCCCATGAGGTCTGACAACTGATGTGGGGCTTGGGAAAGTCACTGAGTGGACAGGCGAGGGGGTTGTAGTCAGAGTGGAGCATGTGAATTAATGATATCAAAAGTGGAGAAGTCCTGGGTGATAAGGTCTTGGGTATGGCTAAATATGGTAAATGGTATTTTTGATGCCAGCTCATTCTTTTAACAAATATTTATCATGTGCATCTTATGTACCAGACAGTGCTCTAGACACTGACGTACAGACATGAACAAAACACAGCCCCTTCTCTCAGACAGCTTTCTGTCTAGTGGGGGAGATTATTCATTTTCATAAAGTAAAAGGGCATGCTCATTGATATGCTGATTACTGAATGTTTAGTTCTGTTTAGAACTAATAATAATGCCAAGGCCAAATATTTACATCTATGGGGCTAGGAAAGTCCATCTAGACATTTCGAATGTCTTGCTTTATTGTAAGGTATATTAAGTGAATTATGAAAATTCATACCTCTTCTCCCTTTAGAACTTTTTATGGTGCTTTCATATGCTGTGTCAGAATTGAACATAAAACAAATGCATACATATGTGATTTGGACATTTTAGCAGTTTTAAATTTTTTATGCTTTAGTGTTTTATTAATATTAGGACATTGCTCCTGGCTGTAGACCAGATGTTGGTAATGCATGTACTAATCTTGTTCTGGGGATTTGATGTAACGTGTAAAGCAATTATGGTGAAGCAGTTTAGGAGGGAAAGAGGGCTTGCAGTACGTTAATATTTTACCTTTATTTTATATTCTACAATTTATACCTACTCTTTTGTGTACATATACTCATGCATATATTCATTAAAATTTTATTTGGAAGAAATTAACATATATTTTATGTCTTATAGGGCTTAAATAACACCTTAAAATTATCTGCCACATATATAGCTCAATTTAAGTTCAACCACACGTTATTTGATTGTGTTTAAGGTTTCTGTGGCCATAGCTACATCACAGCGTCCCTAAAATTAAAAAAGACACCAAATGCATGAAATCACAGTTACGTGTGAAGATGGGCTGGATTAGTCACAAACCATCATGATTTCTCATTTACGGGGACTGCGTGGGTGATTTTCAGGTGACGTGGCCTACAAGAAATATTAGATGCTAGCTAGAGTTCAGTGTAGAAATCCCCACCATCTGTGACCCTGACAGGAGAAGAGGGTCGACCCCTGCGGAGGTGCTGGTTTATCAAAGCTTGTTGACTAAGGAAGGATAATGGTGTTCCATCTGGTGATGAGGCCTATTGAAAAATGACAATGTGTCTGCTCTCACCAGACTTTAAAAAAATTGTTTTATGCATATAAATGACCTGGATTTAAAATATTCTGTACCCTTAGTGGAGGATTTTCTGTCTTTTTAAGCTTTTGGGCTGCTAAAGAAAGGAACTTTGGCAGAGAAGAGGAGGAACTGGCCATCTTTCACCCCATCAAGCTCATGCGGCTCTTGTGAGCCTGCCTGGCTCACGTGAGAGGAAGCCCCAAGTCTAGGTCTTGCAAGCTGGAAAGCCAAATGGGATTTGTCTTAATATACGCATTTCCCCTGTTGCCAAGGGGGGTTTTGGGCACATGGTCTCGTTTTTATGATCTTTTCTACTTACCTCCATGTACCACATTTGTGGAGATCTGCCTTCTAGGAATGGTGGTAGGTTCAAGATGCCTGGAGTTGCTGAGGAGGAGGAAAAAAGTGTGAAATAGGAAAATAAGACCACATTTTCATGTATCCAAAGAACCACTCTGCAGGAGAAATATATATATTAAGACATCCAGCTTCCCTCTAGGACTTACTTTAGAGAAGCATGTATCATTTTAAGTGGGAATTTCCTCAAACCATTTATGAACGGAATTTGGTGGTATTTGAAAGGCAGTCATGTGGATTTAATCTGGAGGAAAGTCCCCATCTGTGATTCTGAGAGCTAACAAAAGAGATTATATTTTAGTTATTCTCCCCTTTACGCTCCTACCATCGTTCAGAAGGGATGTCTGTCCTGGATGCAGAGAAGGGGTCCTTTCGCATGTGTAGAGTTGCTCTGAGCTTGTTAGACCTTGCATGGGGAGGTCAGGGAACTGAGGTGGTAAACTGGACCGAGGGCCTCTCCAACATTCATCTGTTATTAGCTGAGGACTTTTAAAAAACTCTACCTCTGGTTCCTGAGGGTAGGATGTCCCCCTTTCCAAATATTACCATGTACAAGCAACATTATCAGAATATTAAGAGACCGTATAGCGTAGTGGGTAAGAGCTCAGGCTCTGGTACCAGACTGCCAGGGTTCAGAAACCAGACTGTCACTTATAGGGTGTATGACCTTGGGCAAGTGATTTGTTCGACGTGTGCTTTAGTTTCCTCTTTGGTACAATGTGGTAGTATAGTACCTACCTCAAAATATGGTTGTGAGAACTAAATGACTCCATGTACATAAAATGCTTAGAAAAGTGCCTGGTCTATAGTAAGCATTATGGAAGTGTTAACTGCTCTCATCATCATCATCATCTTCTTTATCTTCATCAGTTGGTGCATATCTTAAAAGGAGCTAAAACTGCAAAATGCCTCAGTACATTTAAACTCCACTTTTGTAGAACCTATTTTGAAAAAGATCGTGGCGGGCAAAAGAACCTTAGTGCAAAACCAAAATCAGAATCTTGTAAAATTGAGAGCTAGTTATAGATTTCTCATTGTTAGGGGAAAGTAAAAAACTACTCGGCTACCAATAACACTTTTGAGAATGGCCCCCGGTGTTGGCAGGCCTGGGCATGTTGTGTGCAGTGTGCTTGTGCTCCCTGGGAGGGCTGGTGCGGATCTAGACCCCACCGGCCCCTGGGAACCTCAGCTGCCCTTTGGTTTTGGAGTCTTGATTCTGACGACACTACTTTGTCCCCGCTCTTGTTTGCCTTGTTTTTGATCCTGTTTTTTAAATGTATGCTGTTTTGTGATGTTTTATGTATCTTTGTAAGTCACTTTAAGTCCTGTCTGGAACAGTGTATAAATAAATATCTTTTAAACCGATCATATCAAGTTACTAACATATGCTTAATATTTATGTTTGTCAGCCTACCTCCATGCAGAGAGGTTACGGTGACTTTCCATCTGGGCAAGACTACTGATTAGATTTCTCAAATTTCATAGCAAGAAATCAAAACAGCCATATGCTTATATGTTTTCCAAAGCATATGGTTAATAATAATTAAAACTAAACAGGTACCAGGATTAGGTGTTTATCCTAGATCAGGCATGATGTTATGCCCTTTACACACGATGTCTCCTTGAATCTTTACAGCCTTAGGCAGGAGCTCTTATTTTTAATCACCATTCTTTACAAATGGGGAAACTGAGACTCAGGGAGGCCGAAGGTCACATAGCTAAAAAGTAGTGAAGCTATAATTTGAAGCCCAGTAGTCTGGCCCCAGATCCAGTGCTCGAAGGCACTATTCGCTGCTATCCTGCTCTTAATTAGGAATTGAGTATATCAGAACCCCGAGTCCTAGTAGAAGAGGCTGTTCTGTGTTAAAGAACAGTCACAGGTCCTGTAGATTTTACCTCAGTGTTATGTCTTCAATATGCCCCTTTCCATCTCTACCACCACTGCCCTCTACTCTGGGCTCTCATCGTCTTCCCCCTGGATTTATACCACTGCCTCCTCAAATCTATATTCTGCGTAACTGTCAGAGTGATTTAACAAGTCCTCGCCTTACCTAAAACTCTTCAATGGTTCCCATGGTCAATGGCTAATTATCCATGTTTCTGAGCATAGCATATGAAGCCCCTTCTCCCACGTGGTATGATCCCCACCTGCCTCTTCCACAGCCTCCCTTACAATTTACTGTCCAGGATCACTGCACTCTTGCCCATACCACGTTGCTTCATGCCTCCATGCTTTTGTAAATGCTGTGCGCCCTACCTGGTTAACCAGCTGGTACACATTATTTACAACCAGTTCATGTGCTGCTGTTGGTGTCTCTTTCTAGACCCCTTTCCACAAGTTGGAGGAGGTGCCCCACCTTGGTATTCTCATAATACCCTGTGAGTGTATTTCTTTGATTACCATGTTCATTTATGATTATCCATTTAAGTATCTCCTTCAATAAATTGTGAACTCTTTGTGGTCAGGGACTACGCATTCTTCTTTTATCCTTAGCCAGATAGCACAGCACTTAGCACATAGTTGGCCCTCCTAACCAGTGAGCATTCTGTAAACAGTACAGAATACAGAGCTCCAAGTCAGGGAAAGAAGTAGGATTTTGAAGGCCTCAAAGCACACATTCAGAGATAACTACTGGGACAGCAGAGGGAGGTCTCACAGAAGAATCTTTGGGGCTAGATATATTTACATTATTTAATCCAGGAGCCAGAAGGGGCTTGGGGGGTTGGGAGTGGGGGTCTATATCCAAAGACAACTTGGAAAGATGTGAGAAACCAGACTTGGCAGCTTTGCAGTTGAAGCTTTTACCTTAAATTTGTCTGAGTGGCCTTGACTGGATATAACACACATTTTAATAAACAAATTTAGAGTTGCTTTCTTGGAGGGGCATCACCCTAAAATTGAAAGGAACAGTTGATAAAATAACCAACACAGCACCCCAATGTAAACATTTTCTTGACTGTAAGCAATGTGGCATGCTCACTCAGTTGTTACCAACCAAAAAGATGTTACCAGTTGGTACCTTTGGGCATAGGTGGCTGGATCCAAATAAGGGGATTTAGGGGAGCCCTGCATCCCTGGAAGCTTTCTTTTCTACATGGAGTCTTTTTAATTTTTTTTTGTTTTGGAAGATTAGCCCTGAGCTAACTGCTGCCAGTCCTCTTCTTTTTTCTGAGGAAGACTGGCCCTGAGCTAACATCCGTGCCCATCTCCTCTATTTTATATGTGGGACGTCTGCCGCAGCATGGCTTGATAAGTGGTGCCACGTCTGCACCAGGATCCGAACAGGTGAACCCTGGGCTGCTGAAAGGGAACGTACGCACTTAACTGCTGCGCCACCTGGCTGGCCCCTTTTTAAATTTTTTTGTAAGTTCTGCAGACTCACCGCATAACCTGTTTTGGTTTCCTTTTTCTGTACTCTACAATCCACTCTCTCCCCTTTAGATTTTCAAATAATTAGTTTTTTTTTTTTTTCCAAAGGAGGCTGGATTTTGCTAGCCTATGGGGCTGTGCTTCATCTCTGTTTTGGAAATCCATACTTATAATAGGTGTTAATTCTGACAGTGCTTTATATTGGTCTGCTTCAGATACTGTAATTGTCCTGGTCACAATTAGTTAATAGAGCCCACTTTGGAATGTACTTTATGGTAGTACAAATCCTTATTCATTGTGTTGTCCCGCTTGCATCAGGACAACTGCATTACAGTCATTAGAATGGCTTATTCTTTCCTAATTAACATACATCGTAACTATATCTAAGCAGAATCATGATAACATATGGTGATTTGTTAGAATGGTTTCCCTTCACCCTCCTTTAAGCAAAGGGTTTCCCAACTTCTTTGATCACTCTCCCTTACCACCAAAAATTTTCATCACCCCTAATATACACGTTTATTTATAAACTGTATATTTACCGCTGTACTATTATATATTATAAAGTATTCACAAAAGTGAAATAGAGAAGGATGAGATGAAATAAACACTTTAAAATTAATTTTAATATTTATTAATGGTTTAATAATCTTTGCTCTCATTTTGGTGAGAGCAATGATGTTAAGTGTGCTTCATTTAAACAAAATCTTGGTGTATAGCAGTGATATTGTGTGCTTCATTTAAACAAAATTTTGGTTTATGATACAGCTACTTGAAGGTTTCATTCTGAGTTCTGTTTATTTTTTTAATTTATTTATTTTTATAAAGATTGGCACCTGAGCTATTATCTGTTGCCAGTCTTCTTTTTTTAAAATTCTTCTTCTCCAGAAAGCCCCCCAGTACGTAGTTGTATATTCTAGTTGCAGGTCCTTTTAGTTGAGCTATATGGGACGCCACCTCATCATGGCTTGGAGCGGTGCTAGGTCCACCCCCAGGATCCGAACCAGTGAAGCCCTGGGCCGCCCAGGCAGAGCACGCGAACTTAACCACTCGGCCACAGGGCCAGCCCCTCTGTTTATTTTTATACTTGATTTTAGTGACTGTCATAGCTGAAAAAGAAACTTCACAAAACATATACATCTAAAAATAAAAGAAGTACATCATTAGATGTACTTACTAAATAATGGTACTCATATTATAATTCTGGGAAGCAATTATACAAATGTTTTAGTGCTAGTCCATCTTCCTTGCTCTGAGCATGCTGACTTTTCACATTTTTAACAAGTAGAACAAAACTTACTGAAATTCTTCATTTGGATGAGTTGGAAGGTAAAACATATCTTTTAGGCAACAAAATAATAATGGAAACTTTTGTTTTAGATTCCACATATAAGTGAGATCATACGGTGTTTGTCTTTCTCTGACTGACTTATGTCACTTAGTATAAAAAACCAAGCTCACAGGTAGAGAGAACTGATTGGTGCTTGCCAGAAGTGGTGGGTGGGGAGTTGGGAGGTGGGCAAAATATGTGAAGGTGGTCAAAAAGTACAAACTTCCAGTTATAAAATAAGTAAGTCATGGGGATGTAATGTACAACATGGCTACTATGGTTAATAATACCGTATTGCATATTTGAAAGTTGCTGAGAGAATAAATCTTAAAAGTTCTCATCACAAGAAAAAATTCTGTATGTGTGGTGACGGATGTTAACTAGACTTTTGTGGTTATTCTTTCACAATATATACAAATATTGAATCGTTGTGTGGTACACTTGAAACTAGTATGATGTTGTATGTAAATTATACCTTAATAGAAAAAGTAATAATGGAAACATTTTCAAATCTACTGTGTATTATTTATTCTCTATTAAAAAAAACCCCTTTGACATAAAACATTTTACTGTTTGAATGTATTTAAGGTCTCCTACTGTCCTGTAGGTTTTCTGGGATTGTAAAACTTCTGATTACAAGAAGGTTTAGTTACATTTAAACTTAAAAGTTAAAAAAAATTTTGTTGAGGTGTAATTTACATACAGTAAACTGTACATATTTAAAGTATGCAGTTGATAAATTTTGACATCTGTATAACCATAAAACCATTACGAAAATCAAGATAGTAAACATATCTATCACCTTCAAAAGTTTCCTTGTACTATTTTGTAATCCTTCCTTCCTGTCCCTCACTGTGTCCTACCCCCACATCTTTCAAAGGGCAGAAGTTTTTGATTTTAATAAAGTCTCATTTCTCAAGTTCTGGATCATGTTTTAGGTGTCGTATCTAAGAAATCTTTAGATTTTTTGCATATGGATATCCAGCACCATTTGTTGAAAAGACTATCATTTCTCCACTGAATTCCCTTCACTTGACTACTGTAGATTATGATAAGTCTTGAAATCAGGTTAAGTTTTCCAACTTGGTTTTACAGATGTTTGAACCTCACAATATGTTGTAATTTTTTTTTGCTCTAAACAGTCGATTATATTTTTAAAGGAGATTTAAATAATAAAAAAAAAACTTTACCCACATAGTTATCATTCTATGTGCTCTCCCTTCCTTTTTGTAGACTCATATTTCTATCTGGTATTATTTTTCTTCTGCCTAAATGACTTCCTTTAACATATTTTATAGTACAGATCTGCTGTTGATTAATTTTTTCAACTTTTGCATGTTTGAAAGTCTTAATTTCACCTCTATTTTTGAATGATATTTCACTGGGTTTAGAATTCTAGGTTGACAGATTTTTTTTCTTTCCATATTTTAGGGATGTTCCACTCTTTTCTCATTTGCATTGTTTCCAATGATAAATTTACTTTCATCATTATCTTTGTTCCTCTGTATGTAACACCCCCCCCCCCATTCCTAGCTGCTTTTAGGGTTTTCTCATTATCTCTGGTTTTAAGTAATTTGACTATGGTGTGCTATATGGTGTAGTTTTCTTTATATTTCTTGTGTGTGAAGTTCATTGAGCTGCTTGGATCTGTGCATTTACAATGCTCATCAAATTTAGAAAAATTTTGGCCGTTATTTCCTCAAATATTTTTTATTGCCCTCATTTCCTTTAGTGACTCCAATTACATCTATATGAGACAGCTTAAAGTTGTTCCACAGCTCGTTAATGCTCTGTTCTTTTTTTTCAGTCTTTTTTCTTTCTGTTTCATTTGGATAGTTTCTATTGCTGTGTCTTTAAGTTCACTAATCTTTTCTACTACTATGTGTAATCTGCTGTTAATCTCATCCTATGTATTTTTCATCTCAGACATTGTAGGTTTTATCTCTAGGTTTGATTTGAGTCTTTTTGATATTTCCATGTCTTTAATTTTTTGAAATATGGAATACTGTTATAATAACTGTTTTAATGACTTAGTTAATTCTGACATTTGTTTCAGCTCTTGGTCAGTTTTTGATTGATTTTTTTCCTCATCATGGCCTGTATTTTCCTGCTTTTTTGCATGCCTGTTAATTTTTTATTGAGCACCATATATTTTGAATTTTACCTCATTGGGTGCTGCACATTTTTATATTTCTATAAACATTCTTTGGCTCTGTTCTGGGATGTACTTGAGTTGCCTGGAAACAGATTGGTCCTTTCAGGCTTTGCTCTTTAGATTTGTTAGGCAGGACCAGAGCCGTCAGAGTGTACAGCTAATTGTTTCCCATTATGGAGGCAAGACCCTTCTGAGTTCTCTGCCCAGTGCCCTGTGAATCATGACGTTTTCTAGTTTGGCTGGTGGAACAGGCAAACTCCTAGCCCTGTGTGAGTGACACGTACTGTTCTTTTGAATCCTTTCAGCTGGTTCTTTCCCTTGCTTAGGGTAATTTCCTCATAGGCATGCCACGTGCTGATCAGTCCTTTGCTGAATACTCAAGGAGGACCCTCTGCAGTTCTCGGAAGATCTCTCTCTATGCAGCTCTCTCAGGTATTCTGTCCTATGAACCAACCACTTGGGTTTTCCCAGACTGCCAGCTCTGTCACCTCAACCAGGGAGTTTACCAGGCTCTGCCTGCATTTCTCCTCCCTGTACCGTGGCCTGGAAACTGTCTCAAGACAGAGAGCCTAGAAAATCAGAGGGCTCACCCTATTTGTTTCCTGTCTCTCAGGGATCACAGTCCTTCATTGCCTGATGTTCAGTGTCTTGAAAGCCACCACTGTTTCATGTATTTTATCCATTTTTTGGGGGGAGGAGGCTTGTTTCAGGCAGAGTAGAAATCTGTTCTTTGTTACTCCATCTAGGCCAGAAGTCAAAGTCCACTGACATTTTATAATCCCAAATTTTCATGACCAATTATAATTTGTAGCCCAATTTCAAAACTAATCTTTCGAAAGTGTAGACACCATTAGTTCTAACTATCTATGTTCAAAAATATACAGAATCTGGCACACAGCAGTGTAAATCTCACATCACTAGTCAGTTTCTTTGTAAAACATAGTACATTTGCTTAACAACAGCAGTTTAATTCAGGACTTCTTGGTTAAACTAATACCCCTTGAAAGACTCTGGTTCACTTTTTCATGTTCAGTGAGGTATAAATTTTACCAAAATTGTCCATTGTCCTTGGCCCAAACAGCAAAATCCTTTTATCATATCACTCTGCTGGGATATGACTGATAATCCAATAGAATTTATAGGCAAAACCATCACATAATTACTACGTGTAAGTTTAGAGGAATAATTTAATACCAGTTCAACCTTTTTGCCCTTGAGCATGGGTCAATTTTTCTGAAATTCTTCTGTCATCTCTAAAGTTGTCATCACAGTTCTCCACTTAAAAAAATGCCTGAAACTTTAAATGGTGTCTAGATGCAGTTTAACTCACAATTCATCTGTGTTCTTTAAAAGAAAATAAATGTTACTTTGCAAGACCCAGTTAAGTCTTAAAGCACAAATGCACATATAAAAACTACAAAATAAAAATAGCTGTTACTTAGAGAGCATTCTCAGTTCACATTACTTTCAGCAATTTACCTATTTTTAAAACTCATTTAATCTTTATAACAAGCCCAAGACGGTAGGTAGTTATTACCTTCATTTTACAAATGAGGAAATTGAGGCACTGAGAGATGTAGTAACTTGCCCAAGGTCACACAGCTAGTAAATGGTGAAGTTGGGATTCAAATTCGGACAGTCTGGCTCCAGAGTCCATGCTCTTAACTGTGACATCATACTGCCTCAGGAAAACAAAAACACTTTTCTCTCAGCTCTATTACCGCTCTTCAGTTTCTGTGAGTTTAAGTTTAAACATATAAATACAAATAGATTTCTGAGTGAAGACATTTAATACACATTTATTGAACTCATACTGTGTATCAGACTAAGTAACCTCCTGAGGGTATGAAGTCCAGATACAGTGCCTGCCCTCAACAAGGTCACATCTGGTAGAAGGTTCTAGTTTGAGCATAAGTGTTGCCATCTTCACATTTGTATGTGCACTGCATGTTTGGGAGGGAGAGGGGTATGGATGTGCTCAACAAAGTAAACACAGAGAAAGGTGTTTTATTTGCTGCCTGGTGCAAGGACATTATTTGGTATTTTTCTAATTCACATCAGTTTCCATTTGGGGAACACCAACAATGATTTTTAAGCTGAGTACTATTCTTACAGGGAAGTTTTTTATATTCCTGTTTTTATAATCTAATTTTTACATTCCAGGCCCTTACCCAAGGTCATATAACTAATAAATAGCAGAGCTGGGATTTGAACCCAAGTCTGTCTTACACCACTATATTCTTTATTCCATGCTTCCTATAAGTTTGACCCAATTTTTGGTTTTTAGAACTGGTCCTCAGAATTTAAAATAATTTGAGTTAGCTCTCCCTACTCCTTCTTGAAAACTGTGTTAGTTTTAATACTCATTTATTAATTATTGTTATCTCCTAATCTATAGGACTAGGATATAAATTGGATATTTCCATTTGGGTGTAGAATTCTACATATGTTCATTATGTCAAGCTTCTTGTGTTGTTCAACTTGTCTATGTATTGACTAATTTTTTATCTGCTTGTACTATCAATAATTGAAAGGGGTATGTTAACCTCCCATTGTGGTGGTAGATTTTTCAGTTCCCCTTGCTTTTGTAAGTATTTGCATTAAAATATTATCCTGAATTTTGAGCAATAAATGTGTATGATTTTCTAACTAAACAAACCATGTTTTCTAAAATACCTTCTTGTGAGCATGAGGTCCCACAAGGATGCTGTATTAAGATATTTCATCTGAGTCTTGACACCCCGCAACTAACATGGAACAGATTGTCCATCAGAGCTTGGATTTAGACACTCATGTTATCTGAGCTGTGGTCTTCTCGATAGATAATCCTTGCCCTTTTGACTACATACCTGTAATTGAATTTTAATGAAGGACCTTAAGATTTTCTTAGGCTTTGGTTTCTCCACTAAACCCTAGTATCTGTCTAGGGTAAATATGAAAGGTCACAGGTTTTCTCACTTCAAATCTGTCTGGTTTTCTTCTTTGTGCCGCCATTATTTTTCTGAGTTATGTTTTTCAAAATGTGATGTACCATTTACCGTAAAAAATATATCACTTAACTCATTGCATATGAAAGCATATTTTTATTCCATATTTTCCTTTTTGAGTTTCTCGAAAATATTCTATCATATGGTATGGGGTGGTGGTGGCGGTGAGGCAGATGGCAGGTTTCTTCTTTAAGAAGTTAATGATAGGCAGGTGGGCCCCGTGGCCGAGTGGTTAAGTTCCCACACTCCGATTCGGCTACCTGGGGTTTTGCTAGTTTGGATCCTGGGCACGGACATGGCACTGCTCATCAGGCCATGCTGAGGCGGCGTCCCACATGCCACAACCAGAGACACTCACAACTAGAATATACAGCTAGGTACTGGGGGCTTTGGGGAGAAGAAGAAGAAAGAAAAAACAAAGAAGTTAATGATAGATTTAGTACAATTATGGTTTCTTCTTTGACCTATGAGTTATTAAGAAGTGTCTTTAAATTTCCAAAAAGTATTGGGATTAAAAATTATCTTTTGTTATTCACTTCCTATTTAATTTCCTTGAGATCAAAGAACATGGTCTGTATGAGAATGACTTCTTTGAAATTTACTGAGACTAGAATTATAACCCAGTACGATGGTCATTTTCGGTGGTAAAAGTTCCATATGTGCTTGAAAAGAACGTGATTCTCCAGTTGCATATAGAATTCTACATGTTTCCATTAAATCAAACTTATTTTGTGTTTCAACTTGTCTATATTCTTACTAATTTTTTATCTGCTTCTACTATCAGTAATTGAAAGAGTTATGTTAATCACCCATTTTGATGGTCGGTTTTTTCAATTTCTCTATCTAGTTGTCCTTAATCTTCCTTTATATGTCTGGAGATGTTGTATTAGTGCATACAGGTTTATTTACTCTATGTAGTAATCCTCTTTATCCTTTATAATACTGTTATTGTCTTGAAGTTTTATTTTTTAGATGTTAATATAGCTACCTCAATTTTCTTTCGGTTAGCATTTACCTGGTATATCTTTTCCCATCTGTTTAGTTTTAATCTTTCCTGTCCTTATGTTTTGGATGTGTCCCTTGTAAAATGGCACATAGGTGGAGTTTTACATTTTATCCAGTCTGTTAATCTCTGTATTTTAAAGAGTGATTTTTGCCCCCACGTTTTTTATGTTTATTAGTATGTTGGAGCTTGTTTTTACCATCTTACTTTTTGCTTTTTATTTGTCTCATTTTTTTCTATGCTTTATTTTTCCTCCTTTCCTTTAAATTTTTTTTTTTATTCTGTTTTCTTCTCCCCACTACTGATTCCACAAGATCCCATCTCAAGTGAGCTGGCTGGGAACAGGGTTAGTGTTGGAAATAACAGCAACCCATGGTCGAAGGTAGGGCAGGAGATGGGATGTGGCTTTTCTGAAAGGAGTCAGATTGGCAAGTGATGGGGGAGAGGAGACAGGGAGCTGATGAAGGTCATGGCTGGTGGGCTCTGAAAATATTTTGTTTTACAGGTGTGAGACAAGGGTGTCTGATGGGACTGGAGGAAAGGGAAGTGGGAGTGTGCAATGAAGGGAGGCTTAAAATAGAACCCGAAGGGACTAGGTTAGGGAACTGAACTAAAGGCAAGTAAAAAGATTTGTGGATGACAGTGAGGGTCCAGGTGAGGTTGGAGACCAGGAATTGTGCAGGACCTGGGTATAGAAGTAGACAAGGCAGACTACAGCATTGGTGCAGGTTTGGGATTTTGATGGGCAGTTGTGGCAGAGAGATCAAGGTACATGGATATGGAAGATACTGGTGAGAGTGGTACAAACATTGAGGTGTCTGGAGTCCAGGATGGGTAGGAAAGGAAGAAAGATCAGCAGGAGGCAAGTAGACCAAGAGAAAAGTGAGGGTGGGCTTGAGACTGTGGTCTTGATGAGGTTGAAGAACAGTATAGTGGGAGTGAGATGTGGTTGGAAAGTGGGGATCCTTGAATTTAAGATTTCAGAGTTGGGCAGTTCTGGTTGGTCAAGGCCGGGAGTGAAAAATAAAGGGAAGATGTATAATATAAGCAGTTCTGTTTTCTTATGGTGCTATCTTTATCTCAGCGATGTTCTTACTTCCCTGCCTTTTGATATTACTTATCAGAAGTAATTGTGCCAATGTACCTGTCTCATCACAGAACTCTGCTGCCTCTCCATAAGCACCAGTTTTCTAATAAATCTAGTTTTGTTCTCATTCCCTTTGTGCCTGGGCCATCCTTGGTCTTTAGCTGCCAGGCGACTGGGGATACCTCTTTCATCCAGGAGCTGCTGATTTTTTGGCCAGTGCTTCAACCATAATCACACATATGGGAATTCATTTCCACAATGCTTTTGATTGCGCTGTTCAATGTTTTATAATTGCTTTGGCCATGATCCTGCCTGGAGGGACCCAGTAGGGCACTAGCTCTAGAATCAGATTGCCTGGGCTTGAATCCCAGCAACTTCATTTGCTTGCTGTTTATTTTTGGGCAAGTTAACCTAACCTCTCCTGAGTCCTCATCTATAAAATTGGGGATACTAATAGTACCTCACTCTCGGGTTGTTGTGAGGATTAGATTAGTTAGTATATGTAAAGTACTTGTTACCTGGCATAGAGTAAATTCTCAGTAAATGGAACTGTTGGGGTGATGATGATCAACAATAGTGGTGGCATATGCAACACTGTGAGCCAAATATTGTGTTAGGTGCTATGCCAGACACATCGAAGAATATTAAAAAGTCCTTGTTCTCATGGAGAATATATATTCTTGGGGATAAGAGCTAAGAATTCTTCCTCAAGACTGCCTAAGAAAGGGACTGTGAAAGAGGCTTAGTGTCTTATAGTTCAATAAAGACCAGGAAATAGCCAACTCGAGAAAATGTTGAGGTTTCAGGAACCTGTATAGTTTGCTGTGTTGTTTATACTCTCTGTTGTCCTGTAGGTAGTTAGTAAAAAAAAAATTTAAAGTGAAAAGGGCTTGTAGTCTAGTTTCAAGAGAGAGCACAGAAGGTAAGTATAATCCTCATTTCCCTTTTCACTATGTCTTTCTCGGGCTCTTCGACTCCTGTGACTACCAAATCTCTGTTTTCAAATACAGTCTCTCTTCCTGAGGTCCAGCCCTGTGCTTCTAACTACTTCTGGGCCTAATTCCCTGAATATCCTGTATGCAGCACAAACTCAGTATGACTAAAATGAAACTTCTTGCCTTACTTCCAAACCTGTTTCTTCTCTTATAATCCTTATGGCTGTTAGGGCTATCGCTAGCATCAGTTGTTTAACCTAGACGTGCAAGGTAGGCATCTTTGACTTCGCCTTCTTCATCCTCTCAGTCACTCCATTCTGTTGATTTTACTTCTCAAAGCTCTTCTGTGTCCCTTTGGCTTGCTGCCCTGGTTTAGGCCTGCCCTGTAGCAGATTCAGTGAGTGTGTGTACTCCAAATATGTATTCCAAACGTTGTGATTGGCCCTTTAACACATATTACCGGATTTTCATTTTCTTGACAACTTTGTGAGGTAGGTCATTTTGTAGATGAGAAACTAGAGGATGACAGAAATAAAATGACTTGTCCAGTTGGTTAGAAGCACACTTAGTAAACCTAGATTATCTTTTGTCTGGACTACTGCAATAATCCTGCTGTCTCCTTTGAATTTTCCTTTTTGATATTTAAAAGTAAGACGTATTAGAAAGTCAGAGCTATATAAAATAAAAAGTGAAAGTTGCCCCTCCCAATTCTACTCCCCAAGAGAAACCAATGATACTGGTTTTTGTTCTAGACCTTTTTCTTTGCATATACAAATGTATAGATAAATACCAAAGAGATCATACAGTATAGTCTTGCAACTACTTCTTTTTCACTCAGGGAGGTATTTTCATACAGATCTACTACATTTTTTTGATGGATGCATAGTATGCCATTATATGGAAGTATTATTTTGTTTTGATGATTCCTCTGTTAAAGAGCTTTTTGTCTTTCTCTGTCTGACATATTTCACTTAGCATAATACCCTCAGGTCCCTCCATGTTGTCACAAATGGCACGATTTCTTCTCTTTTATGGCTGAGTCATATTCCATTGTATATATCTTCTTTATCCATTCATCAGTTGATGGACACTTGGGTTGCTTCCATGTCTTGGCTGTTGTGAATAATCCTGCAGTGAACTTAGGGATGCATAAATCTTTTTGAATTGTTGATTTCATGTTTTTTGGATAAATACCCAGTAGTGGGATAGTTGGATCATATGGTATTTCTATTTTCAATTTTTTGAGGAATCTCCGTACTGTTTTCCATAGTGGCTGCACCAGTTTACATTCCCACCAGCAGTGTACAAGGGTTCTGTTTTCCCCCCATCCTCTCCAACACTCGTTATTTCTTGTCCTGTTAATTATAGCCATTCTGACCGGCATGAGGTGATATCTCATTGTAGTTCTGGTTAGCATTTCCCTAATAATGAGTGATGTTGAACATCTTTTCATGTGCCTATTGGCCATCTGTAAATCTTCTTTGGAAAAATGTCTATTCATATCCTCTGCCCATTTTTTGATTGGGTTGTTCCTTTTTTGTTGTTGAAATGTATGAGTTCTTTATATATTTTGGAAATTAACCCCTTGTTGGATATATGATTTGCAAATATTTTCTCCCAGTTGGTGGATTGTCTTTTCATTTTATTGATGGTTTCCTTTGCCATGAAGAAGCTTTTTAGTTTGATGTAAACCAGAGGGGAAGGGAATGATGGGAGGGCAAAAGGGGTAAAGGGGCACATAGGTATGGTGATGGATGGAAACTAGACTTTTGGTGGTGACCACGATGCAGTCTATACAGAAGCCGAAATATAATGATGTACACCTGAAATTTACACAATGTTATAAACCAGTGTGACCTCAATAAAATAAAAAAAGAACTTTTTCATTTTACTCTTGCAAATAATGTTGCAATAACATTCTTGTACATTTACCCTTGAATGCACATTTGTGTGTGATTATTTCTATTGGGTAGATTCTTAGAAGTGGTATTGCTTGGCTAAGGAGTATGCATATTTTACGATGTGTTATGTACTACCAAGCCACTTAAATTTGTTCTTTGAATCAATCTTCCACACTATAGCTAGAGTGATCTCTGTAATATGAATTTGATCGTGTGATTTCCCAACCTGAAAAACAAAGTAGGAACAAAGGTGTTTGATGGATTTCTATTGTCCATGTCATAAATTTTTAAATTCTTAATTTTTAAGAGTATTTGAGAGTTATAAAGTCTGGCCCCAACCTATCCTTCCTACCATTCTCCCCCACCAACAAACATACTCTGTTCTATAAGGCAAAATCCACCTCTTCTGTAAAACATTTCATGTATACAACTCTCTCTCTTCTCTCTCTATGCAAGATAGAATTAGTTACTTCCTTCTCTAAGTTCCCACAACACTTAATTTATTATCCCTCTGACAGCACTTTGTACATTGTACTGTATTTAGATATATCTGTCTCCCCTACTACTCTGTGAACTTCTTAAGGACAGGAACTGTGTCTTACTCATCTCTGTATCTCCAGCACTTTGCACAAAGCCTGTCAGAGTGGGTGCTCAGCAAATGTGCGGGAAATGACTGAAGATATTCTTGAGGTAGTGTTAACAATAAGAACTTTAGGAGATAGAGTAGGTGATGGAAGTTTTGAAGTGTAGCAGAAAGCTGACTGACTCCTAGGAACATGGAAGCTAGTGAGGAAAGGAGAAATGGGCTTCAATTGGCAGGAGTCCCCATGTGATTTTCTCCTCCACTACAGAGACTAGCTGTCTGATTATTTGGGTTAATAGACTTGGGACTTGAGAACATTTAAAGTTCATTTAAACATTTAAAGTTGAAAATAGGATGATTGAGGATCCACTTGGTGGAGGGGGTGTTTGACTCAGCTGTTCTGTGCTCTTTCCAGACTAAGATGATTATGCTGAAAGACGCAACTCTTTCCCAGAGTCATGAATGAGTTTTTCTTCTTGAAAAATCAAAGCCCCTTCATTTTCAGGGCAGGATTCAGGTGGGAGTAGGAACGGTAGAAAGATCAGATACTTCTATGCTGTCTCTTTAGCCTGGCTCAAGGGGGAAGTAGCTTAACCAAAGGCTCGAGGGCTGTGGGCCTATTCTTGAGTCAATTACCTGTGTGAAATTAGTTCTTATCTTATTTCAGGCAACTCGTAGCTCTCCTGGTCTGATTGCTTTGAAGAAAGAAGAGTAGAAGAAGGAATAGAAGAAATCATGTCGGAGATACTTGACCTGTCTTTTCTGTCTGACTTGGAAAGGGATTTGATCCTCAGTGTTATTCAACGAGATGAGGAGCTCCGGAAAGCGGACGAGAAAAGGATTAGGTAAGAGTCCCAGGAAAACCATGGGTTCCCAGGCCTTTGACCAATGATGTCTGGACTTTTCCTTATACCCCTCATCTGACTTTCAGAGGAACTTGTATATGAGCTTTACAACCCCTCATTGGGTCTGGTTGGGCTCTGAGGTTGTTGCTTTCACAGAACCAAATAGTCTTACTGTCTCTACACCTCAACCCCTCTCCATCCGGCCTATACAGATTCTGAATCCACTTGTGCTTCTCTTTTTGGTCTTGGCAGGCGACTGAAGAATGAGTTACTGGAGATGAAAAGGAAGGGGGCCAAGAGGGGCAGCCAACATTATAGTGATAGGACATGTGCCCGGTGCCAGGAAAGCCTGGGCCGTTTGACTCCCAGGACCAACACTTGTCGGGGTTGTAATCACCTGGTGTGCCGGGATTGCCGCATCCAGGAAAGCAATGGTACCTGGAGGTGCAAGGTGTGCACCAAGGAAATGTGAGTGTTGTCTATGGCTGAGAAGAGAGGGGAAATGAGGCCTCTAGGTGTGATGAGAATTTCTCTCCTCAGCCTTTGTTGGTTGAATAACAAGGGCCATTTTTTATCCATATGTTATTTTCTTTTATTCCATCCCAGAGAGCTGAAGAAGGCAACTGGAGACTGGTTTTATGACCAGAAAGTGAATCGCTTTGCTTACCGCACAGGCAGTGAGATAATCAGGATGTCCCTGCGCCGCAAACCTGCAGGTACCAGACCTGTCTGGAAATGGTTCCTTGAGATGCTTGACCTCAGTGAGAGATCCTCTGGTGTGGAATCCTAGGGTATTCTTACTGGTGGTGTCTTCACTCCATGGGCTCAGCCTGTTTGTGGGAAATATAAAGATTGTATTGCCGTCCCGTCTGCAAGTGCAGTGTGTTTCCCTTTCCCCACTCATCATCACCACTCTGCCGTGCTTTTGTTTTGAAGTGAATAAAAGAGAGACAGTGGGACAGGCCCTCCTTCATCAGCCACAGATAGGCGATATCTGGCCAGGAAGAAGGATCATTCAGGAGCAAAAGAAGGAGGCCAGGTAAGAACCAAGCAATCATTTAGAGAAATGCTACATGTCCCTTTAATTCTATTTTTTTTTTAGTTTCTTTTATTTATAAAATAGTAGATATTCATTATAGGAAAATTTGGAAAGTACATAAAAGAATAAAGAAGGAGGAAAAAAAATTTCTAATCCTGCTACCCACATCTAAACATTAACATTTTGGCATATTTACTTTGTTCTTTATAAGAGCAACTTGAATACAAATAAAAATAACACATACTCATTATTAAAAATTTAACCAGTAGAGGAAATAATAAATAAAACAACAAATCACTCAAATTCCTACTACCCCACTATTCACATTATGTGAAAATTATTTCAGATATCTTTTGTGCATAAATATAGATAGAGAGATGGGTGCGTGGATAGACTGAAAAACCTTTATAATAATGGATCATAATATACTAAAAAAATTCTGTTTAATTTTGCTTGAACTTAGGATAAAATACTGAAATAAAATTGAAGAATTGCTAATCTTCAGGCAAATGTTTCTTTACCGTAAAAAATATTAGTCATTAATATCCCTCTAAGTTTAAGAAAAAATATTATTAAAACCATTGAGCAGTTAGTCATTTTTTTCTAGTGTCTTTTTGGTTATAACCTTATTGAGATGTAACTCACATAACATACAGTTCGCCCATTTATAGTGTACAGTACGATGGTTTTTAGTATATTCACAGAATTGTGCAACCACCACCTAAATTGATTTTAGAACTTTCATCACTTTAAGAAGAAACCCGGTACCCTTTAGCTATCACTCCCCCCAACCTTCCTGCCCTTCCCCATCGCTAGGCAATCGCTGATTTACTTTCTGTCTCTATATATTTACCTATTCTGGACATTCTGTTTAAATGGAATTATGTAATGTGTGGTCCTTTGTGACTGTCTTCTCTTAATATACTGTTTTCAAGGTTCATCCATGTTGAAGCATGTATCAGCACTTCATTTCTTTTTATTGCCAAATAATATTCCATTATATGTGTATACCACATTTGTTAATCTGTTCATCTGTTGATGGACATTTGGATTGTTTCCACTTTTTGGCAGTTATAATTAATGTTGTTCTGAACATTCGTTATGAGTTTTTGTGTGGACATATGTTTTCATTTCTCTTAGGTAGATACCTAAGAGTGGAGTTGCTGGGTCAAATGGTCATTTAGTCATTTTTTAAATCTACCTGTTTCAATACTAAACATTATCGGTGGGCTCCCTGCCATGAAAGAGGCGATTAGCTTTCTTACACTTCCTCCCAACTGTTTCCCCTACTCCCACTTTTTATTACTCAAATTATTTTTTACTTTGTCAGGACTTAAAACATTTATATTCTGTTATGCAACCATAAATCATCTGCTTGTTTTATCTGTTTGTTCAGTTTTAGTTCGTATTTAAAAGGATTGTGTGCTTACAGTCAGGCTTGGACTATGGCTTCTCTATATTTCTGAATTCTTTGATTTATTTCTTGGTTGTCTGAAGTTCCTTCAAGAAGGGCTCGCGGGTGCTGTATTTCTTTCTTTCTTTCCTGTTAAGAATGTCTCCTACTGCCTTTATACTTGAACAATCTGTTGGCTGGATACTATATTCTTGGGTCACACTTTCTTTCCCTCAGAATGTTGTAGACATTACTCCATTGTCTTCTGCCACTGAATGTAACTGTGGAGAAGTCTGAGGCCAGCTAGCCTCTTGTAGGTAATTTACTCTATGTGTGTGTGTGTCTGTGTGTATATGCTTGAAAAATTCCTTTTATTTTTCTTGAAGTTTAGTAACTTAACAAGGATGTATCTCAATGGTGATTATCCTGTATGATTTTTCCCTAATATGAGGTGTGTCCTTGATGAGTTCTGTCTTCATTGCTGGAAAATTTTTCTGCATTGTATCCTCTGAACTCTTTTTCTGTTTCGTTAGTTAAGTTCTCCACCTCAGGGACATTGCCTTTCTTTATCCTCCATTTCTGTCCTTTTCTTTAACTATCACATGCA
This sequence comes from Equus quagga, assembly GCF_021613505.1. Lineage (NCBI taxonomy): Eukaryota > Metazoa > Chordata > Mammalia > Perissodactyla > Equidae > Equus > Equus quagga. Next base: position 42,679,199 of record NC_060276.1, read on the forward strand.
GAGAAAAAGAGAAAGATGAAAGCAATTAACCACGATTAGCCCAACCCTTTCCTCTTTGTTATTACTTTGATTTTCTTCCTTCCCTTCTTCGCTCCCTCCCTTCCTTTTTCCTGTATCTAGTTTACTTATTTGAATGAATCATCTTGTTTAGGTTTTAATTTGTTCTTTGCTCTCAGTCTTGCCTTTTCTCTAATTTTGTTGTTTTATCATCTTGTATTTGAGCTCTTGTGCTTTATCAAATATATATTCATATTAAGTTCCTCTGTAGTATAAAGCACTCGCAAGAAATCTACTTCTTTTCCTATGGTTATATTCTTCTCCAGAATGGGTTCTTCATCCATCTTACAAGTTGTTTCTATTTCTCCGCAGCCCATGGCATATTTATATATCTGCCTGACCGTTTCTTTTCATTTTGCTCCTGTTTAACATGGGAAGTTCTGTCTACGTCTTTTATTTGCTCTGATATAGTGTGTGTGAATTCTTCTTGACAGGCCTCTCACATCAACTTGAAACAATTTATTTCTTCCCCCCACACAACTATACTTTAGTTTAAGGATAGAATATTGCTTTCTTTTTTTTTCCTACATTTTTTAAATTGAGATAACATTGAGTTCTATATACTTCTGTTTTGTAACCCGAGGGGAGGGGCAAAAGGCAACTTGGGGGTCCTGGGTTTTGGTCTCCTGAAGTTGTCTTAAAGGTCTGGGCTCACTCAGTCCAGCTCTGGCTGCATCCTCTAGCTCAAACCAGTGCCACAAGAGATGACATACCCCAGCAGTCTCGTCTGCCTTTGTTGGGGTCCCCCAGTGATACTTGGGGCCACAGATCTTGAGGACTTATGTTTTCCTTAACTTATCCCAGGACTGCCTACTCACGTGGTCTGCACATCTCCACACTGGAAGGAGTTTTTCTGAGCTGAATATTTCTTCTGTTTTCTTGGCTGTGACTTTTTGAACTTTATGACTTGAGGCTTTACTCCTTTCCTCATTTCGTTGCTGCTGGTGAATTTTTGGCTTTTTATTTGTTTTTCTCTTTCCTAACTTCCCCTCAAACAAAGAGAAATGATTTTATCATGTTTTATATGATTGTTGGAAAGCAATATAGAAATATAAAATGAGTTCCCAGTAACCTCACTGCTTCTGCCCCAGACAATTATAAATAGTCATTAATAGTTTTGGTGTATATATTACCAGACTGTCTAAATGTACAAATATGGGTTGGATTCTTAAATTTTAACTTCTTTTTTGAAGAAGGTTGTTCTATATACATGTTAAGTAAAAAAAAGAAAGAAAGCTTTAAAAACTCAATAATACGGATAACCCAACAGAAACTGGGCGAAAGATTTGAACAGACATTTCCCCAAAGACAATATATAGATGTCAAATAAGCACATGAAAAGATGTTCAACATCATTAGTCATTAGGGAAATGCAAATTAAAATCACAATGAAATACTACTCTACCCACTAGAATGGCTAAAATTGAAAAGACTGACCGTGCCAATTATTGGTGAGGATGAAGAGCAACTGGGATTCTCGTACCCTGCTAGTGGGCATGTACAACGGTGCAGCCACGTTGAAAAACAGTTTAGTAGTGTCTTAACAAGTTAAATGTGCACCCACCTCGTGATTCAGCCATTCTATCCCTGGATATTTACTCAAGAGAAGTGAAAGCATATGTCCATACAAAGACTTGGACATGAATGTTCATACAGCTTTATTTGTAATAGTCGAAACCTGGAAACGACCAGATATCTATCAACAGGTGAAGGGATAAACTGTGGTTTGTTTACACAATGGGCTACTAGTCAGCAATGGAAAGGAATGAACTACTGATGCATGCAACAGCATGATGAATCTCAAAATAATCATGCTGAGTGAAGGAAGCCAAAGAAAAAAGGGGATGTACTACTATATGATTCTGTTTGTAGAAAATTCTGGAAAATGCAAACTAAATTTTAGTGACAGAAAGCAAATCAGCACATACTTGGGGACAGGGGCAGGGAGGGAGGGACGGATTACGAAGGGGTGCACGGAAACTTTTGACAGTAATAGATGTTCACTAACTTAAATAACTCAAGGTGTAAAAGGAGAAAATTATAGAAAAACGTTAACATCTTTCCATGTCAGCACCAAGGGTCTACCTCATTCTCTTTGCTGCCTGTACCATGTTTTGTTGTATGTATGTCCTGCGAGTTTATCCACACGGCCTTGAGTGGGTGACTCATCTGTTCTAGGTGATGAGGCCCCCTTTTTCCTTTGTGGATAAGGATAAGAATGGCTTTTATTTCCTGAACGTGATTAACACATCTGACATCATCGGTCAGAATGTAATTTTTGAAACCTACTGCTTCTGGCTGTCTATGACCTCTCGTCTCATTGGACCCAGAAGACTCTTATTTGTCCTAAACATGGAAACAGATTAAGTGGTCATAAATGATCCTTTTCCATAAAATTATGGAGCCTTTGAGATAATTTAATTCAACCCCCTTATTTTTACAGAAAAGAAAGCAGGATAAGTGATTTACCTGAGATCATACAGATAGTTAGAGCCCAGGACTCCCATCTCTTAGTCTATTTTTTACTGCACAGATGTCAAATAATTGCTTTTTTGCCCTAGGGTTGTTTGTATCAGCCCTGGATCAGTACGTATTAATCTAGGAAAAAATACAAGCAGAACACCCTCTTCATGGACCATTGTTAAAGTACCTCTCTAGAGGAATGGTTCTAATTTGGCTTCTGTATTCTTTCGGGCAAAGAGGGGAAAAGATTGATTCTGAAGTAGAAATGAAATCAAGTTCCCTGCTATGTCTTGGACTATAAAGTTAATACATCTCTCAAGAAATGACCGCTGTTTCCCCTCTTCATGCCCTAGGATTTCCACCCCTGCTGTCTGTTTTCATCGAGCTATCTCAAACATCATGTGCTCACTTGGAAAGTTCATTCCTTCCTGCCTAAGACATTAGAGATTTTGGTTACTTTGTTCTTTGTTCATTTATTAGTTCATTCGTTTAACAAATATCTGTGAATGCCAACTATTTGCCAGGCTCTGTTTTAGGTAGTGGGATATGCTGGTGAACACCATAAGGTCCCTTGTTGGTGGAGCTTAGATCTGGGGGTAGGGGACACAGACAATAACTAATCAAGTAAATATATCATATCACATGTTGACAAGTGCAGTGGAGAAAATGAAGTAGACTAAAGGGATAGGGAGCATGGGAAAGCATGTGTACATATGTTGTTTTATTTAGGATAGCCAGGGAAAAGTCTTAATAATAAGGTGACATTTGAGCAAAGACATGAACCAAATGAGGGAACAAACCCAGAGAGTATCTGGGGGAAAAGCATTCTAGGCAGAGGCGGCATCAGGGATAAAGACACTAAGGTGAGTTTGTGTTTGGCATGTTTGAGTAACCTGGAACTGAGTGAGCCGGGGGGAGTGGCAGGAGATGAGGACAGAGGTGAGGTGAGAGCAGGTCATGTTGGACTTTACTGGCAATTTTAAGGACTCTGTCTTTTACTCTGAGTGAGAAAGACACCTCTGAGTGACATGATATTATTTTTCCTTTTTTTAAATTGAGGTAAAATTCATATAATATAAAATTAATCATTTAAAAAGTTTTAAAGTGTACAATTCAGTGGCTTTTAGTACTTTTAGAATGTTGTGCAATCATCACCACTATCTAATTTCAGAACATTTTCATCACTTCAAAAGGAAACCTTGCACCCATTAATCAGTCACTCCCCATTTCCCCCAGCCCGTAATCTACTTTCTGTCTCTATGGATTTGCCTGTTGTGGACATTTCACATAAGTAGAGTCATCCAAAATGTGGTTTGTATGACTGTCATACAAAAAGCTGTTTGTGTCTGGCTTCTTTCACTTAGCATGTGTTCAGGGTTCATCCATGTTGTAACGTGTATTAGTACTTCACTCTTTTTTATTGTTAATAATAATTCATTGTATGGATACACCACATTTCATTTATCCATTCATCCATTGATGGAAATTTAGACTGTTTCCACCTGTTGGCTATTGTGAATAATGCTACTGTGAACATTTGTGTACAAGTGTTTGGTGGACACATGTTTTCAGTTCTCTTAGGTATATACCTAGGAGTGGAATTCTTGGGTCATATGGTAATTCTATATTGGACTTATATTTTAAAAGCTCATTTTGGCTGTTGTATGTATGTAGATCGTATGGGGACAAGGACGGAAGTAGAATGTTCAGTTAAGAGGCATTGCAACCATCCAGGAGTTAGATGATGGTGGTTTGGACCAGAATAATGGCAGTGGAGGGGGTGAGAACTGGTCAGTTCTAGATATACATTGAAGATAGAGCCAAGAGGATTTGCTAACTGATTGGATTTGTATTGTGAGAGAACGAGGGAGTCAAGGATGATTCTTAAGATTTTTGACCTGAAAATTAAAAGGAAGGAGTTGCCATTTGATAAAATTGAGGGAAGAGCAGGTTTGGGAGAAGATTAAGGCCTTGGTTGTGGACTTGCTGCGTTTGAGACATCTAAGCAGAGATGTCAAGTCGGCTGTTGGAAATACAAGTCTGGCGTTTGAGTGAGAGAGAAATTTAGGAGTTATTAGTTTACAGAGGCTATTTAAAGCCATCAGACTAGATGAGATCATGTAGGGGTAATTTTAGATAGTGAAGAGAAGCAGTCCAGGGAATAGGCCTGGACACAATCCAAAGATTAGAGGTCTAGGAGATGAGGAAGGTCAAGCAAACGGGACTGAGAAGGAGCAGCCAGTGAGGTCAGAGGACCAGGAGAATGTGGGGTCCTAGCAGCCAGGTGAAATTCCTTGAGACACTTGAGGAAGAATTATTTTTCTCCTTTTCTTGCTGCTTTCACAAATTCCTCCAGGTAAGGGGCCTAGGAATTGTGTCCTTCCCTCTAGAGATGAGGACTGTTGTTTTGAATGATCAGGGTCATCTTTCATTCAGCTGAGAAAGAATTATGGTCATCTGACTACTGTCTTCAAAACATACTGCTTACTTATGTATATACTTTAAGCCCCACTGAGGGCATTTAGTCAAGAATTCAGTCAACAGATATTTGAGTGCCCACTCTATGCTGGTTTCTCTTCTAGGTATTGGGAACACAGCAGTGAACAAGATATGTGGTCACCGATCTCATGGAACTTAGTCTCATGGAGGAGAAAGACATTAAACAAATCATTTTTTAAAAATTATTGAACAAATTAAATAATTTGCTTAAAAGACATAAACAAATAATTACATGTGTGATGACTGCCACCAAGAAATCAGGATGCTTTAGGAGCACATGGGAAGGTTACTAATCTAGACTTGGGGTGGAAGCATGGTCAGAGAGGTTTGGAGGAATTGACATATAAGGAGAGACGTGAAGTAGTAGATTTAGCCAGGTGAAGAAAGATGGCCATTGTGGAAAGAACATCCCAGGCAGAGAAAAGAGGGAAGAGGCAGAGCTTTGGCATATTCATGGAACCAAAACAGCTTCATCATTCTGGAATGTAAAGTATAAGGAGAGGTGGAGGGTGAAAGATGAGTCTGGGGAGGTGAGTAGGGGTCAAACATTAGGGATTTTCTTGCCATGCTAAAGAGTTTTAACTGAATCCCAACAGCAGTGGGGAACCACTGAGAAGTTTTAAAAGTGTACTCAAATATTTAGCTTAGAAAAATCACTTAGGCTACCATTGTGAGTGGGCTAGGAGGAAGCCTGACTCCTCCTGGCAGGAGAGCCCACTCCCTTTACATATCAGCTCTTGGTTTTTATTCTAGTATGCCATTTGAAGTGACCAAGCTGAAAATTGGGAAGAGTGTGCTGGAGGCTGAGAGTGAGAGTCTGGATAGCTACACGGCTGACTCAGATAGCACGTCCAGGTGAGATCCCTGCCAGTCCCTGAACCTCCACCCAACCCGAGTTCTCATTTTGTTCTCTAGAGTCAGGATGCCTTCAGTATTCCTGACTTGTCCTTGGGAAGTCGAATGAAGTATTTTCTTTGACCTTGCCATAAGTCTTCCAGTAAGCACCTCTGCAGTTGGCTCTCAGCACAGTTTTCTGGAGCATGCTAGCTTCCACAGCCTGCTCCACCTTGGAAGAGTCTTCCTGGACCAGCAGCAACTGATGCTGTTGTCCCTTAGGAGTGGGGGTGTGAGTGGTTGTATTTACACAAAGTTGCTTATCTGATCGTCTACACTCCTTCAAGGTAAATCAGATGTGAAGTTTACCTTCTGGATTTGGTTACTACAGTGACACCAAGCCAGTGGCTCTTCTTCCATGGAGCTTGGGTCCCTAGAGAGAAGGGGGAGAAGAGGAGGTGATTGTGTTATAACTTCCGTGTCTACCTCTAGGAGAGACTCTCTGGATAAATCTGGCCTCTTTCCAGAGTGGAAGAAGATGTCTGCCCCCAAATCTCAAGTGGAAAAGGTAAGCTTTAGTTATTGGTTAGCACCTCTCTCTCTCTCTCGCTCTCTCGCTTTCTCTCTCTCTCTTTTTCCTTTAAATCAAGAATTCATCTAAACAAACTTTAGTTCAGATTCACTTGAGAGCATTGATCTAAGGTTTTGGTTGAAACATGTGAGCAAATAGATTTTGTACTACTTCCTAGGATTAAATTAAATTCCTAAGATTAAGTTGATCTTTCCTTTAAGTTTGTCATAGTTCACCGAAAATCTGAGCGTTTTTCTTCTTAAGGCTATCCTTCCTTACTCCGTCCTTCCACCTACCCAACTGTCCTTTTCCATTTCCTTGCCCCTATTCCTTCCTAGGAAATTCAGCCTGGAGGTCAAAATGTGGTATCTGTTGATGAGAGTGAAATGATATTCAAGAAGAACACCAGAAGAATCCTCAGGCCTTCAGGTAGCTGGTTTCCCTTCATGGCCTTTTGAAATTGATGTTCTGGGTACCCTTGATGTATTCTTGATATGGAGAAGAGTTGGTCTCTCTTGATATGGGGTTTTGGTCTTCCACTCAGAATACACTAAATCTGTGATTGATCTTCGCCCAGAAGATGTGGGGCATGAAAGCGGCTTCTTGGGAGACAGAAGCAAATCCGTGCCAGGCCTCAGTGTGGATATGGTAGGTACCCTTGTATTTCATTTGGTCACTGTATGAAATTTTATATATCTAGAGTTGACTGTCGTAGCTGATACTCTCAATCAACCTATTTAATTCTTTAGGAAAAACCAACATGAATCTTGATTCCCCCAAATTTCTAAAGTAAATGTTGCTCAGTTGCTTAAAGAAGAAGACTGTCTTCGCTGTCTCTTTTGTCTTCTAATACAGTGTTTGGTATATGGTTGGGGGCTCAAATAAACACTTATTTTGATTAAAATGTAGAGGGATGGCTGGGTTGGGGCAGTCAAATGGGAAAGAGATATTCTTATTTTATTCTTTTGAGATTTGAGAAAGATGGTTGTAATATAGTGTAGAAGCCTGAAATCAGGAGATGTAAAAATAAGGATATGTGCGTACATGTCCACATGACACCTCAGAGCTTAGCGACAATTAGGGCTCTTACTAAAGGAAGGATATTAGTCTTTGAACTTTTAAAAAATTTTTATTAACTGTGAATCTATATTTTACTGTTCCAGGAAGAGGAAGAAGAAGAAGAAGAAGACATTGACCACCTGGTGAAGTTGCATCGCCAGAAGCTAGCTAGAAGCAGCATGCGAAGTGGCTCCTCCTCGGTAAGTTCTGTTAGTTCTGTGGTTATAGGCATGTTGGGGTACAAGGAAGGAAGGAAGTGCCTCCCAAGAGCAGAGTCCGGACCTGGGGAAATCTTCCTCATCCCTCTTTCCAGGTAAGTGAGGTGTATTTGTTCCAATCCTCAGTTTGGACCATAGTTGCTTAGTGCACAGCTAGGTGACTTCCTCAGCCTCTGCCCTGGAGATTTTTATGTCAGGTAATTACGGCTGGAGACGTTCTTCATCACCGCCTTGTGAACAGTTGCCCATAGCTTCTCTCCTTAAAGAGGTGCTCAGGCCATGAAGTGAGCAACATCAGATTTCATCATCAGGGCCCACTCCAAATCTCACATTCCAGGGCACTGAGTGTCATGAGAAGGGCCCTGGCAGGGTTAATTGGCATCAGGGTTTGAGTAAGGAGCAACAATACCAATCAGAATCATGAAGTTAAAAGGACACTTAAGAATCAGGGCCTAGTTCTGTCATAAGTATGAAGAGTGATGCATAGGGGAAACAGAATCAGGAACCAGGGCGAGTCGAGTTTGTTCCTGCTCACACACAGGAAGAGAACGGCGGCCTTGGAGAGCCAGTTACTACCTGAGAGGAAGATGTCTTTTCACCTCTGGTGGGATTTTCCCTTCAATTCTGATGCAGTCACTTTTCTTTATAGGTCTTGTTTTAATTAGTAAGTGACCCCTTCTATCCAACGTTTTAGCATATATAACACATACCAAAAATGGACATAGTTGCACTTTACTTGTACTCCTTGCCCACTTTCTGAGGCAGGTGAAAATTAACAATAAAATGTGTAAAATGAGAGGCAGAAGAGAAGCTAAGAGCCTAGGGGAGCCATGGGCTGATTTATTAACCCAGACAATTGTGAGTGCTACGAGCTCTGTCTTATACTCTGTGTCCAAGACTGTTGGCAGTACTGACTTGTTGCAGGGGCTTCTGAAAGTTGTATTTTGTTCAGTGACTAGCTTTATCCTGAGGGAAGATGTGAGCGAAGCGGCAGGGGGAGTATGCCTTCACCAGATGTTTGTGGGTACATTCTCTTCAGAGTACAATCGGCAGCATGATGAGCATCTACAGCGAAGCTGGTGATTTCGGGAACATCTTTGTGACTGGCAAGATTGCCTTTTCCCTGAAGTATGAGAAGCAAACACAGACTCTGGTTGTCCATGTGAAGGAGTGCCACGAGTTGGCCTATGCTGATGAAGCCAAGAAGCGCTCTAACCCGTGAGTGCTTCTGGAATCTGACTGATGCTCTAAGAGAGCTCAGACCCTACCATCTCTCTGGGCCCTCTTGAACTGAGGTTATCTTTTCCTGGGCAGACAGGGAAGTGTGATTGAGATCGCTTAGGGGAGATGTGGGAAAGGGACCGGGATAGGGAAAATGCAAGAATGACATGTCTAAGAGGGTTTGATGTGACATTTTCGTTTCGTCATGGCATATGTATGTGGAGAGCAAGGAAGTGAAGAGTGGGCTTGAGAAAAGACGGCAAATTACTCCCTACTCTCCTTGGTTTCTAGATACGTGAAGACTTATCTTCTGCCTGACAAGTCCCGCCAGGGAAAAAGAAAAACCAGCATCAAGCGGGATACTGTCAATCCACTCTATGATGAGATCTTCAGAGTAAGTATCTGGATCCTCAGGGTAGGAGAACTTGTTCTGTCTTGTGCGCTAAGCTGTAGCTGTTCCTCTGCTACATGGCTGGTTGTAGCATGTACATGTACCTCATGTCTGAGGATACACTATAGGCATCTGTTCACATCCCGATCTTCCCGAGAAGAGAAAAAGGTGATCTGGCTTCCTTGGATTGTTGTGAAGCTGGAGATTCACCTGGCCACAAATCTCATTTTAGAAAGTCATTTGGGATCAAGAGCCTGCGTGGCATTTCTTTTTGAATGTTCCAGTGTTCTCTCACCCACTCAAGGAAAAATTGATTTTCCAAGTCTTCCCATGGAATATGGTAGGTTTTTGTGAAATGGGGTAAGTGGAGGCTTTGAGTGAGGAAACTCAAAGTGCTTAGGGACTAAAGTAATTTGATATTCAGGACTGTGGACTTTGGATATGGTCGCTCAGGTTTTGGAATAATCTATTCTGAGGAATTACCATGAACTAACCATCTTGGACTTCTGTTCTTTCACAGTATGAGATTCCAGAGTCTCTCCTGGCCCAGAGGACTTTGCAGTTCTCGGTTTGGCATCATGGTCGTTTTGGAAGAAACACTTTCCTTGGAGAGGCAGAGGTCCAGATGGATTCCTGGATGCTTGATAAGAAACTGGATCATTGCCTCCCTTTACATGGAAAGGTAGTTGGCTTTAACAACTCCTTACAGTTTGGATCTGAGGTAGAATTGTCTGCAGTGACCTCTGCTGATACGTGTCGGTAACGTCTTTGAATGTAGTCTTCTGTTGAGTTCTGGCGCACCCTGCTGGGGTTTCTGAGTCTGACCGTGATTTCAGATGCACTTGCATGTCGAGTGTGAGTAATCTCTTCTGTGTAGCCCAAAGGATGAAGCCATGGTTTTCCTTTGAAAAGTCTTTCATATGTGTGCCAAGCTTTGCTTCCTCACCTTCCAGAGTCTGGGCGTATCCTAACATCCTAACTTGCGCTTCTTATTTACGCTAACCTTTTGGGTGTATCCTAATCTGCGCTCTTTCCAAACTAATCTTTTCCCTAAAGAAGCAGGAGGTAAAGCAATTCATGGAGTTCCAGTTACTGTGCTCTTGGTCACACAAGCCAGGGAAAATTTTACTTTGGGGTGGCATCTAAGGTGAGAGGGTAGCAGTGTGCATGATAGTGCCTGTTGTCTGAGTGCAGACCTGGATTTGAATCCTGGTTCTGTTATTTGCCAGCTAGGTAAGTCACCTAACTTATATGAGCCTTAGTTTCTTCATCTATAAAATGGAGATAATAATAATATTCCCCTCTTGCAGGATTGTATACAAAGTACCCATCAGTGCCTGGCACATAATGCACATTCAATAGGTTACTGTCATTCTGGTTAAGATGAAATTGCTAGGACTTCTTGATTATCAGAATTCTTCAATGGCAAGGTTCTTCTGTAAAATTTTTTTACACTAGCATTTTAAATGCTAAAAATGGTACATGGTACATAGAATCTCTTTAGAAAGATAGATAAGAAACTAGTAGTAGTGGCTGCCTCTAGGAAGAGAGACTGTGGTGGGGGCAACTTAGTTTTCTCGATATGCCCTTTTATAATGGTTGAGCTTTTTACCATGTCTACATATATTGCTTATTAAGAAAATTAAGAATAAAAGGATTTATATGCACATGGTTCAAAATTAAAACAACATAGAAGTGTATAAAAAGAAGAGTAGGTTCCGTTCCCTAGAAATAACCACTGTTATCAACTGCTTGGATATATTTATAGAAATTTTGTACTAAGCAGCATGGATACACATGTATGGATTTATATTTTTCCCTTTTACACAAATGGGCTCATATGAATCTCATTGTGTATATATCCCTCATTTTTTTCATTTAACAATTTATCATTTATCATGGACATCTTTCTAAGCCATCACTTTACAGATCTATCCCATTCTAATTGCTGTGTAGTATAATTGCTTGTATTATTATTTATTTACCATTCCCTCACTGATGGGCGTTTAAATTGCTTTTTTTTTTTTTGCTGCTGAAACTCTGCTGTGACATGTCTTGGCCTTCTTTTGTGAATGTAACTATAGGAGAAATTTCTGGTGGTGGAATTGCTGAGTCAAAGGAAATATACATCCAATATTTTGATAGCCACTGCCCTCTAAAAAAAATAGTAACAACATTAAATCTATCCCTTTAAATACTAATAAAAAGAGGAAAGCAATTATCATCAAACTATAGTATCTTATAAGAAATTTAGAATTGCTTAAGCATTTGGCATGCAAGTCATTCTCTCAGGGGTCTACAGTTGATGTAATTATATTGGAAATGTCACTGTAAACCATCATAAACAACTACTAATAAAAATGTTTTACGTCAAAAGAAAGAACTGCATTACCATGAAGGTATTTGCTCTTTGCAATTATTTTGAGCCAGAATGAAAATAGGCTACTGAAACCAATATGCCAATTTCCTGCTAAGGCTAAACTCCAATTTTTAAGAGTCCACTGAAGTTCACAATCTAGAAATTAATAAATTGTGTAGACATTTTAGAAACAACAAAAAAGGCCACTCTGGTATCACATATATTTTTTAATTTAAAACATTCTACCTTTATTATCTCTGATTTTTCTCTCTTTTTTTTTTTTGCCCTAGTAATCCATTTGCTCCCATTCAGTTTTCTCTTCCTGGCATCCACTTCCCTATTCTTTTGTATCTCTTCCATATGCTGAACTTTGTGCATTCTGGGCATGTGGTACATTTTTCCAAACCAATGGGGATTCTGCCTTCTTGGCATCAGTATGCCTAGTGGTGAGGACCTAGGCTAGAGGAGCCCCATGGAACACAGGCAGGTGAAAGGGCACCTCTGGTCTGCACCAGCTCATGCTCTGGATACCAGAGCACAAGGAACAGAGCCACCACCAAGAGAGCCACTAGAGTGAAGCAGTTCTGCTCTGTCCACAGCCAATGAGCTAGGCCACTTGCTGCTCATCCAAGACATTCATTCATTCACTCTTGCATTCATTCAGTAAATATTTGTGGAGTACCTACTATGTGCCAGGTACTTTGCTAAGTGTCAGGCATACTAGGATGAACCAAAATAGGCTTGATTCCTGTCATCCTGGCATTTAGATTCTAGTGGTAGAATAGCTCATCAAAAGTAACAGAAATAAATGTAAAATTAAAAATTCTGGCGTATTCAAATCCTTGGAACAGAGTTCCAGCTAACCCTCAAATCTGTGCAAAGTCTCTTCAAAAAACATTTTTTATCTTTGAAAATCATGTAAGTGATACATGCCATTCTCACTAAAAAGGCACTATAGATATATACAGAGTAAAAAGTGAAAGCCCTCTTTCCTTCCCCCATTTCACTCCCTTCCTAAGAAGGAACAAGTGTTAAGTTTGTCTGTGTCCTTCTTGGGTTTTCTATGCAGTATAGTGTAGTGGTTAAAAGCATGGACTTTGGAACCCGTCTGTCTGAATTTAAATCCTGCCTCTGCCAATTACTAACTGTGTGACCTTGAGCAAGTTACTTAACCTCTCTATTCCATAATCTGTAAAATGGGACTAATTCTACCTATCTCATAGGGAACTATTTTAAGGATTAAATAAAATGATATACTTAAAGTACTTATAACAGTGACTGGCATTATATAGTGATAATGATAATAATCATTATTTACGTACATATATATTCACATGTACAAATATCAATATGTTTTAATGTAAGTGGGCTACTTTTCTGATCTTGCTTTGTTGACTTAACAATACATCTTGGGTATCTTTCTATGTCAACATGTGCAGATTTACCGCATTCTTTTTTGATTGCATGCCATATGCCATATGAGGGCATTAAAATCACTCATCTAACCTTTTCTATATTGATTGACATTTAGATTGTTTCTACTTTTTGGCTATTACTAACAGTGCTGGCAGCAAGATTCTTCATCATGGTGTCGGTACCCTGTGAGTTTGTGTGGCAACCTTGCTGAAGACCTTTGAGGGTATTTGGAATCTAGTAGCTGTATCCCCAAGGTAGCAAAATAGTGGGCATTGCAGAAGACTCTTGTTCGTTCTTCTGCAGCTCCTTCTGAAGAAACACCTTAGAAACCTGTGGCTGCCATGGCCCAGGGACCCTGGAGTGTATTCATAAGGAGAAGGATCCTCTTATGCTGTGAAGCTATTCTCGGGGGTAATTTTAGAATCTCCTCAGCGAGAGGTCCCAACACCTCCTGAGAAGCCCAGCTTGACCTGTTGGGTTTCCCTTTGTTTCAGATCAGTGCTGAGTCACCGCCTGGCTTGCCATCACACAAAGGCGAGTTGGTGGTTTCATTGAAATACATCCCAGCCTCCAAACTCCCTGTTGGAGGTGACCGGAAAAAGAGTGAGTTTTCTTTGGGGCCCTGGATTTAGCTTAGTTTTCTGCACAGGATCCATGTGAGGCGGTGCTGGCTAGCGGCTAGCACTGTTGGAGAGACCAGATTGAGATGTGCCCTGGATCATCTTCCAGGGAAGATTCCTTTACTAAGTAAGCCTGTTCTGACTTTTTCAACCAGAAGGGAATGCCTTAGGGTTGGCATTCTTTTTTTTATTTTAGGTCATTAAACTGACTTGGTCTTGGTCCAGCTATGGGAAGCTACTAAGAGGGCAGAACAGAATAGAAACTTTGGAGCTGAGAAAAGGTGGTTGGAAAGGGAGGTGAAGTATGAGGGATAGGAAGCTGAAGGCTGAGGAAGGGAAAATCCACACACTAGGCACTGTGCTGGTGACTATGGATATGTAGATGAATAAGACACGATATTTGCCCTCATTTGAAGAGCTTAGTTTAGCAAGAAAGGCAGTCATATGCTAAAAGAACACAGATAGGGGAGTGATGAAATCTGTCTGCTTCCATTTGGGAGAGCTTTAAAGAGGAAGCAATGATGAAACTGGACTTAAGACTTTACTAGGCAGAAAGGAAGAGGATGGGGCAAGAAGAGCATTTCCAGAAGAGGAGATAGCATGAAAAAAGGTGTTAAAAAGGCATGGTAAATGTGGGGTTGTGGGTGAGTGTGAGGGACTGAACTCCTTATTTCAGTGGGGCTGGAGTTATGGTATGTAGGTGTGAGAGTGGGGCTGGAATTGGAGATGAGGCTGGAGCCGGATGGAAAGGGCCTTGAACTTAATGGTAAGGAGTTGAACTTGATCCATTGGCAATGGGAAGCCAAAGTTCTTAAAAATATCCGTTCAGCAAGGTCTCATCTTAGGATTTGGGGAATCCTGTAGGATTTGGGATCCCCAAGGAGGGTGTGCAGAATGACTAGAGAAGGGAGGCAAGGATAGGACCATAGGGAACAGCAACATTTTGAAGCATGAAGAGAGGAAGAAAAGTCGGTGAGGTAGAGGGTTCAGGAGAGAGCAATGCCAAGAGAGAGCTTGAAGAAGAAGGGAGCAGCAGTTGTCAAGAATATTGAAATACTGCTGGGAAGTCAGGCCAGATGAGAACTCACAGTTCGTGACTCATCGTGACATGGCTCATCGGCATTAGGTTACATTTTCAGTGGATTAGTGGAAGCAGAAGCCATATTTCACTAGAAACTAGGCTGAGTGAATGAGGCAAAGACGAAGAGGTGGTGAGTGTGCACTTTTTTTTTTCCAGGATAATTGATGGTGAAAGAAAGGAGAGACATGGAGAATAGCTTGAAAAGGAAATAAGGTTAAAGGGAGATTTTCTTTTAAAAGGATCTTTTTAAAAAAAAGAGATGAGATTAGCATATATTTAGACTGAGGGGATGGGACCAGTAGAGAAAGAGATATCAAAAATGGGAGGTGGGGGGTGAATTGATGACTCCTGATGAGTCCCTGAAGGGATCAAGAACATAAGTGGAGGAGTTCCCTTTTTAAAAAAATCATTCAACAAGTATCAGGCAACTTTATTTCTCTAAGCCTCAATTTTCTCATCTATAAAATGAGAACAGTAATAGTCTATATCTGAGGGTGGTTTTGAGAAATGCTTAATGTAGAATCTGGCACATAGCCAGTTTTCATTAAGCATTTATTGTGATTGTTGTTACTAATTGAGCACCTATTGCTTACTGTCAGGCACTGTGCTAGGTGCTGAGAATACAAGTCAGGTGTAGTCCATTTATCATGGAGCTTGCTGCCTTCAGGAGCAAGGAATGGAAATGCTACGTAGATAAAGCTCAAGAGAAATCTGGAGGTATAGGGGCTCACTTGCTATGGCTGACATCCCTTACAGGTAAAGGTGGGGAAGGGGGAGAGCTCCAGGTGTGGATCAAAGAAGCCAAGAACCTGACAGCTGCCAAATCAGGAGGGACTTCAGACAGCTTTGTCAAGGGGTGAGTCCCTGGACCAGCACCAAACTAACCAGTTTCAGGACAAGAGAGCTAAGAGAGGAACCCAATTTAACCTTTCTCTGTGGATATTATCCTTTGTGTCCTACCGCCTCCAGAAACCAACTTTGTTCCTGAAATTAGGTAATGGCAAAACCTCCGCTACCCACTGTGTCCTGGTCTGAGCTCAGTTTGGACTGGGCTGTAGTGTTGATTTCCAAAGAGAAGGCTGGTAGACAGATAGGGCTGACTTTTCCTTTGTTACAGACTTATGCTCTTAATTAATCCTGAATAAAAATCTATGTCCTTGACTCTCAAGATTTGGGAACTCAGGACTCGATTCCCCACAATATTTAAGCAATGCTGGTTTTCTACCAATTATAGACCATTCTACTGATTTAAGTTCTCTAGCAAGTCATGTTTGGCTATGCCTATAGTTATTACGATTGCTTTTATTTAAAGAAGACCTTGCCCAATAGGAATGGAAGGAAATATTTAAAACCCATTTTTGGTGGAATATAGACACAGCACACTAATAACATTATACTCATTTTCTCTCCAGGTTAAAGAATGGAATCAGGTGAATGATCTAGTGGAGGTAGTAGGAACTCTGCTTCAGCAGATTCAAAGGAGGGAGTGTGTGTACTAGGATCTGAGTGTTGACTCACTTTTCTGGGCTAGACCTGGTGGTAGGGGAAAGGGGAATTTAGATAGATATTGCCAGCTTGAGTAGGTTGTTGATTACTCCCCGCCCTCTGCCAGATACCTCCTTCCTATGAGGAACAAGGCCAGTAAGCGTAAAACTCCTGTGATGAAGAAGACCCTGAATCCCCACTACAACCATACATTTGTCTACAATGGTGTAAGCCTGGAAGATCTACAACACATGTGCCTGGAACTGACTGTGTGGGACCGGGAGCCCCTGGCCAGCAATGACTTCCTGGGAGGGGTCAGGCTGGGTGTTGGCACTGGTGAGAGCCTCTCTCCCCATCCTCACTGTCTTAAAGGCCTCTTGTATATTTCACTCCCAATATACCCCTCCCCCTCCCTGCAAAGCTTCCCTGTGACAAGAGTTGTCGGCTTTCCTCTCAGTTAATGTTCAACCAGTATTTACTGAGTGCCTACTCTGTACCAGGCCTAGGGGAAGGCTGAGCTCATGCACTGTTATGCGTATAGATAAATGTGACCCAGATTGCCAGGAATGCTATCATCTTGCCACCAAAAAAATCTACAAACCTACCTATATCTGTACCTATAATTTCCATCTTTCATACTGCTATAATGAAAGAAGAGTCCTTTCTAGCCAAGCCAAGCTCTCCTCAAGTGTTCTGGATCACACCCTCACCTTCTCAGTGACATTGCTATTGGAATCTCCTCTCTCTCCTGTCTGATCAGTTTCATTCTTTCTACCTCCCTTCTGGAGTTGAAAACAGATATGCCCTGGTATTTCCAATCTTAAGAAACAGAAATGAACTTTCCCTTGACCCCACTTCCCCCTCTAATTTCTTAAAATGAATCGTCTCCACTTCCTCAGCTCTCCTTTAATCCTCAATCCACTGTGATCTGGCTTGTCTCCCACCACTCCACTGAGCAAGTAAGTGCTCATGCCAAAGCTTTGTTTTCACATTACTAGAATTTTCAATGCTATTTAACATAGCTGATCACTTCCTTTTTCTTGAAATACTTAGCTTCTATTGACAGTATACTTTTCTTTGTGGGTTCCTCATTTTCTGCCCAAACTCTAAATATTGGTGCTTCTCAAGGCTTACTCTTGAATCTTCTTTTCTCTCTCTACAGTCTCTGCATTCCTGTGGCCTCCTGTGGCCTTAAATACCACTTGTATGTTAAAAACTCATAGAAAGCATTTAACACAAGCATCTAGAATGATGTTTTTATAAATGTAAGCCAGTTCATATTAGTCCCCTGCTTAAAACCCTTCAGTGGCTTTCTGTTGTACTTAGAAAACAATCCAAAGTTCTTACCGTGCCTACAGGCCCCTGTATAATCTGGACCCCCTCTGTTCCTTTATGATCCTTCCTATATCACCTGCTTGCGCACTATGCTCCAACCACAATGATTTCTTTCTGCTCTCCAAATATACCACGCTTATTCCCACTTCATAACCTTTGCAATTAGTGTTTCCTCTGTCTGGAAAGGCTGGCTCCTTCCCCTCTTTCAGATCTTTACTCAAATATCTCCTTCTTGGGGAGGCCCTCAGACCACTCCATCTAAAGGAGGCCCTGATCTAGGCGCTACAAATCACCCTGTTTATTTATTTTGTGATGTTCACTTCACTGTTTTAAATACTCTTGTTGATTTACTTGTGTATTTTCTGTCTTCTCTGTTCAAATGTAAGCTGCCTGTGGGCAGGACTTTTTCTGCTTTGTTCACCACTGTATCTCCAGAGCCTAGAAGAGTACCTGCTACACAGTAGGCACTCAATAAATGTTTGTTGAGTGACTGAATGTACAAGAGAAGAGGAATGAAGCCACATACAAATATGAACTTCAGGCCTGGAGTCTATAGCTAGAGAAACAGGTGCTCCGCTGTTGCTGCTTTTTTAAAAAAATTTTAAGTCAAGTTGGCAATAACAGAGGGCAGCAGCTCTGCCATGAGGTGTCAGACCCTAGAGCTCTGTAACAGCCTCAGAATTAGAGGTCTCGAGTTACTGTGTGCCATTTGGAGTCCCATTTCATCAACCTGAAATCTCTTGATAGTCTCAGGAGCACAGAAATAGCTGTGCAGGATCAACAGGGAGCCATTCTCAGACTGCTGTCCCCATCAGCCCATCTTCATAGCACACTGTCTATCGGGGGTGGCTCCCTTTGCTCTGTAACCCATCTTTCCTGGTGGGCTGAGGAGTAGAGTCCCTGTTCAGCCTCCTCTGGTGTTTCTCCTCAGGGATCAGTAATGGGGAAGTGGTGGACTGGATGGACTCGACTGGGGAAGAAGTGAGCCTGTGGCAGAAGATGCGACAGTACCCAGGGTCTTGGGCAGAAGGGACTCTGCAGCTCCGTTCCTCGATGGCCAAGCAGAAGCTGGGCTTATGAGTCCCTGTCTTTCTCTGCAGGTTCAGCCCTGTCAAGGGCAAGTCAGAAGAAGTGAAGAAACCAAGAGCAAAGATTTATAATTTAATGTGTGTGTGTTATGTGTGTGTGTACAAACGTGTATTTCTGCAAATCTCATTAGGCTAGAGTGATGCAGACTTGTTCCTCCTTTTAAAGCAGGCTCAAGAATGAGGGTCTCTTCAAAATATTTTTATTTGTGCATAATTTAGTATGTTTTCAGAGTCCATTCTTTCTTATATCTTTGTGAAGTTTAATTAACTTTAAAAATCTTTTAAAACAACTTTTTATCTCCTGTCTTGCTATCCTTGTACCTACTTCCCCAGGAAGCCCTGGGTACCTTTGGCATTTGTACCAATCTCTGTTTCAAGGTGTGCCTGTCTGGGGCCAAGGCCCTGGGAAGCAGGGTTGGGTTACTAAAGACAGGAGAAGATGGGAGAGAGGTGAGTAGGTCCTTTCTTCCTTCTCTAATTTAGGCTTTTAACTCCATTTCTACCGTGATAAATTTCTGGAATTTAGCTTTCAGCTCTTCTTGTTTTTAAGCAGTTTCCACCTTGCTTGGGCCTAATGGTTTTCTTTGAAAGGATAAGAAAATTCCTAAGTTCCTTCCAGTTCTAGACACCTTCACTAGACCTTTGGGGTCCCTTATCATGGAGCTGCTTTAGAAAAGAACTTTAATTAGATAATGGCCCTTTTGACTGAGTCAGGGACATGCCCAGCAATGGCTTCTTGGTGGTCCCAGAGGACCAGAGTGACTGAAGGTGAAGTGTGTCCTAGCCCGTGCTGAGTTCTTTGCATTTTGAACTGATACAGCAGTTGTTGGAGAGCTCCTCATTTCCCTTATGCAAGACGAGGCATCTTCACTCTTATGTACCACATCTTTCTTAGTATTTGTGTCCGTGGTGTGTTACCTCACAGAATATGGGCTACATACCATTATGTCAGCCAGAATAGCCAAGTACTGTCTAAACTGGTCCAGTGTTTCTCCAGGCTGGGCACTGTTAGTGCTCCAGGAAAATGTGTTCAGGGAATTTCTCAGTTATTCTGACTTCCTTCTTGAAGTGGTTTCAGTTCCTACTCTATTGTTTCCTAAACCTGACCTAGATGTAAGATGGGTGTAGTGTGTTAGGACCTTTCTAAGAAGGGTCTGGTGATCTAAGGTTCATTTTCTGAAACTCACTATTCTAGACTGACCTTTTTATTCTTACAAGTGTGTCTACACAAAGTCGTTTGTGAAAGTAGTCGACACCAGAGAAGAAATCCCTTTCAGTTGAGTCGGCCTAGGGTGGTTTCTATTGAATGTGTAAACTGCACGGAGGAGTGTTTTTAAAAGGTTTTGTTGGTGTGGGTTGATATTGAAATGGAAGGCATAAGCTGGGATCCTGGGCTGTAACTTGCTCCTTTTTTCCCACCGCCTGAAGTATACGTGTGTTTCAATAAAGCTTTCTCACTTGTCAGGTGTTTGCATTTGTTAGTTCTATAGACAGTTTTGTCTTTGATGTTCCGACTTACTGTTGTTGCTTTTTACGTGGCTTGAAGGATAACAACCAAAGTGACAAATGCCTTTCCCTAACCATCCTGTGCTGAGTCAAAGAAAATTTCCCTTCCTCCGCATTGTTGCCTGGCATGCCGCTGAGCTCTGATCCCTTGTCCTTTGTGTTTGGTATCTAGGGAGAGAAGTGAAAACCCATCTTAAAAGTGGTACCACTTTCCTCTCTCTTGCAAGTACCAAGGGAGCATCTCTCTTAGCTTTGTAGACCTTGCCCCACCCAGGGAGGAAGCAGAGAGATGTGCACAGGGGAGGGAAGACATTCATTCCCCACTGTCAGCGTTTCTTTCTGGATCCTTCAGTTTTTCTAGGAGGTAGGGCCTTTTTCCTTTACTCCTACTACCATTATTTAGTTTTGAGAGATATATAACACATATGCTAAGTGACCCGTCTCAGAAATAAGGCTCTGGGTTTCTAGATAGAGTCCAAGAGATTCTTGACTTCTTGTTCCAAAGGGCATTAATATATGTTGAATGCCTTTTGTGTATAAGGCTTTATGCTAGGCGTGTTATATATTATTTCCTTAATTTCTCCAGGCACCTTATGAACTAGGAAAATTTCCCTTTTCACAGGTGAGGAAAGTCAAGCCCACTGTCATGCAGCAGAGTTGGGATTTGAATCCAGGTGTGGCTCTACTGTACCATGCTGCCTCCTACGTGGGTGATGTGTGTGTTATGGGCAAAGATTTAAAGGAAGGGATGACTCCTCTTTTCTAAAATATCTCAAAGAAATAAGCTTAGTTTACAAAGTAGGACAATCAGAATGTTTTGGCTTGTGTGTGTATATGAGGGAGAGGGAGAGAGATGGGGAGCAGAAAGAGGAAAACAGAAACGGGGGTCTATAGAGGGGCTGCATCGGGCTGGCCCCTTTGGCTCTGGCTGTGGGCCTGATTCTGCTGCTGTCTCCTTCCCCTGCTTTAGGAGTTGGGATCTTTTGAATCATAATCCAGAGGAGGTTACAGAAGAACTTTACCTAAAGAACGCAAGATCGACTTGCCTTGACTACTCAATAAAATGAAACAGAACAAGAGCTCCTCAATTATTTTAAGCTAGAGGAGCATTTATATGCGAGAGTCAGGCCCAGGTGGGAGCTCTGTTCAGGAGGCAGTGGGCCTCCTCATGTTATCATTTGGGCCTTTGACCTTCTAGCGTGCCCTGGCGTGCTGCTTGAAGTGTTGGTGATACAGACAAGGAAGGGCATTCATCTTGTCTGATGTGCAATCTTTTGCCTCTGGAACCACAGACCCTGTCAGACCGGAGATTTCCCACATTAACTCATTGTATTTTGCCTTCTACCCATAACTTGCCTCCTGCCTTTCCCCACTCCTGTATTTTCCTGGAGGGAAGAAGGAGACGGGATTTTGCTTCAAGTTTGATCATTCCTCCTTGTCCCATTCTCCTCAGCAACTGCCTGACTTTTTATTTTGCAGTTTAAAATTGAGATATCCACTAACCCTCCAGTGGAAACAGCTTCTCTCTGACTCCCTACTACCCCTGTATGTTCTGGGCTCATAATTTATGTCCCATCACTGTGGTTTGGAGAGTGAATTTTCTTGCATTGAGAGTCTTTCATTCCCCTCTTTCCTCCTGGGCCCACTCTGAGTCTTGTGTCTGAGGAGGATTGTATATGAAAGGTGAAACCTTTCTCCTTTCTTGGAGTTGCCAGCTGGCTTTAAATGAAACGTAGAAAGAGGAGTAGAGGCAGGGTAGCATAATGTTAAAGAACATCGACTCTGGAGCCAGATTGCTGGTGTTTAATCCCGACTCTGCCACTTACTAGGTGTCTGATCTTAGGCAAGTTGTCTATTCTCTCATCTGTGAAATGAGACTAATAACAGTACCTACGTTTTAGGGTTCTCGTGAAGATTTGAGAGTCAATCAATAGAATATTTAGAGTGGCACCTGGCACATAGTGAGTGCTCAAGCATTCTTAGCTCTACCTCTCCACCCAGCCTGCTTCCTTCTCTCCTCTCATTTTCCACTGATGACTCCCTGGATAAAGCTGAAGGAAAAAGGCTGCTGAGTCTTCACTGGGACGCTGGGTTCCATGAGTGTAGAAAAGAAGGTTCTCAGAGCATGGGGAAGTATGCTTTCCTTCCAAACACTGACGCACTGTTGAGGGTGGCTGAAGCTAGGGCATGGGTCTGAGCGTGGCTCCACTTCACAGTGGCCTGGCCTCCAATTTACTTTCAGGCCTGGCTCTTAAGACTTGACTTTGTGCTGCTGTAGCTCCCACTGGCTCTGTGCTCATCTCTTAAAAGTGATTTCTGGGGCTGGCCTGGTGGCACAGCAGTTAAGTGTGCACGTTCCGCTTTGGCGGCCCAGGGTTCGCCCGTTGGGATCCCGGGTGCAGACATGGCACCGCTTGGCAAGCCATGCTGTGATAGGCGTCCCACATAGAAAGCAGAGGAAGATGGGCTTGGATGTTAGCTCAGGGCCAGTCTTCCTCAGCAAAAAGAGGAGGATTGGCAGCAGATGTTAGCTCAAGGCTAATCTTCTTCTTCTTCTTCTTCAAAAAAAGTGATTTCTGAGTAAGTTAATTCATGAGGCTGAAACTGTCTTTTTTTCCCTTCTCTATTATTTAGTTTTACAGAGGCGTCCAGTGGTAGTTTTGAGCTTTCCCAGATCACGAGCTGGGGGCTGCTCTGAGGAAGGGACAGCATTGGCTACCTTTTGCAATTGAACTGGAGGCTCAGTAAAAAGAGATTGTTGCCCATGAGCCAGCTGGAGGGGTCAGGAGAAAACATTCTGCTCTGGCCTGATTTTTCTTTCCAAGCTCCCTCCCACTGCAGCATTTTCCTAACTCTTAGATGAAGCCGTGGTTAACATAACATTTGTAGCCCAATGCCCTAAAAGGGAAAATGATAAACAAATTCAAGGAGGTTTTGAA
Organism: Equus quagga; assembly: GCF_021613505.1. Classification (NCBI taxonomy): domain Eukaryota; kingdom Metazoa; phylum Chordata; class Mammalia; order Perissodactyla; family Equidae; genus Equus; species Equus quagga. The sequence goes on from NC_060276.1 coordinate 42,702,341, forward strand.
GTTCCCTCCACCTCCAATGATGCAGTTAACCTGTAAGGAGAATCCAGCTACACTTGCTCAAGTGTCCTGGTTGTCTGTTGTGATGGTGCTGCCCTCTGCTGTCACTTCAGGGTAGAGGAACCATTTGAAACACGCACGGCTGGTTAGTGAGTGAATTTAGGATTTACTTATCTGGAATACTTTGGAGAGCTGGGCAGAGGCCCAGGTTAGGCAAGGAAGACGTTTACCCCCAACCCACTGCCCAGGGCCTGTCCTCAGTCCCTCCTTAGCCTCTTAGGCTCCTCCAGTGCTATCTAAAGCAGAGACTTGCTTAGGGAAGCTATTACACAGCCCTAAAAAGGTGCCTGGAAACGTCCCAGGACTGGTGAAGCTCATCCACCTCAGAGTCCTGTCCCTAGATCCATGGGGAACCATTTCCTCCTTTTATTAGGCTCCAGTTCCAGCTCAGTAGGGGAGCTTTTCCCTTGACCTCAACCAAGCCCTGGCTTAAGTTCACTCGCACATGTCCCTTTGCTCCCGGCGCTGGATCAGCTCCTGGTTGCTCAGTAGATAGTCATCAATGAACGTGAAGATTTCCTCAGGGGTGACAGGTTCCATGTAGCGTTCCCGATCAATTCCCTGCTTGTCAATCAACACCATGTTGAAGTAGGAGCGAGTGAGGTGCTGAAATTGCCTAGAGAGAGGAGCCGGGGAGGTGTGAGACCTTGTCTGGGCTCCATCCCATCATGCTCTACTACCCTCTGACCTTTCACAGCTCCACTGATAGACTAATTCCTTCCCTACTTGATCTCTTGTTCCCATCCCCTCCACTACCTCTCTCAAACTCCTTTATTTTTCTCTGCTCAGACTGTAGTCTTGCTGCCCCTACGTGTCTAGCTCTGCTAGGCTGTCCCTTCCTCACCCCAGATGGAGCAGCTTTGTTATTACCAGGCCGTACTTCCCTCATAGGCCCCCTTAAGCAGGGCTTTCACATATAGCTATGCAGGCTGCACGGAATAACTCCAGGGAGCACCAGTCGCATGCACTATGAGGTGACTAGTGTTTTCTAGAGTTGGGGCTGGGCATAGCCTGCACAGCCACACGTGGCAGCCCTGAAGTTGATCAGTATCACCTGGTCAGCTCTTCTACCTCTAGCTGCAAGTCTGCAGTCTCCTTCTTCTGAGTGGTTCCCAGTCTCTCCCTTACCTGGGACTGAATCTTTCTGTCCCTACTGAGACTGAACCCTGGAGGCAGGTATTGTTTATACAACAGAGAGCAGTGAAGGCTATATTGGCTCTGAGTATATGTGGAGGCATTGGAAGGGTGATAATAGGTAGATAATGAGAAAAGTCAACTTCTACCACCTGTCACCTATAGTCTTCTCTCCCCCAGGGGCAGATGGGTATGATTCAGTTCTCAGTGCCTACAGATGCCTTTTGCTCCTTTGGAGACTGAAGGCAAAGAGGTGAGGCCATGAGGCAGCAGGATCAGAGGCTTATCTGAGTCATGTTTGGGTCTAGCTGTGTCTCAGCTCTGGCTGTGCTTCAGAGTCACCTAAGGTGCCTTATAAAAGCACAGTCCTGAGGTGATTTTGGGTGGGGCCTGGTCACCTGTATTTTAAGCCACCCCCGACCCTGCCACTTGATTCTGATGTCCTGCCACTCTCTGGTCTTACCTAATGCATCTGTAAGAGTTCACTCACAAGGAGTGCTCCGAGAGAGTAGTGTGTGCCATTTCTCCCACACCTCTCCTGTTGCCCGTGTCCTGCCTAGGATTTCTGCCCACCCCTTCCACGCAGGCTCCCAGCCTGGACCTGAGCTCCTCGATGATGTTGGCTGACAGCTGTTGTTCCCGGATGCGCCCCACCTCCTGAGGTGGCTGCCCCACCAGCTCAATGATGGTCACATGCCGTAGATCCAGTCCGCAAGTGGATTGCTGGAAGGGGAGAAGTTTCTGAAATAGGCTCTGAAACTCAAGCCTAAGGCTACTTAGTAGATTCCCCCTAGGACCACGTTGAGGCAGTGTGGGAAAGGAGGGGCTTCTTCCCCAACCATCGCACAGCAGGGTCTACAGCCTCTTCCCTCTTCATTCCTGAAGCACTTGCCCTGACAGTGTTCCCTTGATTCTAATAAAGTGTAGAAACAGATTACACCATGTGGGGTAGAAAAGAGAAATGGATTGATAAATTGCAGAAACACAGTCTCTCCTGGCTTAGTTTTGCATAAGTTTTAAACTACATAGTTTCTTAACAGATGGCTATTGTGATATGATAATAATGGCTCTTGTTTATTTAACACACATACCTAGTGGGTTGTAGGAATAATCTAATTTAATCCTCACAACACCCCTAACAAGGTAGGTGGTATCATTCTTATTCTGTAGAGGAGAAAGTAACTTGCCCCAATTTGCATGACAGTGAGATGCTGAGCCAAGATTCAGACTGAGGGCGGATGCTGCCTGCCCCAGTGTATGCTCTCTACCACTAGGCTACATGGCCAGGGCCTTCTCTCTGTCTCCAGGATTTCTGTAAAACAGTGCCCAGTGCTCTTTTCATTACCTTTTGTGCCTTCCTTGCACAGGGCAGGACGCCCAGTAACCCTACACTGGCTCTTTGTTTTGCCAGGTCCTGCAGGGTCACCTCTTTGCCAGTTGCCTGGGACAAGGTTTGAAGCAGCAGCGAACACTCCCTGGTACCCCAGCCCTTGTTTAAATCTTTGGGCTACTCCTAGTCCCGACTCTCAGAGTCGCTCTCCTCCCTGACTGATTCCTGTTCTTGTTCCTGCTTCCTGTTGCAGCTGAGGTGTTGGCTTTGTCCGCTTTTTTTGGATCCCTGGAGGAACTAGGTTCTTTTTGGTTTAGACACCCAGGATCATCCTTTTGATAAAGCTGCTTCCATCATGGGCCTCTGAATATTGACTTGGCAACTTCTAAGATTCAACCTTTAGAAACCCCTTAAATAGCTTCTCTCACCCGGGTATCCAGCCCTTTGCAGCTCTTCAGAGCTGGTTCTCTTGGTCTTGTCAGCACACCCTGAGTTCTCTTCAAGAACCTAGTCTATTGTTTTTATACGTCCCAAAGGTCACATCTATTTTGCCCTATCCACCTCTCCCTCCCCCTGCAAGTGGCTTTGGCTAGATAACTTAGTGTGTTAGAAATCGTCATGCAACTCTCTCCTTCTACTTTGAAATATCACACCACTTTTCCTTCTGCTACTGGTTCTGGTTAAGAGCACAGATCTTGGAGTCAGACTGCCTGGGTTCAATCCCCGCTTGGCCACTTACTAGCTAGTAATCTTGGGCAAATCACTTAAACTCTCTATGCCTCAGTTTCCCCACCTATAAAATGGGGATAGTAATATCACCTACCTGAGCAGGGTTGTTGTGAGAATTGAATGACAATGTCTAAAGTGCATACTTGTATACCTGGTACTTATATAGCACTTACAGTCTAAGTGTTTGTTAGTGCTATTATTCCTTGAAAATATAAATATAATTAATTCCCAACATTTACGTTTGGTCCGACCTGTCTTACAAGTCTCTCCAGAGGGCTTTGCCACCCTCCCTTCCCATCCTTCACCAAGCCCCCTGCAAGTAACACCTGCCATTCCAATGGCCTCACTGCCTTTTCAGTAAAAGCATAGCAATTTTTAAAATGTGCTAAATTTGTGTATAGTGAAACTGATCAAATGTTGTCCACAAAAAGTTTGAGGAAGTAGGGTTTGTGCTACGGAAAGAGCAACTCTTTGATTTGGAGGCGGTAAGGGAGTAATGGGGTGGGGATGGGGGTGTGTAAAGGAGCTAAGCCCTGATTAGGGGAGTGGTTCTCACCTGCAGCATAGAGATCTGCATTTTATAATATCGGTTGGAGGGATCCGGAGCTGAGACAATGAGGAGTCGCCGTTTCTCATAGAACTGATCCAGAAGGCCAGCAGCCGAGTTGACATTGACATTGATCTTCATAGCTAGGGCAGAAGCAGATGGCCAGTCAGGGTATGGCCTTCTCTTTCATCCTAGCTTACATAACAACACTTTGAGGAGCTCCAGTCTTTCTGGTTAACCCTTTGTTGTTGTTTCTCCCTTCCCTTGGGGGAAATCCTGAAAGAACACTTGGAGATTTTTAAGCCTTCTTCTTGGAGTAGGAGCACATTGGCTCTTAAACACACCTCAGAACCTCACCCCCATTTCCACATCATACACATTGCTCTTGGACCACTGTGCCACACACATGGGGATATGCTCCAAAGTAGCCCTAATCACTGTGTCCACTCTCCCCATTCCCTGGTTTCACTTACGAGCACAGACGGGTGGTGATCCTGACCACTGGCGGCTGGACTGGCAGACCCGGGAGGGGGTCCCTTGGCGCTCATAACCTCCGTCACAGTGGTATTCACAGGTGGCACCATAGTTGTCCCCTGCTGAGGTGCAGGTGAGGTAGCCATGCTGCGGTGGTTTCAGAGTTGGGCAGCGTCTCACTGTCAGGGAGGAGTTCCAGTTAGAGACTGTGGTATCTCTGTTAGGAAAAAAAGGCTAAGAGGGTGCCCATGCTAGGTTTTCTAGATCAGGAGACTTAGGATGATCAGAATGAGTGATGTCTGTGTGTCTCTAATGGCCAGGGATAGAGCCAGAATTTCCCTTTCTAAGGGATTAAATCTGAAATGTAGACAAAGGTGTTCATAAAATCTGGAAGCACAGGTGAGTATACATATTGTCATCAAAAAACTATCAATCTGTAAAAAAAAATTGCCATTTTTATTTTCAGACTTTGTGGACAAACCCTGTATAATGATGACCACCTTACAAAATTACTTTTAGGGGGCCAGCCCCATGGCCTAGTGGTTAAGTTCGGCATGCTCCACTTCGGTGGCCCGGGTTTGGTTCCTGGGTGGGGACCTACACCACCACTTGTTGGTGGCCATGCTGTAGTGGCGACCCACATACAAAATAGAGGAAGATTGGCAACAGATGTTAGCTCAGGGTGAATATTCCTCAGCAAAAAAAAAGAAAATTACTTTTAATATCAAAAATAAATCAGAGGAGACTTAAATATCCACCAATGGGAAAAATGTTAAGCAAATTATGATATAGTCTTAGAAGCAGTTTTTATGCTGTCATTAAAAATATTTCTGAAGAATTTTTAAAGAACATAGGAAAACTACTTGTGTTATAATGAAAAGTGAAAAAAGCTGATCTAAGACTGGATATACAGTATGATATCAACTATATATATATTTTAAAGTATGTGTAGATAAAAGCCTGGAATGAAAATACCAAAAGATTAACAACAATTGCCTCTGGACAGTGGAGTAATCGATTTTTTTCCCTTTGTATATTTCTTTATTTCCCAAATGTTCAACAATGAGCATGAATCATTTTTATAATGAAAAAAGCAAAACAAAACAATACAACACAAAACAAAGATGAAGAATCAGGCAGCCAACACCACCAATTTCAGCAGAGGTGAAAGACTTAGAACAAAGGCTGATTAGATTTGACAATTAGAAGGCCAAGAAAAGAAATAGAGATGGAGTATCTTTGTGAATTTTATCTAGATTTAGGAGAATGAGAAAGTCTTGTTGAGGAGTCAGGGTTTCTGAAACATGTGTACGCAACGCACATGTGACGCAGGCTTCCTGAATGACCCTGTTTGGTGAACTTGTTTTTTCCCTCTCCCAATATAAGTGAGGTGTCTGTTTCAGACCTATCTAGATAGGGGAGGCTTGTGGTGGGCATCTAGAGGGTCAGGGTAGAGCAGGAATAATGAGCAATGTGGAAATGGAAGACTTCTTTCTGACCTTGCACTTTCACAATGAACTTGCAGCTGGCCCGGTTGTAGGCTCGGTCGTAGGCAGTGTAACGAATCACATGCTCTCCTTCGGGAAAGTGAGAGCCAGGCTCAGGGCCCCGAAGTGTCACTCTGCATGGGACAGGGTGAAAGAGCCACTGAGGAAAGAGACTCTTAGAATCAGGGTCTGGGACACATCATTGCTCTTGCCTTAGCCTGTGCAGTTCAGTGTGGGCAGCCTGAGAGCCTGGGAGAAGGTGCTGGGAGGCAAAAGGGGCAGCCGTTACTCACCTGGTGATGGTACCATCGGCAGAATCTTTCACCAAGGGTGGGTCCCAGTATACTCGAGCAGTCAGTTTCTCTGGCTCTGCCATCTTCTCACGTGAATGGGGACAACGGATCTTGGGGGGATCTATGTCTGCCAAGGTCAGAAATCAGGTGCTGACCCATGAGCCCCTGCTTACCCTGAAGGGAACCCATAGAAGCAATAGCACACCACTGGCTAGGTAAAAGACGCACTCTCAGTTCAAGATGCTCAATGCAACTAGGGAAGGAAGCCCCACTGCAGGGGAAGCGATCACTTTGTTAAGCATGTGCCCAGGGTGCCACCCTCATAGTGAGCAGGAATGCCATCTGTGGTCAAAACTCCACATCCTTTGTGGACATAATGCCAGGGTGGCTCTTTGCAGCAGGACAACTGGGAGCAACCAGCATTTACCTACACACACAGGCTCGCCTCCACTCCATCGCCCATCTTCCATGCAGATTCGGCTGCGGTCACCTTCTAGGTAGTAGCCACTGGAACAGCTGTAGTCACAGCGGGAGTCAAGAAGCACCCCATTTGTACAGGTATAGGTGCCACTCGTGATGAATGGCAATGCGTGGCATCTCACCTCTAAGAGAGAACCAAGTGGCAAGCTCAGTGGCCTGTGGGACTATCTGGAGGTGATGCCTGGACATCTACACAAGGAGAACCATATCAGAGACAGCAGAAAATACACAAAACTCTACCCAAAACTGCCCTTACATTTTTGTGCCTACTTGACTCTTCTTTCCTAATTGCCTTCTTTTTTTATATTATAAAGTATAAGTAGTACTCTGGGCGGGGGCAGGGTGGTGCGGCTCAAAGAAATAAATTACTTGTCCAAGTGCATGGACTAGAGAATCACACCTGAGTTTGGATCCCAGCTCCACCTCTAGCTCTGTGACTTGAGCAAATTCCCTCATCTCTCTGCTTTCATCACTAAAATGTACATACTTCATAGGATTATTGTGCAGATTAAAAAAGACAATACATATAAACCTCTGGGCTCATTTAGGACCTCAGCAGCGCTTAGGTTTTGTCTTTTGTTCCTCAAATGCTAGATGCCCTTCAAGAAATTCAAGGCTCCTTTTTGAGTATAATTTTGGTGTTACCACAAGCCCTCCTCAGCTGCGGCTCACTTAGCTGTGGAAGTAGGCTGGCCCTCTGTCCAGGTGAGAATACAAGTCAGGCCAGTGCCTGGAGGGCCAGCTTTGGCGGTATTTGACTAAAGAGGAATCCATGTGCTTTAGACACTACATGTGCCAGAAGCGGGGACTGCTACCACGAAATGATTATGAGCCTGTGCTTGCCAAAGTCTAGTTTGAGATGCCTGAGACTTGAAAGAGGTAGGCAAGCCATACATTCCTCTAGGTTGTCTAAGTTCTAACCCTGAATAAGTTCAATTATTGGCGCTTTGAATAAAGATGCTGTAAGCTATGTCCATTTTACTTCTTGGTCAAACCAGAATTGAAGATTATTGCCTTTTATGTTTTCCACTATCCTTTATGTAAAGACCTAAAATGACCTCCTTGAAATCAGGGCCAAGAAAAAAGATTTGTCTTTTCAGAAGAATTTGTTTTCTTAGTATTATATAACAGTGAAAATGATAGATCCAAAGTGTCCACCCTTTTGTCTCGTATGAGGAAGGGCAAAGCCAGATTCAGTGTTCAAATATAGTAATTAATTCATTCTGGTCACCTGGAAATATATACATCTCCATTATTTTAACTGATGTTATGTTCGTTTATAGACATTTTAATTTTGTAGGGCTAATTGAAATTCATTTTGGAAATGATGGGGTCTAAATCCTAAAACAAATTAATTACAGTCCCTTAGAGGGGCGTGATGGCTTACTGTTCTCTGGCTATCAAGCTTCTCCTCTTCTCCATAGCCGTCTTCTCTGACCAACCCCATTTCTCTGTGAGTGCTGAGCTCTCTGTGTCCACTTACACTGCATTCATGTGCACACATTTGTGTTTGTATCCCATTCGTCTATAAGCAGCCTGGGAGTAACTGAGGAGTTGAGTATGCTCCTGAAGTGACCAATACAGGGCCCCACACATATGGATGTCCTACAAATGGCATTCAGCAATGGACACACAAAGCTCAGTTGCTAAAAGGGGGTAAGCTGCAGAGCTTGAATAAAAGGTAGGGATTTGGGAGCTGAGGGGTGCACGATTTGGAATGTGTGTGTATTAGCATCCCCACATTCTAGCCTTAGGGATTCTTCTTGACTTGCAGAAGAAAATGAAGAATAGCACATGTCTCATAGCTTCACTGCCAAGGCCTTCTAAGGCCTTAGGCCAGGAAGTACAGCAGTTTACCACAAGTGGAAAGAGTCTGAGACCACACATTCCTCGAGAGCTCCAGAGGAAGGCCCAGGTCCACATCGAGCCCCAGGCCCCAGCCTTACATGTACTCCTGGGCCTTCTGAGCCCAAAGGGCTGGTTGCCACTTAAATGCCCATATTGCTTGGGCAATAACCACAGGGAGAGAAAATGAGCTAGAATGTTAGGATGGGAAAAGGCCCTGTTGAGCGCCTGTGGAAAATTCTCAATTTGTACTAGATAGAGGGCATAATAACACCTCCAGGCATATACCCTCAGTGGCTGGCTGGCCAGCTGGATTCTCTTACATACACATGTCAACATTTGCGCACACACCACTTACGCCTGCAGTAGGCAGTTCCAGACCAACGGCGGCTTGGCAGGCATTGCACCGACCTACGTCCGATCAGTCGAAAGCCTCGGTCACAGGAGAGCTCACAACGAGTGCCCAGGCTGCTGTGATAAGTTCCTCCCCTTGGTGAGTAGCATGTAGCTTCTCCATCCTGGATATTTAATGTATAACACCATCGGGGGGCTGTAGCAATAGAAGAAAAGTAAGCTAGGAGTACAGTAATGAAGACAGTGTGGTATTGGTGAAATGATAGACGCTTGGATCAATGGAACAGAATAGAGAGCCCAGAAATAAACCCACACAAGTATGCTGAAATGATTTTTGACAAAGGTGCAAAAGCAGTTCAATGGAGGAAAGATAGCCTTTTCAATAAATGGTGCTGGAGCAATTGAACTTCCATAGACACACAAAAAAAGAACCTCGGTCTAAGTCTCACACCCTGCACAAAAATTAACTCAAGATGGATCATGGACTTAAATGTAAAAAGTAAAATCATAAAACTTTTAGAAAGAAGCATAGGAGAAAATCTCTGGGATCCGGGGCTAGGCAAAGAGGTCTTAGACATGACATCAAAAGCACAATTCATAAAAGAAAAAAATCAATAAATTGAACCTTGTCAACATTACAAACTTTTGTTCTGTGGAAAGCACTATTAATAGTCAAAAAGACAAACCACAAACTGGGAGAAAGTATTTGCAAACCACATATCCGACAGAGGACTAGTATCTAGAATATATAAAGAAGTCTCAAAACTCAACAGTAAACAAGCAAACAATCTAGTGAGAACCTGGGCAAAAGACATGAGCAGACATGTCACTGAAGAGGATACACTGATGGCAAATAAGCACATGAAAAGATGTTCAGCGTAATTAGTCATTAGAGAAATACAAATTAAAACCACAACAAGATACCATTATACACCCATTAGGGTGTCTAAAGTTAAAAAAATATGGCAATACCAAATGTTGGTGAGGATAGAGAGAACTAGAACTCTCATACATTGCTGAGGGAAATACAAAATGGTACAGCCACTTTGGAAAATATTTTGGTAGTTTCTTATAAAGGTAAATATACACTTGCCATGCAACTCTGCAATCCCACTTTGGGTATTTACCCAAGTGAAATGAAAACCTGTGTTCATAAAAAATCCTGTACACAAATGTTTGAAGTATCTCTCTTCAGAATTGCCAAAAGCTGGAAACAGCTCAAATGTCCTTCTATGGGTGAATGGTTAAACTAACTATGGTTTATCCCTACAAAAGCATGAAGTCCTAATACTTGCAGCAACATGGATGAATCTCCAATGCCGTTTGTGAAGTGAAAGAAGCTGGACTCAAAATGCTGCATACTGTAGGATTCCATTTATACGACATTCTGGATAAGGCAAAAATCTGGGGACAGGTCAGTGGTTGCCAGAGATCAGGGGTAGAGGTCAAGGATAACCTCAAGGGGCAGCCCTGTGGGAGTTTTTGAGGCGATGAAACGGTTTGGTACTGTGGTGGTGGTTACCTGACTATGCATTTGTCAAAACTCGTAGAACTGCACACCCAAAAGAGTGAATTTTATGGTATGTAAATTTAAAATAATTGAAAAGAAATAACACCAAGACGTAAGCTAGAGAGAGGAAGGGAATCCGATATCAAAGAAGGCTGCTTAGGCATGAAAGCTTGATCCCTGTTCAGTACTGAGCACAAAAGGTTATAGGGCCATTAAATTATAACGGCGTCATAAACACGCCTCATTGGCTACACAAAATAAATGACTCTTGAGTGGGTTCCAATTTTAAAGGGACAGATACAAACAGGCAGAAGGCCACGTGCCCAAGGAGGCACACACAGGATGGCACAGATCTGTTAGCCTGGGGTTGGGTAGGCTAAAGCCCCCTATGAGCTCATTGGCTCCCACATCCTAAGGGACAAGAAAAGGGGGCTTTGAAAAGAAGCACATTAGGAGCTAAAGGAACAAAGAAAGGCTAGGGCCTCTGCTTGAGGGCAGCTGGAGAATGAAGACAGATGACGGACGGTGAGAAAACTATCCTTGAAGCAACAACACGTTTGTGGCTTCCAGCGTTAGTTTTGAGCCTGTGGCTGTGACACACGGCTGCCATCTGGAGACACCATCTCCAAATTACAGCAAGTCTCTGAAGCACGACAGTTGCAGGGCTGCTGATTATACAGTCCCAACACATATCACCAACATTTTACACGGGAGGCTGGGACCTCAACGATCACCCCTGTCCTATTTCTCGCCCATATTCTGTCAAGGAAAATACACATCAGATTGGAATGAATAGGACAAGCAAGCATAGTAAAGGGAAATATGAAGCTCAGGGTAAATGCCGAGACAGGAAGAGAGGGTCTAACTATCGTAAGTAAGTGCAAATTTGCTACCCCAGAAGAATCCTGGCATAAAGGAAGCAGGTTGGAAGGCTGGGAAAGAGCAAAAGCACTATCCCAATTTTTTCCCCAGCTTTATTGAAGTAAAATCGACAAATCAAATTGTATATATTTAAGGTGTACAATGTGATGTTTTGACATACATTGTGAAATGATTACTGCAATCAAGTTAATTAACACATCCATCACTTTACATAGCGACCATTTTTTTTTTTCTGGAGAGAATACATAAGATGAGAGAATACGTAAGATGCTCTCTCCTAGCAAATTTCAAGTATGCAACATAGTCTTATTAACTATAGTCACCATGCTGTGCATTAGATCCCCGGAAGGAAGAAGAAGGCAGCTTCTGGGAACTATAGCCTGGTGAGACTGACACCACTGATAGCAAAGTGTTCTAGAATATTTAAACACAGGCTTATGATCAGTTAGAAAGCGAAGTGGTGATCTCCAGGTACACTCAAGAACAAGTAATTCCAGAGTGACCTCTTCCTTTTTGGGCACGGTCACCAGACGGGTAGAGCAGGGGAAATTGTGGGTACACTACGTGGAAGTAAGTGAGGCATGTGCCAATGCCTTTCATGCCATTGATGTGGGTGAGATGAAGAAATACAGGAGAGGTGACAGTACAGTCATGGAGACTCATAACTGGCTGAACAACTGTACCCAAAGAATGCTGATGGGAAACTGAAACTAAGAATCTGACTCAATACTGCACTGTGAAAATGTCTCGTAGGAAATATGCTACTCATTACTGAGCAGCTATCGTGTGCTAGGCACCATGCTTTGTATTTTCATTTTCACATCCATCATCTCATATAGCTCTCCCCACAGCCCTGTGAGGTAGGTGGGTGTTTATCCCTATTTCGCAGATGAGGAAGTAACTTGCCCAGGGTCCCTCAGCAAGTATGGGGCAGAGCTAGGATTTGAACCCAAGCTGTGTCTGGCTCTAAACCCATATTTTTTTCTAACCACGATATCTGCCACTGCAGCATGTTAGGCTGCTATTTTGAAGTACACATTTACATTTTTGAATAGGTAATATAGCCACGTGGTTCAAACCCCCAAAAGTATAAAAAGTTACACGGTAAGAGGTCTCGCTCCCACCCCTGCTCTGATGCCTACCTTCACTTAGTCCCCCGCAAAGAACCACTGGTAATAGTTTCTTTATGCATATAAAGCAAATCTTGCTATAGATTCTTATTTTCCCCTCCTTTTTAACACACAGAGTAGCATATTATGCCCACTGTTCCCACCAATGCTTTTAAAAATAATCTTAATGTGTTTGAGATCTTCCCATATCACTACATAGCAACCATGCAATTTATTTAAACAAAATAACATTTATAAAATACACAGCACAGTGACTGGCACATAACATGAGCTTGCTTGTCCAGGGTCAAAGAGCTGGAAGGTGGAGGAGCTGGACTCGAACTCAGGCCCATGGCCTCTGCTCTGTGAAGCTATTCACCGATGTCTTTTTAGGGATTATAAAGAAAACAAAGTTCTAACAACAGGATTGAAAAGGCCTTCTCTGTGATTATCTTCAGATAACCCAGGCAGAATACCAGCTTGCCCGGGGCTGAAGCCCTCTGCAGGAAAAGCGATGGCCCAGAGGAATGAGCGCATAGCTCAGAGAAGGGTTTCTGATCAAGCTAGGAGTCAGGATAAGGGAGTGAAAGTTCAAGATTAGTGAAAATGGCACCAGACTACATGGGCAGTTTGCTCTACAGTAATGATCTGGTTTTTACTGGTTAACTCTTCTTCTTTTCTTTTACCTGTTTTTTTTAAAAAATGGGGTACATTTTTGAGGCAAGAGATGGAATGAGCATGCTTTTGGAGTCAGACAGACCTGGGTTTAAATTCCCGCTCTGCCAGCTGCGAGCTCTGTGACTCTCTAAATTTACCTTCCCTGAGCTTAGTCTCCTGATCTGTAAAATGGGGATAATAAACCAGTTTCATAGGGCCGTTTTGAGAATCAAATGAAATGGCATGTGTAACAAGTATATCTAGCCCTGGGAATGAAATTCCCTAAAGCAGTGTCTGGGTTTGAGCCGCTGGCTCATCCGGCTTCAAGCAGCAACTCGCTGCTGCCCCCTGGAGACGTCATCCCTAAATTACAGAAAGTCCCAAGCACTACACTGCCAGAGCTGTTGATTATGAGGTCACAAAGACCTTACAAGGGAGGCTGCGACCTCAGGTTGTACTGTCCTGTCCACCCCTACCCCCTCAACACTGACAACCTCACTCAATTAGTTTTATGCCCTGAGACTAAGTCCCAAAGAGAGCCGTGAGACACTTGACTCCAAGGCCACAGGCTGCCATGTGGCTTATATTTTCCTAAAGGGCTTTATGCACATTTAAAAATAACCAGCGAGGCAGGTTAATACTAATCCCTAGGGCTGCCAGACCCCTTGAAAGTACCTTCTGCATCTGTTGCTTTTTCCTATCCACTTCTCCCATTTACAGTCTCGTACAATCTGGTTTCTGCTCCCAGGATGCCAACCAGCCAGGAAACATTTCTTGAGCATCTACTTTTTACATAGCTCTGTGGGAGTGTCATACATGGCTCCTTCTGTTAAATCGGTAACTATTTTGTTGAGGGTAATAAAAAGTAAACCCAAGAGGCAGTACCTAATGAATGCAAATGAGTTGTCCAAATAATAAGCAGCTATTTCAGAAGAGGTACATAGCAGGTACTCAATAAATATTCATTGAATAAATGAATGAAAGAACGAATGGATGAGGGAAAGCTCAGTTTGGACTAAAGCAGTCAGGGAACAGAATAGAGTTCTACTAATCTGGCTGAAGCATAGATTTCATGGGGAGTAGGGGTAATGAGTTGGCAGCTAGACTGAGGCCTAATTCTGTTAGAAATGGTCACAGTGGGCCACTAGGTTTGGGGAAGGGACACACATGAGTCAGAGAATGCAGGAGGCAATTGCCATTATCCATGTGTGAGGTAATAAAAGTTTTAATCCCATGGATTTATAAAGAAATGACAGTTCGTGGTGAATGACTGGTGAGAGGTGATGAGGAAAAGGGGGGCCATTAAAGGTGATGGGGGCTATTAGAGGTGCCATTGAGGCATTTTTAAGAGAATGATGGTGCCATTATCTAAAGTAGGGTGGTCAACTGTAGAGCCCCTTTCAGGGAAGATGAAAGAATTTAGTGTTAGATATCTCCAAATGGAAGTGTCCAGCAGCAGCTGGAGATGTGGTCCAGGAGCCCAGGAGACAGGTCAGGGTTACCCAAAGTTCAGATTTATGCCTCATTCTCTCTCTTGTCACCACTAGAAAGCCCATCTCCTTTCTTGGCTTCAGCTATGACCAGAATAGTGAAATGTCATGGAGCACCATGGAAGGCGGGCTGAGAAGAGAGAGATGTGCTCCCTGCTGCTGAGAACCTGGGGAGATTGAAGCTGAAGAAAGGGCCATATGATTCAGGCATTGGGAGAGAATTGTGATCTTCAAGGGATGTCGTTTCAGCATGGAGATTTGTGGGTGAGTGGGAATCAGACTGTATGGAGTTTAGGAGTTTGTGGGTGCTGAGACAGAGAGGCAGTGGGTGTGGACCATTTGGCAGTGAGAAGATAGGTAGAAGGTAATAGAAAGGAGCACAAAGGAACCCAAAGCTCTGATCATTTCTCTAGTGAAACTTTCCTCAAAGGTAACCATTTACCTTCTTCTTGCCGAATGTAATGTTTGCAATCCACTCAATTTGTCTCTTTGCAACATTTGACACAGTAGATCTCTTAGCCCTTCCCCTTCCTTAAAACTCTCTTCTCCTGTGGCTTCTGTAATATGATAGATACTACCCTGATCTCCTCCTACATGGCTGACCACTAACTATCTCTTTTTCCCTTGCTGGCTCTTCTTCTGCTACTCACATCTGTGGATGTCTTCTAAGGCTCTGACTTTGGCCCTCGTCTCTCTCACACAGCTCATCCATCTAAGCTGATGACTCACAAAACTCCATCTTTCTACTTCCCACTGCCTATACGGCACCTTCACCAAACCAATTTCCTTTTCTAACCTTGTCTTTCTGAGAGGGTTCTTACAGTTCTCCCAAGTATTCAGACTGGATGCTTTTAGATATCTGTTTGTTTCTTAGCCTCTTGGTACATCAAATTTGTACCAAGTCTTGCCATCTCGTTCTTTGAAACATTTCTTACGTGAAACGTACTCTCCATTTCTTTGCCACTACCCTCAATCATCTCTAATCAACATTACTGAATCCTGGAGAGTCTCCTTGACCCAGGCTCTACCTCTCCTGAACTCTTACTTTCTGTACACAATAACGAGGTTAATATTCTGAAATTACCATTTACCATGTCACTTCCCTGTGCAAAAACATAGGATGACTCCTTATAACTCCTAGCACAACAACTAAACTCTTCCACATGGCTGGCAAAGCATGGAAACAAGGACTCTTAGGAATGGAGGGGATATTAGATGTCACCTGGTCTGACTTTCCTTCTAAGGCAGGAATTGCTATTCAGCATTCTTCACAGAGAGTCCTCCTGCCTCTCCTTAGAAAAGTCCCTGGATCATGGAGCCTTTCTTAATTTGGTCTCATTCTTTATAGTCAACTTATTTTCTACTACTCCCTCCACATCCCATCTCCTCCAGTCAGGCTGGTTTTTTCCTAGCTCCTTCCTCTAACAGGTTTGTTCTTACCTCTATATCTGTGGCCATCTGCTTTACTGAATGCCCTCCCCTCCCCTTTCCAGTTCTCAAAGTCCACCCATCATTCAAGGCCTAGTCTAAATGTCATCTTTCATGGCTCCTTCCCTGACCTCTTTTTCTTACCTCCTATTGCATTTACTGCCACCACACAGTTTCACACTTACTTGTCCTATGTGTGCTAATTTTATTGCCCCTTCAGCCGTCCCCCCCAGCAGAATGTAAGCTCTTTGAGGGGGAGAGAAACCCTGTCTTAGATTTTGTATCACCCACAGGCTTACCTTGCACAGGATTAGGCATACAGTAGGTACTCAGTCAATACTTAATGATTAGTAATAGATGAGCAACCTTAGCGCTAGAGAGGTGAGGCCACCCCTCTAGTAACCAAGTTCATGATTGAAAATCACAGCCCCTGATTCCCTGAGCTGCAGTTTTAGCACATATAGTCAAGCTGGATGAGGATGCTTCAGGGAGGGCCTAGGTCTTAGGCCAGAAAATACCCTTCCTGAGCCTGAGAAGCAGTGAGGATTACCTCGGTAGTCTAGGGCAGGGCCCTGTGGGACCTCTTCAGCATATACTTCATTGTAGCTTTCATCTGGGTAGTAGCCTGACCCTAGAATGAAGAAGACAATATCAAGATGGCATATTGATTTCTCATTCAAGTCCTTCCCAACCTTTCCCCTATCCAACTTGGTCCCTTCTTCAGGACATGGCACTCCATGGGTAGGGAGCCAGGGGGATATTTAGTGGGGAAAACTCTGTCTTGTAAAGCAGCAGAACTATTGTGGGCAGACCTCAACACCTCAGATGCGTAGAGAGCGAGCTCATGTTGTGGGCGAGGGCTTACAGGTAGCACTAGAAGCCTCCATTTAAAAGAAAAAAAAATCAGGGGCCGGCCCCGTGGCTGAGTGATTAAATTTGTGCGCTCTGCTTTGGCGGCCCAGGGTTTCCCTGTTTCGAGATCCTGGGCGCGGACATGGCACCGTTCGTCGGGCCACGCTGAGGCGGCGTCCCACATGCCACGAGAAAGACCCACAACTAAAATATACAGCTATGTACTGGGGGGATTTGGGGAGAAAAAGCAGAAAAAAAAAGAAGATTGGCAATAGTTGTTAGCTCAGTTGCCAATCTTTAAAAAAGAAAAAAAAATCAAACTTCTGGATCATCCATTAATCCCACCAATCTTGACTGTAAATGGCCCATTTCCTTGATGCAACACGCAAGTCTTGGTGAGACACTGATGACCAAGCTCTGAGGGTGGACTTTTGTCCCAGGTAGGAGGAAAAAACAGAGGCTGAGTAAGGGTCTTCCCACTAATGACAGTCCTGCTCACAGTCCTCGGAGGGAAACGATTCCCCAAGCTCCCATTAGCCTACAGGCCACCAGCCTTCTGGCCCCTGGTTGCCCTTGTTAGGAGTGGCATACCCAGGCAAAGAGGGAGGGCTCAAAAGGCAAGGGGGAAAGAGAATAGTTTCATGTCCCGAGCAGTTTGTCCTGGTTTGGAGAAAAAAGAAGGCAGGTTCCTTAGAGAAGTTTCTGGTTCCTCTAATCAGCAGGAGCTTTAGCAGGCATCTGCTGAACTAGAGGACATTCCCAGTCCACCCCCACTCCGTTAAGTGGCCCCGTCACTGGTGGAGGCAGGTCTGCGGCTGTCTGGGAGACTAAACAGTGTGTTCCACCAGACGGCAGGAAATTGGTCATGAATACAAACTAATTGGAATACAACTTGGTCCTTTCCGGAGCGAAGTTTCCGGAAGCCCTCCTTTCAGCCTCCCTGAGCCCTAATGCACGCACAGGAATAGAGCAGCCAGCCGTGCTGGAGTCAGAAGACAATTCCTCATTTCCAGGAGAGGGTGTGCTTCCAGGACAGGGCAGGGTTTTGGTGCTGGAGCCCTTTGGCCTGTGTAAACACTCAGACCACAAGCTTGCCTGCCTCCTCTCTGGGAAGAGGCACAGGGCCCCCTGCACTAAAGGGTGGAGCAGAGGGCTAGATGATGAATCTCCATTCCCCACAGAGCCAGACTGAAGGTGGGGGGTGTTGAGAAACCAGTCCAACTTGATGAACAAGGGAATGAATTAAATTGAAAGTTTGCCTTATGAAATCATGTCCTTTTTGGTTTGCCCTCATTCCAAAGGAAAGAGTTCATTTTTTCTATTTCCCTTTATTTTTTTCTGTTTTCCCATTTCGGTTTTTCTTCTGGCTTCCGTTTATTTCTCCTTAGGCCTCTTCTTCCTTACTTGCTCTTTTCCAACATGGGAGGTTTCTTGGGGTGGGGGGCGGGAACGGGCACAGAATTCTTGTCAGCTGTTTCAGTTTAGTATTAGCCTCAAAGCCTTACAGCTCCTATAAACAAGAGGCCAGATGTGTGTGATTCCCTAAAGGATTCAGTCCCCTCACTCTTGTTCCAGAGCTCGCTTGTGAAGAAATACCCAGCAGGGAACAAGCCTCTGTTTACCAGAAGGGCAAACAGGGGTGTCAGAGGCCTCTGGCTGGATAACAACAGAAACAACTTGACTGCTAACATCACTCAGCACGTACTCTGCGTTCAGCCCATTACATATGTTCTCTCCTTATGTCACCCTAACGTCTCAGTGAGGTAGACACCCTTATTACTCTCTAACGCACAAATGAGAAAGCAGGCTCAGAGGAACTGAGCGAGTAGCCCAAGGCCTCCTGGCCAGTGAGGAGCAGAGTGGGCATTCCAGCCCGGGGCTATTTGACCCTCTATACCAAACTCAGACACTCCACTAAAGATGCTAGTAGGGGAGAGCTTTCGACAATGTCCAGCAGGGATAAAAATCCGAAATTGTTCTTGCAATCCAGCTTTTTCAGTCTGTGTGTGTGGGATTGAAGGCCACCAAGCATTTTACATCATTCCAGAATTGCAGGAGATGTGGGAAAGCTGAGGCGAAGATTCAATCCGATAATTACAGTCTCCACCAGGGTGCAGAGGTAGCTGGACCACTGCTAAGTTTGCTTTGTGGTGGGAATGCACTTGAGCCGCCTTCCCATTTTAAGCCTTTCCATGTTCCCTCCTTGCCCGTCTTTGGGTATTTTTTGCGAATATTAGGATACTGAGATGAGACATAAGAAACTAAAGGGGCATCCTCCCCATATTGTTCTGTCTGCTTGCTCCTCTTCAGCCCTGGGGGGGGTGGTTTGGGCAGCATTCCTCAGCTCCTTTAGATCAGCCAGTGGTTACTGTGTGGTCTGTTACCGGGTTCCTCCAGCTTCCTTAGTACAGTCAGACCCTCTAAGCGCTGCCCTTCACAAAGGTATGGCTGGAAATGTAACTGATAGTTGAAGACTATTTTAAGATCCACACTAATGCTTGGCTTCTGATAACAAATACGGTCTGACTTCCTCAACTGCACAGATATGCCAATACACACTCCCAACTCACTGTTTTCTTTATTTATATTCTTAACCCTTCCCAACCCCTGCTGATTATTCCTGGACCCTTTTTCTGACTAGCCCTGGATTCACACTTGGCTGCTTTCCTTGTGCCATTCTCATCTGAGGACAAGACTATGGCCATGAACAAAACAGTGCTGGATGCATAGAGAGTGGTCAATAAATATTTGTCAAAGGAATGAATGAACGGAGCAAGCTCAGGCAGCTGAACTAGCAATGTAAGGGAGGATTATTCAAAAATTCCCCAATTTCTCTCATCATGTAGCCTTCAGAGACTAGAAATGGGCAGAATGAGTGGGTTTGCAGGGCTGTCAGAGACCTCACCAGCCTGGGCTCCTCAGAAGGAGTGGTGACCCTGGTGATTCTTGTGGAAGGGGAGTGCCACCTTTGCAAACAGCACATTGAGAGCTTCAACAGAATCTAAGTTTTGAAAGAACTTCCCTGTCCTCAAGACTCCACCAGCTCGGGCTTCCAGCCTGGGAAGGGTAAAGACCTTTGAACTCCATGAGGGTTCTTACAGGTGTTCAAAACTGGGGTTTGAGCCATCTAATCTCCACACCCTAGTCCGGTGGTCTTTGGTCTTGTGCACTTGAACTGGAGCTGGGAGGATGTTGGGGAGGACAGCTGCACATATTATCTCCTGGAGACTTGGGGCTCCTTTAACCCCAAACAGTGTGTACTCTGCCAAGGGCTTGACTTGAATTTCTTCATCTCAATGTCAGCCCTTGTTCTTCACCCCCTACAAAGCCAGGTTAAGCCAAAAAGGGGAAGAAGTTTGCATATTTGTTTGAAAGCTTAATGCAGCTGTTCCAGACAAACAGAGCTACTGCCAAAGGCCTCCACCAGGAGCTAAGGGCATGTGGAAAATTTTAGCTGCAATGACTGTGGCTGTGATGGAAGCAGTTTGTTATTTACTCATTGCTGGATATTTTCCTAACTCCATTGGTTGGGCCTGTCTCTTTCCCCTACTCCCCCGAGCCCCCATGAGGGCAGACACTGTAGGCCACAGAATATTCTTAGCACTTGGAATGCCAGCTGGGCCCCATCAAAAAACCTCTGTCTGCCACCTCATTATCCATCCTTCATTCCTCCCCCTCCCCTTTTCCCTCTCCTCACTGAGTCTGTTCTCTTCAACTCTCTATGTCTCCAAGGGCAAAGGATGAAACATTCAGGAATCCAGAAATCCCCATCCTTTCTGAAATAAGGAACAAGCCAGAAGAAACTGGGGAATTCCTGTTTAAGAGAATGTGATCTGTATTGTCATTAAAATCCGTGGCAGAAAGAGGCTATAAAAATCTCATCCTATAAATAAGGTCTAGGGGAGAGAGAAAGAGAGAGGGAGGGAGGGATGGTGTGGGGGCAGGGAGGAAGCTAAGTGCATAAGCAGGTGAGACAATGGCCTCAAAAGCCATGTTGTCCAACCTTCTCATTTTTATGCTGGCGCAGCCTATTTTCAAATATCTCTTGTTAGTTTGCCTCAAAAGCCTCCTTTGGTAGCCTGTTGCTATGTTTAACCATCTTTGTTGTCAAGAAGAGTTCTTCTCTGTATCTAACTTAAGTGTTTCTTATTGAAGTCTAACTCTTTCATTCTCCAAGGCTTGGTCCAGGCCCTGCCTGGAAATAATGGGCAACAGCTTCTAAAACATACCTGCATACCATGTTGGTGTCACTGCTGGGGTGAGGAAGAGCAGCAGAGAGAGAGCTCCACTTTGAGTTAGTTGACTGGCCATCCTTGAAAGGGGGGTGGCAGTTAGGGAGATAAGAATAGAGGTATGTGGCCAGAAGTACCAGGGCAAGGGAAAATAACTTTCAGCAATCAGCCATCAATGAACTTCCAAAAGTGAGAGGAAGCAGAAATGCGGAATCTGCGAGGAAGAAGAGAAATTTTTAAGTTAATGATTACCTGTTATATCATCCCCCTTGTAAGATCTTCCACTTTATAGAATAACAAGACTCTATTTGTTATTTATGGTCTCTTCTCCTCCCAGGAGGAGGAGGACATAAAACAATCAATTCTCAGTTGACTCTGGTGAGATCAGATGCAAATGTTCCATGGTCCAAGTTATAGAGGAACATTTAGGTCCCATGATCAGGAAAGGGCCAACATAAAGTCGTATAGAACCAAGAGGGAATCTTGTGATCTAAAGACTGCCAGTTGGTAATTTCATCCATTTAACTAGCATTTCCTAACCACTAATCTGGGAAAGCATTAGTGTGTATGGAACTAAGAACTTGAACCCTGGAGTTAGACAGACCTGGATGTGTATCCAATTCTGTCCCTATTAGATATGGGGCCTTAGGCAAATTCCTTAACTTCTCTGAGCCTCAGTTTCCTCATCTATAAAATGGGAATAATAATAGTATCTGCCTTATAGAACAGATTATTGCCTGGCACATAGGGAAGCAATCAGTATATATTAGATATTATTATTATCAACTTCGTATTGGACAGAACGAGATGTCTCCTTTCTCTAGTCTCTCAGGCAGTAACTATACCCTGGCTCTGTTCTTAGCTTTGGGTTTTGAGGCTTAGTGGTTTGTTAGTGGCTTCTGGCTTTCCAGTGCAGCTTAACCTTCTAGTTTTACCCTGCTGAGCCAGCAGGAAGTCAGTGAGGTTGGGGAGAACCTACTGAGGTACGTGAGGAGAGGGTGAGCAAGCTCCAATTGCCCTCTCACTTCCTGTCCTGTCCTCACTCTAATGAGATGAGAGTTTTGTGGTTCCCAGTAGGCAAATACTTCATAAATGACAGTATTAAAACTTGCAGCCCACTGGGATAAACCGGCCACTGGACTTTTCAGCAAGCACCCATTCACCCACATGCTTTCAATGAAATGCCATGCACAGGGGAGGAGTCAGTCCTAGAAATGGAGAAACAACAAGATGGCAGATCATAGGCAGAGTCCTTAAGTGACAGGAGAAGTCCAAGAATGCAAAAATTCATTTTCTAATTCATTGCTATTTGGCTTCAGGTTTTGTCTAGAGAGTGGCAAGGAAGCAGGATAGAGAAAAAGTGAGAGTAAGTGAGGGAGGCAAGGAAAGTGGAAAGATGTGGGAAGGAAGCTAGAAAGAAAAGAAAATTTGCCCAAGCTGAAGGAAAGAGATAAAAGCAGAAAAAGGGAACAAAAGGATAAGAAAGAGGAGATTAAAGAGAGATCCAGGAAAATGAACAGCTAGATAAACTAATCACTGGCCCCTCTGCCACATGCAGCCTCAGTCCAGTTCCTTGGTTCTGGAGCAGGGGCTTTCCTTTTCAGACCTGGTGCTCTGAGTCTGTGATGGCTTCCCTGCCCACCTCCTTCCCAATCTCAGACTGAAAACTTGACTCACCGGAGTCAGCCATCCCTCTGCTGCAGGCTTGGACGGTAGTGGGAACCTGTGCCTGCAGCCGGGTCACAGCTCAAATGGAAAGCAGCGTATGATCCAGTTTCATAAAAGAACGTCTCCTGGCCGCCCCCATGTTGCCCAAGTCCTGGGTCTCCTTACCCCCCACAGTTGTGAAATTGGGTCATATAGTGTGAAGGGGTTAAGCAGCAGATCTTACCTGTTGTATGGGTTTTTGTGCTCTTTCTCTCTCCTTCTTTATTTTTCTCCTTCCTCTCTGCTCCTCTCATCAGTTGGAAAAACTTCTACTTTAACATTCCTAGAACGAGTGGCTCCTGGTCTGTCCGGGGCCTCCGGGATTCTGTTAACACTGCCCAGATGTTAGGATATCCGCATCTGCCAAAAGTTTCCTTAAAGCTATATGACCCCCAAAACTATAGCTGTTCCTCCCTCAGAGAAGGGTTTTAGAGCCGTGGGGGAAGAAGGAGCACAAGGACTGGAGGAACTCAGTCCGTCTGCTGCAGAACAGGGGAAAGTGTGAATGGCGCTGGCCCCAAGCCCGTGAGTATAGTAATGACTAACGGAGGCTGGCTAAAGGGCCTCCAGAGATGTGGCGCACTGAAGAACACTGCTTTTTATGACTCAGCATGATGACAGGATTGAATGAAAAGGAATTTCACTAACTCCAAAGAGAGGGGAAGAGTGTAGCTGACTTTGACATTCCCTGGAGACTTCCCGGTAATGCCTTAGTACTCCCCAACTACAAGTTGCCTTGCCATCCATATGTACAGGGTTGGACACACTTTGAAACCCTCTCAGTGATGACCTAACTTCTATGGACTTCAGTTTCTGATAAGATTATGGTGTTTACAAAAAATATTATGTGCTTCTTGCCTGAAGAATCAAGACTAATTTCCTGGAATAAGAGTGGAGGAAGAGCGTGCTTAGAAAGGCTTTAGTGGGAGGCTGTTTAAAGGAATCTAGATGATGTGTCCATGGCAAGGTTATAGCCATTGCCAAGCTGTTTCCCAGTGACCTCTGATGGAGGGATATGTTTCTCTTCACTAAACAAGCTTTCCTTTTAGTGTCTGGTATTGAGACTACTCTACCATAGTGCAGACCAGCTCCTTACGTTCTCCCTCCCCTTAGAGTTGACATTTCCATCCTTGAAAAGTCAGTGGTTGTAGAAGAAATTTTTCTAGCTGCCATAGAAAGGGTTTCTTCCCTGTGTTAGAAGCAAATTGGTAACGCTTTTTCAGTTATGAAAGGAAGAATTGTGCTTATGATAATAAAAAGTTCAGTAGCAAGCCTGTTTCATTTCCAATCCACCAAAAACAAGTACGTATTGAGTGTCTACCATGTGTTCAGCAGTGAGATAGTGATATAAAGAAGCTGAGGACATGATCTTGGCCTCATTCCTTCAATAAATTTATCAAGCATCTATTGTGTTAAAGATGATGGACACACAAAATCCCTGATATCCTAATTCATAATTAATTCAACAACTATTTATTGAGCACCTATTATGTACCACACACTCTTCTAGGTACTTGAGAGACATCAGTGAATAAAACAGACAGAAATCCTTGCTCTCATGGAGTGCAGGAGGCAGACATTCAGCAAGAATGTTCTTGTTTTTGTATTTATTTTTTATTGGAGTAACATTGGTTTATAACATTATATAAGAGAATGTTCTTGATTACAATTGTATGTGCTTAGAGAACTAGCCTTCTTGGGCGTCTATTATAAGCTAAGAACCAGGGGACAGTGATGAGTAAGAACTGTGTGATCTTTGGTCTTATGGAGCTTTACTCTTCAGCTCCCAGAGGGTTTATGTTTAGTAGGGGAGGGAAGGGGGAAACAATCAGAAAACAGTAAAAGACCATATAAACTTCCAAAAGCTATGGTATAGATTGTGTGGACCCTGTGAGCACTGGGTAGGAAGAGGTGGGCCTTGGTCAGCTCTCAGGCAAGGGAAGTGACATAAACAAGTGCTTACTATTATGTCAGAGGGGGATGGGCTAACTGGTTAGAGGGTTCAGGGAAGCAGCAGGAAACAAAGTTGAATAAATAGGGTAGGACCAGATGATGGGGCCTTTGAAATAAGAAATAGGAGTTTAGAGTAAACTCCTATGTTAGAAATAGTGAATCTATAAAATGGGTGTGTGTGTGTGTGGGAGAGAGCGAAAGAGAGAGAGACAAGAGAGGAGAGAGAGAGACAGAGAGATAGAGGGAGACAGAGAGACAGAGAGAGACATAAATTCTACCAGGGTTGTTTTCTTTCTTAAGACCCTCCTCACTAGCTCCCTCTGGGCAAAGGGTACAGTCTGAGGTCTTAGCAGGTCATCCCATCCCCTTCACAAGCAAACCCCACCTATGTCGTCAGCCTCGTTTTAAACATTCACCCCATGACTCCTCATTCTGGACATACTGAACTTCTTGCTCTTCCTTTCACCCCTTGGTGCCTTTTCACAGACATATTCACTCTACCCGCTATTCCTTTCCCTCATTTCCTGGCCTGTTGAAACCATATCCATCTTTGCTGCTGAGAAGCCTCCCTCAGCCCACCCCAGCCAGAGCTGGTTTACTTCGCCTTCCTTTTCTATCACATTACTTTGTACGTGTCTCAATTATAGGATTTATCACTTTTGCTGTCGTTCACATATGACAATCTCTGTCCCCTCCTATACTAGTCTGTTCATCTCAGGCTCATCTCTGTCCCCTACTAGACTATGTGTGCCTAGAGGGCAAGAACCTTGCCTTAGTCTTCTTCATTTTCCCAGCACCACACACAGAGCCTTGCATGTGCTAGGATGAAGATGCTGCATAAGGCCTCTCGTGCCACTTAGAGCTCGATGGAGCAGGACAGAAGGGTGGCAGAGAGAGGTTAAAGAAGAAAATGAAGCAGGAAAATATGGAAATCAGAGAGAGATCAAAGTAAGGAGATAAATCAGAGAAGAGGGACAGCATTCTTTAAAACACTGGGATGGTAATATGAAGAGCTTACCCAAAATTGTTGGGGTTAATTTAAAAAACCCAACATTTCTTCAGCAACTACTATGTGTGGATAACAGTGTTAGACACTGTGGGGATATACAGTTAAATAAAACACATCTCCATGTGATTTGGTTGGGAAGATAAGACAAGGACACACAAAGAGACTGACAACATTTATTCATACAAACATGTATTATTTAAAGTTCTTAATGTTTAGTAGGATTTCCAACTTCAAGACTCTTAATATGAAGCCCCTCAGCAGTCCATACTTTATTTGTTTTAAGAAATATTAGATGTGGAAACTGATTTGCCTGGCTGAGATCCGAGCAAAGCTTAACAAAGCTAGACTAGAAACCACTTTCTTAGAAAAGGGACTAAGGCAAATTGACATGGAATTGTGAATTTTAATAGCATTCAAGATTGTTTCTCACTTCTTTGTGTCCCAGATTGTATGCTATGAGCTTTTTTGAAGAAGGCAAGATCAGAGTTGGAAAGAGAGGAAAGGATTCATGGAGAATATGAAAGAAGTGGATGGAAAAAATGAAAGAAAAATAGACCCAGGAGAGAATTTCAGAGAAGGAATAATGAGAATACATAAGAGACAAGAAGAATAAAAAGATACTCCTATTCAGAAAACTAATCTTTAAAACTGTACATTTGAATTACCTGTTTAAATGATGTTTATCTGATAGCTGTAATGTAAAATATAAGGTTTTAAGAAAATAAGTAGGAGGTGCTTTTAAATTTTATGATAGGCACTTAGCCAAAGGTAATTGAAGGGATTCTAGAAAAGGTATTAGAAAATGAAAATAGTAAGGTCATTATGTGAATAAGAGATGAGATATATTCTGAGTGAAATGGTTGATATCTTTTTACTGGTTCCTAAGACAGGGAATAGTAATGTCCCAAGACATTATCCAGGGGTTCAACTTAATTTCTCTGTTCTATGACAATGTAATACTGGGATGGCTTAAACATTTAGTTTTTTATTTAATTTAATTAATCAAACCTTGAGTCACTACTAAGTAGTTAGCTTCAGAGACCAGCTATGACCAGCGAGCTCAACAGGGATTGGCTGAGCACCAAATGAGCTCATCAATTGAGCATTGTGTCCTAGGGTATTCAGGAGAGTATAAAAGGGGGTGCAGGAGCCCTGCCAACTAGCTCTTCAGTAGTTTCTGAACATGTAGACAGCAGGACATAGACAGGTAAGTAGAGAAGAAAGCAGGTACCGTAGTAATTGACTAAGGGTCTGAGTTAATGTGACTGGTTAGAGTATGAGCACTGACGTTAGAGAAAGAGGTGTGTGCGTGGTGGGTGCGGGGGGTGGGGGAGTGAGGATGCTCTCATTGAGTTGGGGTTGAACTGAACCTTAAGGAGGGGGCAGGAATTTTGAGTGAGGGTGGAGAGTGGGAAGGGAGTAGGGAACAGATCTTGTTTATTGGGAAGATAATCATACTGGCCTATTGTGGAACAGAACATTCATGTTGGAAAAGCAGTAGGAAATAAGTTGGTATCATATTTGCTGGGGGAGGTACAGTTTAAATGCTAAAGAAAAACATTTAAACCTGATCTTGAAGGGTATAGGAAGTTAATAGGGAAGGGACAGAAATCCCTACGAAATAGTGAATGTAGAACAAGCAGTAGTGATACTTAAGGAAAGTATTTTCCTTTTTTTCTGCATTTTCAGCATCGAACGTGTGTTTTCATGCTCAGAAAGAGAGAGAAATTAAGGGGTTGAACCAGACAAAGTATTGAACTCTCTACCTTGCCACTCTGGGATGGGCAAGGTTACTTCCTAGATCTACTTCCTAGATGGAGTGAAGGGAAAAGTAAAACTCAACAAAAACCCCCAAGTACAAGGCAGAACTGGGGAAATTGAGGTTCTTGTGCTTTAGGGGGTCCGAAGAGCTCTTGCTTGTGGCTAACTGTCTGAGTACCCCAGTCTTTGCTCAGGTTATTCCCAGGGGAGAGAGACAGCTGTTTGTACAATGGCAGTCACGTCTCATCACGGAGTGGGCCCCATTTCTGATGAGGGAAACAGAATTTGGCAGGGCTTAGTCCTAAGCAAGTTACTGAGCCTCTCTGAACCTGTTTCCTCGTCTGTAAAATGTGGGTGGTAGTAGTCTCGACCTCACAATAAGGGCTTTTGTGATGTATGCATGAGGTAACATGTCTAGTGCTTAGCAACAGTCGTTGGTAAATAGTCAATACTCAATATTACAGGCATTATTAATACTTTAAAGAATAAATTTATCTTATTACCTAGAGAATTACTTCTTACATTGCTGTAGATGGGATTAGGTGCCCCTTTCGTCTGGGTTTGGACCCAGACCCAGGCCTAAATTTGAACTAAACTGAAGTTCTGGGTTTGGTGGCATGGCAAGGGGGTAAGGGAGGTGGAGCAGGGTGGGAGCAGTGGTGCAAGGTGTTGTGGCCATAGGAATATTAAATTCCATGTCAGCTTCTGGTTTAATTTGGCACTGAATGCTGTTCGAACAAAGCAGCGTTGTGAGTGGCAGAGGAAGGGAGAGGAGGAAAATCAACACATTCTTGGAAATAAGATGTAGCTTTTGCTTTGACTACTTTTTTTCCTTCAGCCACAGAAATATTTATTTGCTCTCAGGCTCACAATGAAAGTCCCTTACAGGGTATGGTAGAAACCTAAGCTTCAGAGGAAACTTCCATTTACAGATGACAAGGAGTTAACAAGACTTCCCTTGATACTTGCTTGTTTTTAATCCTAGAACCCCTAAGATAGTGTTACTGAGCCTAGGGAGAAAGCTTTGCATATACTTAGAGCCCTCCTCAGCCTCATTTTCTGTATCTATGGCATATGTGGTACATGAAAAGTTGATGTCTGCTATATTTCCTGACGGCCTTGCCTCAGTGTTTATAGGTGTATAGATGTCTCATTTACCCATTCGCTCTATGTATTTATGTGTTAGGCTTTTCTAGTTTTAGGATGAAATTTTAGTATAAAGCCTGGCAGTGCAATAATTCATTCCCTAGTAGTTGCTTCTCTTGGACCTCAGACACCTGGCATGATGCTATAGGAGCTGGTCCTAGGTCAATATTTGAAGCACAGGGAAGCTCTGTGTGACCAAGTCAATGGAACTTTCCTGTTTTCTGGTTCTGTGGTATATGTTTAAAGCACGATTTCAAGCAAAAATGTTTGGGCATCCACCTCTCCTTCACTATGCAGGACTTTTTCAACAGCAGTACAGTAAATGCCCCTTTGTGATGTTAAGCTTGTGTCAGTGATGATGTGATGGGTTGGAGGGGGAGCTGATATTGTCCTCTAATCCCATCCCTCTAGAAATAACACACACTCGACACTCAGTGTCTGCCCTCAAAGAACTTACGCTTTAGTTGAGAAACCAGATCTTAATACATACTCTGTGCTGTAACAATATAGACCAAACTGTTCACGATACACAACATGGAAACATGGAGCTACCTACATACATGATTTAATAGGAAAAAATACACTTCCATACTTTAAATGCCATCTATAATTTACTAGGAATGTCCAATTATAAACTTTCCTTAGAAAACACTGTCTTGGGTTCTAGGAGGATATAAGCAGCTGGGAGAATTTCCTGGGGATGGGCAGATACCCCTCACAACCAAATACCATATGCAGCTTGTATAGCAGAGGAGGGGGTTGGAAAGCACAGTAATCTCTAGCTTTGGCTTTGCTATTAGCTGTGAGATCTTAGATTTCAGCCTTTGTGATCAGCTGGTTCTTGACCTGAAGAACCAGGCGGCTGGAATATACAGCGCCTTTCAGTTTTAACATTTAAAAGGGGGTCACATTTGCCTGGCATTCTCCGTAGCACCTTCCCTTTCAAAAAGTTTGTAGCTAACTGAACTTAATTTCAGCCTTTATTATTTTGAAACACTTTTCCTCAACTTTCCAATTACTTAGAGGATAAGGGAGGAGCAGGATGATTGAGGTTTGCAAACTCCTATAGGGAAATTCTAAAATTCATTATCAACCTTTCATACTTGGAATTCTTTCAACAAGTGATTATTTCCCACAATCCATTCATTCTTATACCCCCTCCTCGCCATAGAAAACAATGTTCAAAAACTGAAAATCACAAAACAAGTTGAAAAAAAATCAGCCTAATTCCACCACTCAGGTAAATTTCACTTTTCAGTTTTTGTTTAAAAACATGTAACTGTACGTATCGTTTTGCAATCTGCTTTGTTTCTCTTTGCAAGTATATTTCTTGTGCGTCTTTGCCATGTAATAAAATAGTCTTAGTTCACTTTTAACCTCTTTTCATTCCTTTCCTTCTCTCTAGGGTACCAGGGGCCGGAGTGGCCGAATCTCACAGCGCTGCTGGCGCTGCTGGTGATAGAAACAATATGATAAAGTAATAAGGGAGGGGGAGGGGTGGGGGGGCAGGAAAGATTCTTTGAGAGAAAACATGAAAAAAGCTCCACTTGAAGATCTAAGAAATTTCCGACACTAGAACCTTTGTATATAGTTTTCGGTAACCCTCGGCAGGGGGCGCTCGGAAATTGTCGTCACTTTCCGGACGGCCTCCCAGACTTTACCCTCTAGAAAATTGTCCAGTGTTTCCGGCTCTTCTCAGTTGTATCCGCTCGTAAGTTTTCGGCAGTTTCCGGGGAGACTCGGGGCCTCCACGTCTCGCTCGCTCGGTTCCGATCGCCTGGTGCGGCGGGGCAGGGTCTGGGCTAGTCATGGCGTCCCCGTCTCGGAGGCTGCAGACTAAACCAGTCATCACTTGTTTCAAGAGCGTCCTTTTGATCTACACTTTCATCTTCTGGGTGAGAGATGGAGGCCCCTAGGGGCGGGAAGGGATCCCAGGCTGTAGTGAGGGGGTGTGACCCTGAGCCGGGGGAGCTCAGGTCGGGGTTGGGGAGGGAGGCACAGCTGGGTTTTGGGCGGCCGTCGCTGCTGGGACCCCGGCGCTGGCGACAAGTTGCTGGGGCCCGAGCTCGAGCTCGAGCTCAGGCGTTTCGCGCCGCCGGGGTCCGGGTGTTGTACGACGGCAGCCGATAGGCTGAGCTGGGACCCAGATGTGCCTAGCGTTCGAATTCGATGCGGGAGGCGAGGAAGGGAGTTAACCCCCCTGAGCACGCGGGGTGTCCCCAGACGTTGGAGAGGCGAAGCTTGCCGGCCCCTCTGAGGCCTCGCTTGCATAATAGTCTGTTTCTTTTCACTGCTTCATACGAGAGGAGTATTTCTCAGGTAAGTATGGTAGTGGCTCCACTCCCGCCAATCTGTCCTAGGGCTTGCTTTTGTGTACCATTCCCTTTGTACCCTGTGCTCATTCTCAGAACTGGGGGGGGGGGGGCGAGTTTCTGCAACTCATAGAAATACTTTTTTTCCCCTCCAGGAAGGTTTTCTTCCTAAGGCGCGAGTAAAACAGTTAAGGAAGTTTTGATCCTAGGGCAAATATGCCATGGGCTTGTGTTTACACAAAAAACAGATGCAATTTAAGAACTTTGTTAAGATGCCTTCTCTGGCTGTCCCCGAGTTTTGCCCTGGCTCCCTGGGCTACCTAGTGATCCAGCGTGTGGCCTTATCGAGGCTTGTCCTTGTGTGCGGATCCCCTTCCTACCCTCCCTCTACTGCCCTCCCTTGTCTGCCTATCCCAGCCACAGCTCTGTGGCCACAGACTGTTAAATCAGTTCTCACATCTACTGTTTCTTAAATGCTTAGTGGTTTGTGGTTTGAATGTGCTGCTGTATACAGCGTATAACTTTCTCTTCTGATTTTCCACATAGATCACTGGTGTTATCCTTCTTGCCGTTGGCATTTGGGGCAAGGTGAGCCTGGAGAATTATTTTTCCCTTTTAAATGAGAAGGCCACCAATGTCCCCTTCGTGCTCGTTGGCACTGGCACTGTCATTATTCTTTTGGGCACCTTTGGCTGTTTTGCTACCTGCCGAGCTTCTGCATGGATGCTAAAACTGGTGAGTTATTGTTTTCCTTGGAATTGATTCTTGGTTTTTGAAAAGCCTTATATGTTGTAGGCTTTGTTCTTGGAACCGGCCGTGGCCCTTTACGATTTTTCCTGTGCCATATGAAAACTTACCAAGTAACAGTTCAGCTGCCAATTCCCACTTCTGTTGTGTTTTCCCTGCCCTTTTCAATAAAAACATGCTGAACTGATTGAGCAGACCATTTTTTTCTTTGACTCCCTTTGCAGCTGTGATGTATCTTATTTATGCTGACATGGACTTTCTTTTTATCCCGCAGTATGCAATGTTTCTGACTCTCATTTTTTTGGTTGAACTGGTCGCTGCCATCGTAGGATTTGTTTTCAGACATGAGGTAAGTCTGAGTTTGGGAACTTTGTTAAAATTTAGACTGTAAGAGATAAAAATGGATTAATTTAAGTAACAGAGTTAAAGACAACTTTTACTAGTTTAAAAATCACTTGACAGCTGTGTTTAAGGCTTACTTTTCAACCTGTAGCTGACAATAATGGCTTTCTGCTAAAAATTCTAGCCTACTTTTAATATAAAAGAAAGTTTAGAAAATTGTAAAGACTGACAAGCAACAGAAGAAAATTAAAGGTACCTGTAATTGTATGTATTTCCGGTCTTTTCCTGTGTATAAGTACGTATTAAAGTGGAGATAGTGCAGTGTATAACTTTACTAATAGGAAAATGTTTAAAGCACAAAATTGATACCTTCTCCGCTTAATGCCATACATTTTGAAAAGATCGGATATACTTAATGCAAATCATCAAAGCCTTACTATTGAGGAAGAAATGAGGGTTCCATCTGGGGTTAGGAAATGAGTAAGTAGTGAAGGCTCCTCAATGAGAGTGTTTTAAAAGTGGAAGTGCAGTCTCCTAAAGTCAGGTTTTGTAGCTTAAAAATTCCAGAGACATCAAATTCGTACTCAGTTTAAAGTGGGGGAATAGCAGTAGACAGCTGCCACTCGAATAAATACATGTTCCCATGACACCCTGAACTTGTAGTGGGTGTCATCTTTTACTGTAATGTTTTGCTTAGTAGTCCCCTCAGCTAAACTACATCCCTCTGAGGACAAGACTGGACCATAGAAGTTAATTACCATACATGTTGCTGCTGTCAAAGATTAGGACCATTGGTTAGAAGTGGGAATTTCTTCTTTGACCTAGAAGCCAAAAGAATCTAGGATCTTTGTTTACCGGCATTGTGTTTCTTTGCTGTAGATAAAGAACAGCTTTAAGAATAATTATGAGAAAGCTTTAAAACAATATAATGCTACGGGAGATTATAGAAGCGATGCAGTAGACAAGATTCAAAATACGGTAAGTGGTCATAGGTGGTGGCTTCTTAAGAGGGGAACACATTCCCTGTCACCTCAGAGAAGAGGATAGGGCCCTGGCTACTAGATGTTGTCCACTTGTATTATATTCTCATTATAATCTTAGATTAGGAGAAAATGGAGATATGTCCCTGGAAGGAAGTGTGGGATGATGCTAGGTGACATATTTCCATTTTCTCGATTAGGATGTACACCTCTTCTCTTCACTCCCCACTTACATCATGGACCAAGTACTGTTAGTACCGACTATAGCAGGAAAGTAAGGCCAGTCCAAAAATGTCACACTTGGTATTGGAAACAAGTGCTAATCTCTTGAATTATAGTGCCAATTGAGGACGGACACTTTAAAATATTAGGATAGAGATCATTGAGTATAATGAGTGTTCTTCTGAGCACAAATTGTAATCTAAGATGGTAAGTTAAATGTTTGACTACAAAGTTGTAATATGAACTATAAATGCTTTTGTTGGTTTTTTTCCAGTTGCACTGTTGTGGTGTCACCAACTTTAGAGATTGGGAGGATACTAGTTATTACTCAGAAAAAGGATTTCCCAAGAGCTGCTGTAAACTCGAAGATTGCTCTCCTCAGAGAGATGCAGATAAAGTCAACAATGAAGTAAGGGGCCTTTGGAATTTATTTGAAAATATTAACTGAATACAGAATGCACTCAATTTTTAATTTTTACTCACAATACACATAATCCTCAATAGGCAGGGCAGGTGTTATTCTCATTGAATAAATGAGGAGACTGAATCTCAGAAACTTTGTGACTTGAGTTCATACAACTAGCGGGTAACACCTTTAAAAGCGTAGTCTGAAAGGTGGAACTTCTGTTCCTCAAACTTCTGTTGAGAGCATCGTGCTTCAGAGGAGACAGGATTTGTTATATGAAAGAGCACATTTTAATAAAATGACAGTCAAAGGCTGTGGTAGCCCAAGCTCGTCTTTCTGCAGAGATGTATGATCAAAGTGTTTATTATTGCTTGTGCTGTGCTTAGATGTTTTTTTCCTCCCATTAGGGTTGTTTTATAAAGGTGATGACCATTATAGAGTCAGAAATGGGAGTCGTTGCAGGAATTTCCTTTGGAGTTGCTTGCTTCCAGGTACGTCCTTGTAGTTAGGAAGTGTTTCATCCCTCCTGTAGGTGTCAGCCAGAAGATTTCCACTTTGAAGGCCTCAGGTTTTTGCCTCAGGGACCTGGATAGCGAGGGCATTTTCAGAGAAGTCACATTTTCACCAAACCCTCAGCTTCTCATCACAGTGTAGAAATAGTTTTGTATATGAAACACATGTAGTCAATCGTTTGTGATTGGGTCTTTATTTAGCTTGCTTTCATTTGGGAGGAGGGGATATTTTGCTATTTTCATTCCAGTTTTTTGATGACTGCGGAGTTTAAATTTTTATTTCCATCATCCCTGCTCTTTTTGCCATGGCCAATAATGCCTTGAAACTACAAAAAGCAGGGCTTAGAATTAACTCCTAGCACTACATGTCTTTTGAAAGCACTTAATGGTGGAAAGGCCTAGTGCCCTCTTCAGTGTGGCACCTTTCCAACGTCATAGTTCATTAATTAAATAAAATGTGAGATAGATGGGAACCTTGTTTTGCTCTACAGTCAGTCAAGATTCCAAAACATTATTAGGATCTTTCTTTCCTGGGCTGCAACTGCCTGATGAGTTGCATGTAAGTTCCAACCTATTAAAATTGAGAGCGTACAACCCCGCAGTCAATATGTGCCTGTTATTTTGGGTAGATGCTGTGTTGTGGGTCACATATTATTTCCTGAGTTGTGCTGCTTCTCACTGTAGCGTGGAAAATTTGTATTGTGGCTCTAAATTTTTTGTAGGGAATGTGGGTTTTTCCTGTATTAAACGTTGTGGAGATAAGACCAAAAGCATCAACATACTTCATTTTGACCTGTGTAATTGATTTTGGAAGTCTAATCTTAATATATTTCTAAAGCAGCAGGCATGGCTATGTCTGAATCTACACTAATAAAATAGCCACTAGCCACCTTTGAAAGGTTCTAATTAGTAAATAAAATAAAAAATTGGGTTACTCTAGCCCCATCTGAAGTTCTCCAAAGCCGCATGTGGCTGGTGGCTTTTGTGTCGGACAGCACAGGTATTACACAGCATTTCCATTGTGAAATTCAGGGTCACAGTAGCAGTGCAACTTCACTTATATTTTTGGAAGGTGATCCAGGTGCTGCAGAGTATCAGACATAACTGTCTAGAAAAACCTAAGGAAGGAAATTATTAGTGAATTAGAAGTAAAAGGAGATTGTACTTCCATTCTGAGTTCTTTAAGCTCTTGTGTATGTATTTAATTTTGTCTGTATTTTATTTCCAGCTTATTGGAATCTTTCTAGCCTACTGCCTCTCTCGTGCCATAACAAATAACCAGTATGAGATAGTGTAACCATCAGGTCACGGGCTTACTCCTCTCCAACGTTAAGGTACGTTCATTGTGGTCCTCAGGTCTGTCAGTCCTGGTGTTTCCTCCAGCCTGTGTGTGTGAGAGATGGACTGAGTTTGCCAAGAAGGTCTTATCTAGCAGAGCATTCAAATCTTGTTGGTACTGTGTTAGCCCTGCATGGGCAGATCAGGTCTTTAAATACAAGGCATGGCCAAGAAGGACAGAAGAGGTTTTCTGGGTTTACCTACATATCAGCCTAAAGATCCTAAGTGGTCCCCTTTCTAACAAATTTGGACCTAGAATGAGGAGAAATGAAGAAGCCCAATAGTGACCTTACTTGTGAGGTTCCCTGGCAAGTATACTCTGCTCTTGACCAATACTGGCATTTTCCCTAGTCTTTTCCCGAGTTCTCATTGACCATAGTCCTCTGGTGGACTATTCATAGATCCATAAACTCATCTAGCCTAACCAGGAACCAGATTTTGGGGAAACGTGTTTTAATAACTTTAGTATTTGAATGGTCAAACGTGAAAACTGTTGCTGGCTGAATTAATCCCTAGGGCGCCTTTCACGTTTTAATTGAGCCACTGACTGGGAACACATGAAGGTTCTTCATTAGCAGAATAGATTAGAATGTGTGCAAGCGAATGCAGATACTGAAATTTGGGTTACAAGTAAATTAACTTTTTTTTCTTTAATTTTAGGACATTTACATTACCCCCTGTGAACTACAAGATTGCCTGGATGGAAGACTGCCAAACATTACTTACGGATAGATAAAAAAACTACACCAATAGTCTGATTCAATCAAGACATTTGTTCAATATGTTATAAGTCCACCTTCTGTCCCATTCACGTTAGATCATTGAAACCCCTGTATCACTCTCAAACACTGGAAGAGCTAGTAAATTGTAAATTAAGCAATATTGTGTTCCTTTTGACTTTTATTTCTCTCAATGTGGAGCTTTCAAAAGGCGCTGTGAATTTTCTATTTTGATGTAGTGTTATAAAACGGAAAATTGACCCCTCTGAATGTTGATATAGTGTGATAGAAAATTGACCCCAACCAAGATTATCTGGTTTGATTGTATAATTTGCATCAGGAAGTTAAAATGTTTTGATTAGTCTGTTCTCCTGGTAGGCAGAGTCACATTGTGTAGTTTAATTCTAGCCAGGAGTTGGATGGCCTCATCTTTGGAGTTGCCAGATGGTGGTGACCGTCTCTGATCTAAGACACTACCAGTGTTCTGTGACACATCGGGTTGCAGCACACTTACATTTCTTTGCCTCCGAATTAAGTTGTTTATACTGATGTTTCTATTTCCTCTATAGTTTGAAAGGTTCTAGTTATTACTTAATGGTGTCGGAATTATTGTATTTTTCTTGGGAATTTAAAGTAACTCATCTTCATTAGCTTTAGCTGGTATTTCCTTACCAGGTTGATATGACTGACTTGTCAATATTATGGTCAACTTTAGTAGTCTTAGTTTTGGTTTGTGTCTGTGATTAATAACTCTAAATCTTTCATACAATAAATATTGTTTTCCTCTAAAATCGTTGTGTTTAAATTAACTTTTAGAACATCTAGTAGGATGGTTGTTTTCCACTGAGAAAACTAAGCCCCACATTTCTACTTGGAGTACAGTTTTAAATATGAAATGTAAAACTGAGGTCTTGACTCTTTGTGTCATAAAAAAAGAAAAGTCCCTGTTTACAACAACTAGTCCCTATGAAAGGATTACGTTCCTAGTTAGGAAATAGCATATTCTTAGCATTCTCCTAGAGGTCAGATTTGTTTGATTGTATAGTTTACATTAAGAAGATACATAGAGAGGTAACTTGTACCTTCTGGGTAATAAGGAAATTAATGATTAGTTGAAATTAGGAAATCCTTTCTCTGGTTTTGGATTTCTTTCCACATCCATCAGAACCTAGTTTCTGATTGCCACATATCCACACAGTCCTTGAATTTGATGGTAAGGGGGAGTCAATCACAGTCATAAAGTGAACAAACACTAGTTAAATAAGGTTAATAATGGCTTCTGGGTACGTGTTTTAAAATGCTTGGAGTTACTACAGAAAGGATATTCTCCGTTAAAACATTTGACGGGCGATTTTTGACATAAGAAGGTAGAGCGAGGAAACAGTTGAAAAACAGTGCCTTTCCAAGTACAGTAAATCAGATTTTTGGCTATTGGAATTAGTGAAGCTGAAGAAGCAAATAT
This sequence comes from Equus quagga, assembly GCF_021613505.1. Lineage (NCBI taxonomy): Eukaryota > Metazoa > Chordata > Mammalia > Perissodactyla > Equidae > Equus > Equus quagga. The sequence goes on from NC_060276.1 coordinate 42,739,847, forward strand.
TTAAAGGATAGTCGGAGCAATTTTTAAATAGGTACTTTCCCCTAGGATGGTCTAGAAGAGACTTTCAAAGTTTTCCTTAAGTAGTTTCTAAGTTAAAAGTTTTGCCTCATTATTAAAAAGAAAAAAAACCACCAGAAGATAAGAAAATTAGAAAGAAAAAACACCACACGTCACCCTTAAGGTGAGCTGTTGTATTTATTTTTAAAGTGGGTTTGTTTTAGGTGGCCAGTTACAAAAGGCCCTTATAGCTAAGATGTGTACGTGTGCCTGGACTGCAGACTCCACCTCCACCTTCGATGTGCCAAAGGTGTCCTGTGGGTTGTCTCCCTTCCAGGCACCAGGTTGCATACTGCAAGGAGGCTCAGAACTGCACTTTGAGAAGCAGAGCTCCGTGGGTATATTTTCTGAGAGTGTGGAAAGCTTGGCAGCTTTGGCCTATTCCTGTGGGGGTTGAGTTTGTGTTGTAGGCAACAAACTTTTACAGCAATAAATACTGAATACAAGGTATAAATGCCATTTCTGTTTCTCCTCAGAGCTCACACAGGATTTGAGACTTGATGTTTTTCAACCTCCTGTTAGAATCCAGGTTGGGACATTGCCAGTGATGCAGCCAACCAAACCGATTAAATTATGAGAGGCAAAGCGATGTATGCATTTATTTGTGAAACTGAGGAAACTTTGGTTCCTTCGGACTATTCTGTGTAAACTTTTGTTGGTATTTGTAGAAAAAAATCTCACACAAAGTATAAATACCATTTCTGCTTTTCCTCGCAGCGTACGTAAGATACATTGAGATTTGATTTTTTTAAGTTTGTTGTTCTTTGAGGCTGACGCTTTGCTGTGATGTGGTGACCAAAATTTTAATTCAAAAAGGAAAACACAAGGCTAATATTTCAGAAGAGAATGCATAAACTGAAACAGTTACAGAGAAATGAGACTTTCATTTTGAAGTCATTGGTCTAAAACTCTGCCCAGGTTCCTTGTGAGAGAGAAGCCATTATGATCTAATTATGGCTTTTCTATTAGATACCCATACCCCATGGAGCTTAGAGGAGGTAGGCACTTGTAAGAGCACAGAAAATGCTAATGAATTAAGTGAATGAGTGAGTGAATCTAATTATAACGGTTCTTTAATGTTCTGTGTGAAATAAATTGATAGAAATATCTCATTCCATATAAGCCACTGTTTATATAATAGCAACCACCTGCCCAGTCAGAAACCAGTTAACCTCAGAAACCACTGCTAACTTCCTCCTGGTTAAATCACGTTCTGCTGTTTCTCTTTTTTGAATTCGTTGCTGTACTTGATGCCCCCGAAGTCTTGTTTTGTTTTCTGTTTTGACTTTGTAATATCCTGCTTTTCTTTCCTTTCACTGCTCTTTCTGGTTTACTTTGCTGCTTTAATTTCCTCCTACTTTTCAAGTGCGGCTGCCCCCAAAGGCTTGCATTTAGCTTTCTGCTCCTAGATTATGCTGACCTCAGAGGGATTAAACGGAGGTGATCATCAGGCCTAACTCCTTGCTCTCTGGTTGGACGCTTGAGTTGTGTGTTGGTCCTAGAAGCTTGCTTATGGCCCCCTCCCCCCTCCAACTCCCAAGAGCTCAGCATTCTGAACAGTTAAAAATTCAAAACTTCTATCATGTAGGCCATGGAGAGTAGGCACTCACTCATTTGATGTTGACTGAACTGGCAGCCTTCACCAGGAATAATGCAGTTTATGGGAATTGGAAGAAATGGACCAGTTGCTCTAAGAGTTCATTATCATTGGCTCTAACACATGCATTTATCAGGTGCACATGAATTCTTTGGGTGAGATTGTCATACTTGGTCTGATGGTGGTCTCATTATCACGCCCTCAAAAGTTTTTATGAAAAAAGGAATTGAAGTGGTGACTTGTAAAGACGACTCTCTTCCAACAAGTTTCTCACCACCTTTGCCAGGAAAACATAAGCCTAGCAGCAAAATCCTCAAAGCAAAGCAAACTGGCATGGTGCTTGTGTGGATATAGACAATCAATTCACAAATGGGTGCATACAGCATCTTAGTAGGTGATAGAACTGTTCAAAATCATCGCTGGAAAGGTAGAGTAGCTACGTTATGTACACAGGGCAACACGCCTGGAGTATAGTACAATAGATTTGGAGAGCTGAGGGACAGCATCCACACATTTTCACTCGGGCGTGTACTTCCTTAGCAGGAAAATGGCATATAAGGGAAGGTAGACCCTTTGCACAAAGAGGTTTTTTTCCTACTCAGTTTCTTCTCCCCCACAGGGGCGGCAAGAGAACTAATGTTTATTGAGCGCTTACTAATTGCCAGACATTGTGTAAGGTGCTCCAATCAACTACTCTGTGCAGGGAGGTGGCTATCCTCGTTTTTCAGAAAAACCACCAAAAAAGCTAAAGATTGCGTTAAATAACTTGCCCAAGGTCACACAGCGAATAAGCAGCAGATCTAGGATTTGAACTTAAATCTGTCTGACTCTGAAGCCCATGCTTCTTTCATTGAATTTTGCTGCATCTTACTAGCAAAAAGGCTCTGGGGATTATGTGACGCTAGTCCACAGCCAGAGAACAAAGTAAGAAAAGAAAAGATTCTCTTCCAAATATCTTTTAATCAGTCTTTATTGAATATGAAATCTTTCCAAAGGAAACCTTCATGAAAAAGAGTATTCTGTTTTCTCACAACATGCTCTTGTAGGGTGTTAGCATACAATAAGTATATATTAAAAACAAACAAACCCGGTTGTTACTCCCCAATGCCACAACATTATTGAACCAAAGAAATGATTACAAAGAGCCCATCACAGTCTAAACATTAACCCCTCCTATTTTCTTTTAACCATTTTATCACACAGTCGAATGCTCCCTAAAGTTTATAAGCTAATACTTCCTATGTTGGTAAAGATACTCCACAACGCTTAGCTGCTTTCATAACGTATTCCCTCATGAGTATCTTTAAACGTTAAGTGGAAAAAACACCCAACAAAAACAAACCTCTGCCGCACAGGCATACACATATGCTAGAGGCAGAATCACTCTCCCCCTGTAGGCACAAATCCAAACGTGTGCTCTCGTTAACTGGGTTTGTTTGCGCACGTGCACACACATGCAGATAATCTACCCCCCTCAGGACAGCAGCAATTTCCAAGTCCCCCAGACCCCATGGTGCGCCCCAGGACATCGAGGGAGTTCAGAGCTGCGCACCACAGCTCAGTGCAGCCTTGAATCCAGCCCAATCACGGTCTGGCTCAAGCAGGAGAGCAAGCAACACAGGCCCTTCTTTCATCGTCTTCCTCAACCCCCACTCCGACCCCCCTTGGCCTCAACCCCATCCCAGGGTTCTGACACTGGCAGAACGAAATGTAACAGAAAATGTATCATGGTAATAATTTGAGAACTTGGCTCGAAGACGTACCCTGAAGAATTTAGAAAATATCAAAAAGTTTAGGGAAAATTAAAAATGTAAAAATCTGACAAATCAAAGCTAACTGATGTTTTGATTTAAAAATAGATGTTTCTTCTCTACAAAATGAATACATGAATTATAAAATGCATTAAAAAATTCAGAGTTCAAAGTGGTATAAAGTAATAAATTCGTCTCCCTCTCCGGCCCACCCTCATTCCCACTTCCCAGAGGGAATTACTGATAAAAGTTCCTTGTGATTCCTTCCACATATTGCCATCTACAAGTACATCTGCAATTTTTTTCTCTTCCACAAGTGGAAGCTGTGGTTAAGATCACAAGTTATGGAACCAGACTGACTGGGTTTGGTTCCCATCTCTACTAATTACTAGTTGAGTGCTCTTCAGCAAGTTACCTAATCTCTCTGTGCCTCAGTTTCCTAATTTATGAAACAAGGACAGATAATATTACCTACTTCCTAGGGCTGTTATGAGGATTAAATGAGTTGCTACATGCTAAGCATATGGTAGACGCTATGTGCTATATATACGTTAGCTATAACTTAAAAAATAACTGTATTGAGATATATTTTATGTATCATAAAATTCACCCATTGCAAGTGTACAATTCCATGTTTTAATCAGTTTTAGAACATTTTTATCCCCACGATGAGATCTCTCCTGCCCATTTACAGTTAATCCCTGTTCCCACCCCTAACCCTAGGCAACCATTAATCTACTTTCTGTCTCCATAGATTTGCCTTTTCTAGACATTTCATATAAATGGAATCATACAATATGTGGTCTCTTGTGTCTGGCTTCTTTCTTTTCACAAAACTATTTTTGAGGTTCATTCATGACATAGCATGTGTCAGTAGTCCATTCCTTTTTATTGCTGAATAGTATTCCATCATATGGATATACCATAATTGTCTATCCACTTGACAGTTAGTGGACATTTAAATTGTTTCCAATTTTTGGCTATTATGAATAATGCTGCTGTGAATATTTCCATGTGAGTCTTTGTGTGGACATGGGTTTTATCATTTCTTTCAAATAGACCTAGGAGTGGAATTGCTGGATTGTATGGTACTTTTATATATAACGCTTTGACAAACTCCCAAACTGCTGCCAAAGTAGCTGTGCCATTCTACATTCCCATCAGCATCCAATGAGAGTTCCCATTTCTGCATATTCTTGTCAACATTTGGTGTTGTCTGTCTGTCTTACACTCATTTAGTGAGCACAAAATGATATCTCACTGTAGTTTTAATTTACATTTCCCTAATGACTGATGACATTAAGCATCTTTTCATCTGCTTACTAGCCATTTGCCAATCTTCTTTGGTGAAAAGTCTGCTCACGTTTTTTGTCCATTTAAAAAACTGGGTTATTTGTCTTAACTTGTAAGAGTTCTTTACGCATTCTGGATACATGTCCTTTATCGGATATGTGTTTTATAAATATTTTCTCCTAGTTTTTTTGTCTTTTCATTTTCTTAATGGTGTCTTTTGAAGTACAAAAATTTTGAATTTTGATAAGGTCCAATTTGTCTTTTTTTTTTCCTTTTATGGACCATGTTTTTGGTATCATATCCAAGAAAACTTTGCCTAACCTAAGCTCCCATGAATCCTCTTATGCTTTCTTCTAAAAGTGTAAGATGTCTGTAGCTCTTATATTTAAGTCTGAAAGATTTAAAGTCAATTTTTGTGTAAGGTGTGAGGTAAGGGTCTAAGATCATCTTTTCACACGTGCATATGCAGTCTTCCCAGCACCATTTGTTGAACATCCTTTCCTCGAATGAATTGCCTTGAGATCTCTGTCAAAAATCAGTTGACTTTAAATATTAGGATTTGTTTCTGAACTCTTAATTCTGTTCCATTGGTCATTATGTCTATCCTTATGCCAGTACCACACTATCTTTCTTGATAACTATAGCTTTACGGTAACTTTTGAAATTGGGAAGTGAGGGTCCTCCAACTTTTTTTTTCAAGACTGTTTTAGCTATTCTGGATCCTTGCATTTCCATATAAACTTTGAGATCTCCTCGTCAATTTCTGCAAAAAGGCCTTCTGGAATTTTGTCGGGGATTGCATTGAATCTATAAATCAATTTGGGGAGAATTACTGTCTTAACAATATTGAGTCTTCCAATCCAAGAATATGGAATGGCTGTCCATTTATTTATATCTTCTTTAACTTCCCTGAGTAACGTTTTGTAATTATTAGTGTACAAGTCTTGTGCTTCGTTTACTTCTAAGTATTTTATTCTTTTGATGCTAGTGTAAATGAAATCGCATACTTAGTTTGATTTTTGGACTGTTTGTTGCTTGTATACAGAAATGCAGTTGATTTTCTACATTGATCTAGTGTCCTGTGGCCTTGCTGTACTTCTATTTTTCTGTTGTTTTGTTTTGTGGATTCCTTAGGATTTTCTATACACAAGATTATGTCATATGCAAATAGAAATAGTTGTGCTTCTACCTTTCCAGTCTAGATCTTTTGTCACTTTGTTTCTTTTTCTTGCATAACTTCCCTAGCTAGAACCTCCAGTACAATGTTGAACAAAAGTGATGAGAACAGATATTCTTGTCTGGTTCCTGATGTTAGGGGAAAGCTTTCAGTATTTTACAATTAAATATGATGTTACCTGTGGGGTTTTTTTTTGGTAAATGCTCTTTATCAGGTTAAGGAAATTTCCTTCTATTCCTAGTTTGTTGAATATTTTTATCATGAAAGGGTGTTGAGTTCTGTCAAATGCTTTTTCTGTATCTATTGAGGTGATCATGTGGTTTTTGTCTTTTTTTTCAATTGAAATGATATTTGACATTGATTGGTTTTTGCATGTGGAACCAACCTTACATTCCTTGGATAAATCCCACTTGGTCATGGTGTATAAATCTTTTTATACACTGCTGGATTCGGTTTGCTGGTATTTTGTTGAGGATTTTTGTGCTTATATTCATAAAGGATATTGGCCTGTAGTTTTCTTGTAATGCCCTTGTCTGATTTGGGTAATACTGGCCTTGTAGTATTAGTTGTGAGGTGTTCCCTCCTATGAGTTTGTGAAAGATTGGTATTAATTCTTCTTCAAATGTTTAAAGAATTAACCAGTGAAGCCATCTGAACCTGGGCTTTTTCTTTGTGGAAAGTTTATTTGATGACAAATTCAATCTCTTTACTTGTTGTAAATCTATTTAGATTTTCTATTTCTTTTTAAGTCAGTTTTGGTAGTTTGTCTTTCTAGGAATTTGTCTATTTCATGTAGATTACCTAAGTTGATGCCATACAATTATTCATAGTATTCCTTTATAACACTTTTATTTCTCTAAAGCTGGTAGTGATATCCACCCTTTCATTCCCGGTTTTAGTAATTTGAATTGTCTCTCTTTTTTTCTTAGTCTAATCTTTCTTCTTTTTTTATTATGGCGCTTGAATGTATCAATTTCCCTTTAAGCACTACTTTAGCTGCATCCCATAAATTTTGACATGTGTGCTTTTATTTTAATTTAGATCAAAGTACTTCCTAGTTCCCTTGGAATTTCTTCTTTGACCCATAAAGTTTTTAGAAGCGTATTGCTTAATTTCCAAATACTTGTTGATTTTCCTAATTTCTTTCTTTTGTTTATTTCTAATTTAACTACATTTTGGTTACAGAACAGACTTTGCATGATTTCACTCCTTTTTAATTTGTTAATACTTGTTTTGTGACCTAGCATAAGTCTATCCTGTACAATATTCCATGTGCACTTGAAAAAATATGTTTTCTACTGCTGTTAGGTACAGTGTTCTGTAGATTTCTGTCAGGTTTATTGGTAGATAATGTTATTCATATCTTCTCTATCCTTGTTGGTCTTCTGCCTGTCTTTCTACCCATTATTGAAGGTGTGATAGTAAAGTATTGAACTATTATTGTTGCATTGTCTATTTCTCCCTTCAAGTACGTCAGTTTTAGTTTCATGTATTTTGGCGCTCTTTTGTTAAGTGCATGTAAGTTAAAAATTATTATCTCTTCCTGTTAAGTTGACCTTTTTGTCATAATAAAATATCCCTCTTTGATTCTAATAACAATTTTTGTCTTAAAAACTTTTTTGTCTGCTGTTAATATAGTTATTCCAGTCTTTTTTTGGTTACTGTTTGCATATCTTTTTGCATGTTCTATTTGTATATCTTTTTCTATCTTTTTATGTTTAATCTATTTGGGTCTTTGAATATAAGGTGTGTCTCTTCTAGATAGTAGACAGTTTGTTTTTATTCATTCTGTCAATTTCTGTCTTTTAATTGGAGAGTTTATTTCATTTACATTTAATTTAATTACTGATAAGGAAGGACTGACTTGTGCCATTTTGCTATTTGTTGTCTGTATCTCTTTTCATGCATCTGCTTTGTGTCTTTTTAAATAAATAGGTATTTTCTAGTGTATCATTCAAATTACTTTGTTGTTTCTTTTACTATATATCTTTCAAGTTATTTTCTTAGTGGTAGCCCTGAGAATTACAATTACCATCTTAAAACAATCTAGTCCATATTAATACTAACAATTTCAATACTATACAATATCTTTGCTCCAATATAGCTCTATTCCCTTTCTATTCCTTTGAGCTATTATTGTCATAGAAACTAATTCTTTATACATTTCTAGTCCACCAACATAGTTTCATAAGTCTTTCTTTATGCAGTTTTACTTTAAATAAGGTAGAAGAGGACAAAAATTACAAAAAATACATTTATACTCTTTTATATTTACCTACCTTTCTTTCTTTGTGTGGATTTGAGTTACTGCCTAATCCTTTCATTTCAGACTGAAAGACTGCCACTAGTCTTTCTTGCATGTCAGGTCCACTAGTAAAAAATTCTTTCAATTTTTGTTCATCTGGAAATTTAACAATTTTTCCTTCATTTTTTTTAAAGATTGGCACCTGAGCTAACATCTGATGCCAATCTTCCTTTTCTTCTTCTTCTTCTTCTTTTTCTCCCCAAAGCCACCCAGCACATAGTTGTACATTCATACATCATAGTTGTAGATCCTTCTGGTTGTGCTATGTGGGATGCTGCCTCAGCATGGCCTGATGAGCAGTGCCACGTCTGCACCCAGGATCTGAACTGGTGAAACCCTGGGCCATGGAAGCGGAGCACACGAACTTAATCACTTGGCCATGGGGTGGACCCTCTTCATTTTCGAGGAGTAGTTTTGTCAAATATAGAATTCTTGGTTGACGATATTTTCCTTTCAATGCTTAAAATATGTCATCCCTCTGCATTCTGGCTTCCACGGTTTCTGATGAGAAATCCACTGTTAATCTTACTGAGGATCACTTGTACATGATGAGTCACTTCCCTCTTGCTGCTTTCAAAAATCTTTGTCTTTGACTTTTCACAGTTTGACTGTGATGTGGCTGGGTGTGTATCTCCTTGGGTTTATCTTTCTTGGAGTTTGTTGAATTTCTTGGATTGGATGTGTAGATTAAAGTTTTTCATGAAATTTAGGGAGTTTTTGGCCATTATTTTTTCAAATATTCTTTCTGTCCCCTTCTCTACACCCCCTTTCCTTGTTCTGGAACTCCCATTATGTGTATGTTGGTATACTTGATGTTCCCAAGGTCTGTGAGGCTATGTCCATTTTTCTTCATTGTTTTTACTTTCTGTTACTCAGACTGGATAATCTTAATTGACCTATCTTTGGGTTCTCTGATTCTTTCTACTGTCAGCTCAAATCTGCTGTTGAACACTTCTAGTGAATTTTTCATTTCAGTTATTGTACTTTTCAACTCCAAAATTTCTATTTGAATCTTTTTAAAAAATCTTTCTTTTCATTGATATTTGGTGAGGCACAATTGTCATACTTTTTCTTTAATTCTTTAGACATGATTTCATTTAGTTCTTTGAGCATATTTATAAAGGCTTCTTTGAAATCTTTGTCTAGTAAGTCCAATGTCTGAGCTTCCTTAGGGAGAGCTTCTATTGACTGCTTTTTTCCCCTGTATATGGGTCATGTTTTCCTATTTCTTTATGAGTCTTATAATTCTAGTTGAAAACTGGACATTTTTGATAACATAATTTGGCAACTCTAAATCACATCGTCCCCCTCCCCAGAGTTTATTGTTGTTACTACTTTGTTCTTTAGTTTGTTTTTGTTGTTCTTTTGTTTAGTGACTGTGTTGGGCTAATTCTATTGTATTACCTGTAGTGTATGGCCTCTCATGTAAGTCTCTATTCAGTTCAGTGGTTAGATATTGTTTTATCAGATATTTCCTTAAACGTCTTGAATCAATAAGGCTTCCATCCTTTGCCTGGGTTGGGGCGCAGTATAGGGATGGGGCTATGTGCTGTTTGGGTCATGCCTTCAACACTTAGGCAGGTATTTTACAACTCTACCTTAGCCTTCACTTCTGGGTTGTGCAGAGCTTTAAGGTCAGCCAGAGATGAGAGATTGATGTCCTCTCAGGTCTTTCCTGGGCATGTACACAGCCCTGCATATACATTCAACCTTCTAGATCTCCAAGAATCTCAGTGTTCTTTCAATGCCACTATAGGATATCTCATTTGCTAGATCTTTCTTTAAGTTTTTGGCTAGACTTTTGCTTGCCCAAACTAGTATAGTCGCCTCAGGCAGCTGTGATGTTAAACCACTGTTGTTGATTGCTTTCAACAAATGCTCTACAGATAAGGCTTTTCTCGTGGAGCAAACTCTGAGTTGGGTCAAATAGTGAAAACACCCTATGAATAGAACTTTCCAGGGAGCTATGAGACAGGTTAAATAGTGACAATGTTCTGGGGAATGGGACTTCTTGAGGAGCTCCAAATCCAGTCTTCTCCCTCCGGTGGTTGTAATGCTGCTGCTGCTGTTGCTGTTTTCTTTACAGCTACTATGGCTGTAAGTCTGCCTTTTTTCAAGGCTACTGTGGAACTGGGGAGAGGGAAACGGGAGTAGGCCAAGTTAAAATGCCATAAAATGTCCTCACAGAGTTTAAACAGTTTTTCTTGATTAAGTGCTCCTCAAATTGCTTCAGGCCTTTGGTTAATTCCAATATTTCTGGAAAAAGTTGGTTTTTATAATTTTGCCAGTATTCTTGTTGTTTTTATGGAAGAGTGGATCTACAGAAGTCTTCACTCTGCCAGTCCAGAAGTCCCCCTGGTTAGCTATTATTTTATTTTATAAGCTGCTCCTTGGCTTATCTTTTTCCCCATTTAACAATGCCTCTTAGAGGTTTTTTTTTTTGAGGAGGAGGAGGATTAGCCCTGAGCTAACATCTGCTGCCAATCCTCCTCTTTTGCTGAGGAAGACTGGCCCTGAGCTAACATTCCTGCCCATCTTCCTCCACTTTATATGTGGGACGCCTGCCACAGCATGGCTTGACAAGCGGTGCCATGTCCGCACCCGGGATCTGAACTGGCGAATCCCGGGCCGCCGAAGCAGAATGTGCAAACTTAACAGCTATGCCACCGGGCCGGCCCCTCTTAGAGATTTTTTTTATATCAGGTCATGCAGATCTTCTGTATTGTTCCAGAGTAGGGGTGAGACATAATTTATTTAACCAGGTCCTATCACTGGACCATTTAGTTTTTTTTTCCCCGGCACAATCAATGCAAGAAATACCATTTTGGATAATCTTATATGTATATTGCATGTATATCTTTAGGTTAAATTCCAAAGCAAGAAATAGCTAGTCAAAGAGTATGTGCAGTTCTCATTTTGATTGATAGTCCCAAATTGCCCTCAAAATAGCTACACTAATTATACTGTCTCTACTACTATATCAAAGTGCCTTCTTCACATATACTTGCCAACACTGAGAATCTTCTTAATTTTTGCTAATTCAATAGTTCAGAAAATGGTGCCTCATTCCATTAATTCATTTATTTAGTTTTTACTTGGTTTTAATGCTGTCAATATGATTAAGAGCCCAGCATAAGGCCGACTAGTTGTTTACCTCACACACACAGTTTGAAAGGTCCTGTAGACCGAGGCTTTGTTATAATAAGCAAGAGGAGAGGAAAAAGCAGTTGCAGACATAGGAGCATCACAGAGCATGCCTTATTACCAAAATGGTTTTTTCAATAGTTTGCGAAAGCAGTTTGGGGATAAAGGCATCCATCAAAACCTGCTGTTGCTATTGTTTCATGGATTTGGATAACTTCACACTATTAAGACTCATGGTGATTGTTGGAAAAATGGAGTCCGACACCCTGGAATTTGGCATGATGACTCAGGATAGGGAGTGCAGCTGCCTCTTGTAAATTGCCCTGGGGCCCTGGTAAGCTCTAACTGGAAGTTTTTGCTAGAATATTTCAGCTAGCTACTAGTGATCTTTTCCTTTCACAGTTGCAATTAGAAAGAATTGGACATGCTTGGGGCTCACAAATTGTTTGTAGAGAGCATGAGAAGAATAGGATTGTGTTCAGGCTGCTTTAAAAGTATTTTATGAGAGGGGCTGGCCCCGTGGCCGAGTGGTTAAGTTCGCGCGCTCCGCTGCAGGCGTCCCAGTGTTTCGTTGGTTCGAATCCTGGGCGCAGACATGGCACTGCTCATCAAACCACGCTGAGGCAGCGTCCCACATACCACAACTAGAAGAACACACAATGAGAAATATACAACTATGTACTGGGGGGCTTTGGGGAGAAAAAGGAAAAAATAAAATCTTTAAAAAAAAAAAGCATTTTATGAGAGGGGTATAGAGAAGGAAATAGTGGTGTTTAAAGTGAGGTTAAAAAAGACAAGGAAAAAAATCAAAGGTCTGCCACTGAAGACTTGATATACCTAAATGCCAGGTAAAGTTCAGAGAGAGATTTATTATGACAACTATAAAGGAAACATCTTCCTTATCTAGGCTGATGTCTTCAATTACTTTTATTGTCTTTTAGGCACTAGCATGGTTTCCAAAAGCCACGCCAAGTTTGCTTAATACACAGCTTGTCCTTTTACATTCTCCATGCATGGTCATTCCTAGGCTATGGATACTGGGCTACTCAACTCAGGCCAGTATGGAGAGGAACTGAATGGGGAGCACGCTGAAATGGAGGGTGGAGAGGAAGATGAGCACCATCAACTCCATGGTGATCTTGGAAAACTTGCTTAATGTCTCAGTTTTCAAATCTCTTAAGTGAGGCAATGAATTAGCAGGGAACACAGAAAGCATTATAAAAACATTATGGTGGATATTACCGTGATCATATACTATTCAGGGAAATTGAACTTGATCAAGTAAACCTCTGATAAAGGGCTATATTGTAAATCATTTTTTCTCCTCACAATAATTTTGCACGTTTGTGCTTTAGTGAGTAAAGTAAAAGTCATATAATCATAAAGAAAAAAAAGCTAGTACGTTCCCTTTTAAATGTAGACAGTTAGTATAACATAGTGGTTAAGTGGATGGGCTTTGGAGCCAGACTGCCTGCCTTCATATCCTGGCTCTGTTGCTTACAGGGTATGTAACCTTGGGCAATGTCTGGGTTTTGTCATCTGTAAAATAATAATAATAATAATTCCTACCTCTTCTATAGCATTAATATTAGGATTAAATTAGTTAATATAAGAAAAGCACATAGTACTGGGCAAGGAGAAGCACTCAATAAATGTTAGCTATTGTTGTAAATATTATGAATTAAAAATACTCTCCTTTTCCCAGACACATAACAGGAGCCAGGAAGACAGGTAGAGGCAGAGGGCTGGTGTGTGAGTGCAAGGAAACCAGAGGCTCTCCTCCAGTTCCTCCGGGGAGATCGTAGTTCTGATGATGGTGTTGCTGACAAAGATGTCAGTAATTATTGTGACCATACTATCAGGATGTTTTGTAAAGAATACATCAATGTTATTCAAAACAGAATATGAGCTACTTGCATCAGAATCACCAGGGGAAGGAAGAATTTATAAACTTGGGATTCCAGAGCTTCATCCCAAACCTGCAGAATCAGACTGTACATTTTTAACAGGCACCCCAGGAGCTTCTGATGCAGACTAAAGTTGGAGAACCACTGGATCGAGCTATACTTAGATATGGTTTGGTCAGAACACAGAAAGCAGCTAGTAACACTGACGGTAATGCCAAATGGTCCTCGTATAGGAATTCATATTCAACTTGGCCCAGGAGCTGCTCTGACTTCTGCTCTCAGGCTGATGAAAAATCTTTTCTTGTAATTTTCGAATTCAGGTGGCAAGCTATCCTATTTCTGGGCATAGTAAACAAAATTTTAATTCCTAGTTCTATAAGGCTTTTGTCAAATAAATTTTTGATGCGGGTTGTAGCTCTTGATTTTACCAGTAGGGAGCACAGTCTGTCTATTGATCTCAGGCTTTGTATAACAGAGAAGTCTGAGATGGTCTTTTCTCTATTTTAGTACGGAAATCTTTTCCTGGGGGTTGGATAATAAGAGACAAGGACCACTTCTGTGTAGGGTAAGCATGTGACCCTCAGGGTTTTTCAAAGATGAGACAGAATGGAACTCTTAAATCTAAAACTTTTATATCTGAAAAATATGGTTTCCTAGACATGCCCCTCTATAAAATGAAATAGAGCCCTTCTTTCATGAGCAACATGCATTCCATTTGAGCTCTTTGGGATTGGGTGTGAAATGCAGAGAAACGTGTAAGACAAATTATGAGCTGTTGAATTATTCTATTTTTGGAAACAACGTGCTTTGGCATGTGGAATTAGACACCTGGAGGGAAGTACTTGAATGCTTGATGAAAGATAAATTGGAATTTTCTGTGGTTTGAGAGGTTTTTTTCTCAGCTCCTACAGACCATTTAATTATAATCTAAAAGAAAACTGGAAGGGCAAGTGTTTTGGAGCTTTGGGGAAAAGCTAAAACACAGATCAGCTTTCGCTCCCCTTCTCCCAACCCCCCAAAGTCAAAGTACTTGAGACCATGATACTAATACCCTCAGATGAAAACCTTTCTCAGTGTTTTCGGTACAACATTTCATAAACTCAAAGGAATGATTAGTTCATTAATAAAATGTAGACACTAGGAAAACAAGTTTTAGAAAAAAAATTGGACTGAATATCAAGACAAGTAGAATTTCTGTGAAGAAATCTCTCTGTACTTGAAGTAGGTTTCATTCTTAAGATGCCTAACTATAATAATACTAGGTCAAAACACTGGGGAATGTTGGTTAATATTTATTGAATGCCCACCACGAATGTGCTGCAGGGAATCAGTCTGTGATGGTTGGCCTGAAGACTGTGAATAAGTCTCAAACTAATAAATTTTTTTCTTTATTTTTTCTCTGGTGGCCTAAAAGTCATCGTAGTTTCTCTGAATATAAAGGCTTATGCTCTTGGGATTGGTCCATAAATTGGTTACAGCCTTTTATATCTCCAAAGTCATATTCATTGGGATGACAAATGGGATCCATCTATGGTGCAAAAAATGAAGATTTAGAAAAGTAAGTGTGGATTATCAGCTGCTTGAAAGAAAAGGGAAATTTCCCCGGGTGGCAGTAAACTAGAACTTGTTTTTTTCTGGCCTTAGATTCTCACATCTGCTCTGTGTATGATGTGTCATGAAATTTACTCTGCTCTACTAGACACATTTTGATTCCCCAAAATACGTCTTCTACAGAAGATGAACTTTCTCTAGTCAATTTAAGTCTGTCAAAGCAAAACTTCTTTGATGAATCATATTTATTTCATAATGATCTCACTCCAAAAACTGATGAGGAATTTTAACAGGAAAACCTGTCTCCATACTTTTCTTCATAATGGTGCTCTATTTTGGTTCCAAAATAAGAGTTATAGTTATTTCAAAGCTTTTTTCTTGTCTCCTTTTTCCAACCAGTTCTAAATCTCCTGGTACCACTCTCCCTACCTTTGCTAGTAAAAATGAAAAACAAAAGCCTTGCAAAAGATAATAGTAAATGGAATTATTTGCTTTGTGATATAGAATCTTTGATATGATCTACAGATTATAGAAATTGCATCCCCTTGTATCAACCTAGATGTGTGGAGTTAGTCCTCAGTAAAACTGTGAAGTAAGCAAAATTGATTTCAGCTCTCTCCCCACCCACACCCTTACAACATGTAGTGCCTTGACTTCGCAGCGTCCTGTGGAAGCTTTCCCTTTGCATCCTTTATGTATTTCCCATTAGTGTTTTTGATTTCCTTTACTTATGATCACAGTCTTCACAGAAAAACTTAATCTCTTAAACTGGTTTGTTATCATATGAGAATGGGCCTTTGTTAATGTTTTACCACTTTCCAAGTAATATATTTGCATTTAACAGAGATTTTGAGAGACAGCAACTTAACAGAAAAGGGATGACTTTAATAATAGGGATTCTAGATCTTGTAACAAATTACTAGATGTGGCTGATATTAGCAATCGCCTCCCCCCAGCGTGACTTCTCACTTTCTTCCTCAGTAACAGAATCGTGATTTTGTTTGGTGTGATAATGCGCCTAGAACAAAGACTATTGCCAGCCTCCTTTGAAGCCACGTTTGGCCATGTGGCTAAGTTAAGCCTCATAACATGTAAGTGAAATTCTCCCTAAAACATAGAGGGTGGCCTTTTGTCCTGCCCAGCTTCTTTGTGAGGCCAATGCAGAATGTGAACATGATGGCTAGCACCAGAGCTCGCTCAAATTATGAGATGACCTTGAGGATGGAAACCACATACTGAGAATGGTAGAGCAGAAAGGTAGTTTGCATGGGTCAGTTGACTCGACCACCTGGACTACCTACTTCTACCTAGTTTAAATTCATGTCATTTTGGGATTTTCTGTTATATGCAGCAGAACTTGATTCTAAGGAGACAGAAGACGAATATCTTTGGGAAACCAGGGCTTTGCTGTATCTCTCAGCAAAATTGGTAGGCTAATTCTGAGAAAACTACCACTACTGGCTTTAAGAGAGAAGGTTTTTTTGTTGTTTTTTTTTGAGGAAGATTAGCCCTGAGCTAATATCTGCTGCCAATCCTCCTCTTTTTGCTGAGGAAGACTGGCCCTGAGCTAACATCTGTGCCCATCTTCCTCTAATTTATAAGTGGAATGCCTGCCACAGCATGGCTTGATGAGCAGTGCATAGGTCCATGCCCTGGATCTGAACTGGTAAACCCCAGGCTGCTGAAGTGGAGTACTCAAACTTAACCACCACGCCACCGGGCCAGTCCCTAAGAGAGAAGTTTTTCATCTCTGAGAATGTATGGAGAATTCTTGCTTTCCTGAATTCTTCTGAAAAAATTCTGTCTCATACTTTCTAAATTGTTTAAAGGGCATAGATCTTATCATGCCAAATATATCATAAATGACTAGACAACAAAGAGGATAACCTATTTTCTATCTGCCATGCCACAAAGTCTAGCAGAGTGGAATGCTGGGTTCTTCATATCTTGTTGATCATATTAGTGTAACAGTTACCCTAGATTGACATGCCCTGGTAGAAAGACACTCTCAAAGAGAGAAGTAGTTTGGATGAACAGGAAATGTAAAAGGTCAACCACAAACCATTCTGACTTGAACATGACATGATTTAGTGTAACCAAAACATCAAAAGCTATTATAGGGAACATGGGGGATTTTCATCACAGGGTGCACTAGACAGATACACATGGCTAAAGGGACATTGCTGTGAAGTGGCAACCTCCACCCCAAGGAATGGATTTCAGCAGACATGGTGAATTTGTGAGTCAGCATGCCACATGGGCCCCTTTGCAAAATAAACAAGCTCAGATCCCTGTGTTATATTTGTAGCTAGTCACATTGCTGTCTTTTTACTCTCTACTTTAGCAACTCAACCATAGCTAGGGACTGTACCCAAAATCCCCTACCTTTGGCAAGTGTCTTGTTCTTGGCTCACTGGTGATTGATATGGGTTTCAGCCTGAATTGTGTTTCAGTAGCCAACATCTCTGTAAGTAAGACCCGCAGAAATACTGCTGTCAGTGGAAAATTCAGAATGCCAAATGATTGCATCAGCAGAGAAGGATAAATATAAACGATATATTCATATCACTGTTAGACAGAGATCAACTCAGCACTATGGAGTTGCTGGGTTTTATTTGTTTGTTTGTTTTGGTTGGGGGATTTATTGTGGCTCGGTCTGTTTCCCTTGGTTCAATCTGCCTCTCTCTTTCTGAGTCTTTTCAGCAAGGACAATAGGCCTGAGTGTCAAAGACGTGAATGGAAGAAAAGATAGGCAAATGGAACCTAAATATCAAAGCAGTAAGTATACAAGTGACTATGCACTCATTAGGCTACAAATGCCGGGATTGACTATTGGCCTAAAGTATCGATGCGGCCCTTGGGTAAGTAGCTTTTGTGCAAATTAATTAAAGATACCAGAGGAGACTTAGGAGCAGGACTCTGCGATGAGCCACGAACAACATCTTTTGTGTATACGTTCATACCTGGTTTTTAATATGGAGCCACTTTTCTTTCTCGTTAGGGAACAGCATGTTGTCAGCAAAATTAAGCCCCAGAATGAAATTTCTTAAAAAAGGAAAGCCAAAATGAAATCATTTTTTAAGGGTATAAATAAAATAGATCCACGCATTTCCTGACAGCCTGAATGAGAAGGTCCATATTTATCTCGGTAAGCTTTCAGCGTTAGACTTTAGGAGCCAAAGTGACAGTTTTGGACTCAGCCAGACAGTGAATCTTATATATAAAGACTCAAAATAGATTTCCTTTGCCCCTAGTCCTGCCAAAGAGCCATTTTAGGTGTGCAGGAAGGCGCTGAGCACACTAATGCATAGTGCCCTTATGCTGAGTGGGAGCAACAGATGGCTTCGCCTCACCTGACTTTTCTTGATTGGAATTTAGATCCCCCAAAGAATCTGAAAGGTAATAGGAGAGTTTTTGCGATTTCATTGCAAATGTGCTTTTTGCCTTTTTTATATGTAGAATCATTGAAAATTCAGAAGAAAATGCAAAAAGCCTGCTTTTGTATAATGGGAACAGATAATCGAGCTGCGGGCAATCATCGATGCTTTTGATCAATCTGCGATTAGAGGAATTCTTCATACTTTTAGAAACATACTGTGTTAAAAGATAAGGGATACAAGAATGGATTTAAGTAAGATAAGAACTTTCATCCCAAATTTCGACAGAGCTCAAGGCCAACTTTTTGTAATCATATTCTGAAGAGCCTTGTAGCTGTACTCTTTTACATCCTCCTCTTTTTCTCCTGCTTTCTTCCCTCTCTTCTTTCTCATTGCCTTCGATCAAAAAAAAAAAAAAACCCATTTAAAGGCCACTTGCGTGCTTTCAATACTATGCAAATTCTGGACAGTGCAAAATGGGAGAGAGTATGGGCCCTCTTTTAGAACTTGCAAATTAAACTCATATGTAAATGGTACGTGCATTGAGTGATATATTAAGTTATACAGGCACAGAATAAGTAGAGAGGATTTAGATTTCATGTTTAGGTAAGAGGAAAATGGGACTTTCTAATCTCTTCAAATTAGCGAGAGAAATTCTGTAAAGGAGATGGGAAGACTGCACGAATAAAGCATGAGGCTAATGTGCCCGAGACAAGCAAAGGGGGTGGGTAGGGTAGTGGGAGGAGACAAGGGATATCACATGGTGGTTAGGGGTGGTTTGAGGAAGGACTATTTGGATGCAAGTTAGGCTTGGTCCTTGGTGTAGTAAGAAGCTATCATAGACTTTCAGGAAAGGAAATGACATTCATAAAATCTGTAAGTGAAAAATAAACTTTGTGTAAAAGCATTTATTCTAGCTTCAGTCTACAGACTGGGAATTTCATGAGGGAGAAGGCTGTAATAGCTGTGCTAAGAAATAACCTGTGGCCTGAATCATAAGCATAACTGAGGCGGCGGGGTTGGGAGGACAAGCTGGAAGTATTTGGAGAGAGATTGGACTGGAGGACAGGGATACAGTAGAATCACTGCAGGGCCTCTGACTCGGGAGTTCAGAGTTACTTTGGTGTCACTCCTTTGTGATGGGGAGGCTGGGCTCAGCGGAGGGTGGTAGAAGGAAGAGAGGCAGCTCTAGCTTCAGTGGGGTTGTTCTGAGGGAAGTACAAGGCACGATGTAAGGAATCTGTACAGGACTCGAATGAGGGGCAAAAATCTACGCCAAGAGAGCAATATCATGCTTTCTTCTTTTCCAACCTGACCTGGGCCTATATGAAGTGACAGAGTAATGTATTCAGGTTTGTTTGTTTGTTTGCTGGTTTTTTCCTAAGCATGAAATGATTTGAATGCTTCTTTAAGCATGTCCTTGTATTTTTTGTGAACTCATATTCTGCCTCATTAAAGGGATCACACTTTCCCAATGCGAAATTATGTGGAGGCTGAGGGATCTCATTTGAACAGGACATGCTTCCAGAATTAAAATAATGTGAGTAGGAACTCTTAGCCCTAAAATGTGACATGGAACCTTCTATACCTCTTGTGTGTGTGTGTGTTCACACATGTATATAGCACGCCATATATAACTGTAGTTGCAGTTGTGTAGTTTCTGCACTTGGGCTCATATGTTTTAGGTGTTTTATTTTTCTTTGGAAATAAGGAATATATTTTCTATTTAATTTGTGTTGCCCACAGAGCATAGTGTATATAGTACCACATAGACTGCATAAAATTGAATGTCTCAGGGATTTAAAATTATTGGTTGATCTTAAAAATGAATAATTTATTAAAAAACAATGATAGAGAACATCATAAAGTCCATACAACTGCAAGTAAATCTCATATCTTTTACATTTTTCTATTTCAACTGTAAATTAATGCCTGTTATGATAACGGAAGTACTCCAAAATTCTCAGATGTCTTCTAAATCATTAATAAAAAAAACATATTTTCAGTGATGTTGCATTGTTAGATACGTTTTATTGTGCTCTCATTCTGTGGAAATTGGTAATCCAAGTATGGCATGTATGCTAATTATCAATTAATGACTGGTTAATCTCAACTCAGCCTTGGGCAAATCCAGTTCTATTTGCTTCCTCAACTGTTAAATGGGGGAAAATGATTCCTGGCCTACAGGCATCTTGGTGAAGATTTTACTCTTTGAGAATACTTCTCTGATGAAAGTGCCAGACAGATATTTCCATGGCACAATAACTTTGAAGTTGAGCAATGAAGGGGCTACCTTCAAGTGAAACTAGAAGGGGTAATAGATTGGTAGAACAGGACTTTTGAAACTAGAACTGGCTGGGACATCAAAGTTAACATTACCCTCGAACCACTTCTTTTCCTCTTCCCTTTGCCCTTTTTCCCTTTCCCAAGCAAAGTATCAGGTGTTTGAAACTAGTCCTCACCCTTCCTTTAAGAAAGTGGCATACTGCTAGTTCTTTGTGGTTTTCTAGGGAAAAAATATCCCATTTGACTTCTCACTTCAGTGATTTCCTAAGATGCCTGTTTCTGCAAATGATATTTATGGGTCCCCTTGTTCCAGACAATTGCCTTGGAAAGTTATGTAGCCAGACACTGATCTAAAGAGAACTCAGACCTGAAGGTTGTGAAGTGTCGAATTTATCCAAAGTTGAGTTTCTGTTCACAGGAGGAGAGCCTGGGACCCTTTTTGCTAGGTTAGCTTTCTCCTTTGCTGAGTCTGAGCACTTGGAATATTTTAGTGTTGGCCTGCTGTGACTCACTGCCTGTCCAGCAGCTTAATAGATGCTTAAGCAAATCCACAATATGTCTCCCAGATAATTAAACATTGGGGCTATGCACAAAAGGACAAGTTTTTATGCATCCGTTATGGGGACACTTTATCATCAGCCCCTCATTTCCACTTTCTCAATACAGCACAGTAAAATACGGTATCTGAGAATCCTTATACTTTGCCTTTTCCTACTTCCCAAACCTGATGAAATGCAAGCTTCCATCGTTGTCATCCATGTTAGATGCATGTGCTTCATTTCAGCTGGAGGAAATACTCTCAGCAAACACTTACCCAGTGTGTTCAGCAGCAATCAGGCCATTGAAGATGATGTAGAAGTTTATTAGAACATGAAGAGAGGAATTACCTACAAGTAATTCTGGAGTACTGGCTACCAGGAGCCAAATGCCTTATAGGGAGAAATTCATTGAATAGCATGCATTTATTATATGTTGGCTGCCAGAAGTTTAAGCTCTTGTGCTCGAACTTGCTACTAGACCCTCCCCAACATGCGGGCCACCCACCAGTTGCAAGGCATGATGACACGACAGATAACCCGCCCTCCTTGGTAGCAGTATGGATACGGGTAGTAACCTAGTAAAGGTTCACAGACGCGGCGGCAGTAGCGGTTGCCTCGACGGCAGTAAATACAACAATAACCTCTCTCATCCAGCATGGGGTCAAATTCTATTCCATTTTCAGTCTGAAAGAAGAAGAAGCCAGTGTTGGAGGGGAAGGGTCACTAGGTAGAGGTCCACCGAGCAAGGGAGGACTATAAGAACATATGAGTTGGGGACTGGTGAGAAATTAAGTTCCTTAGCCTGATCATGGAGATACATCAATAAAGATCAGGATGATTTTGAATGAGCCTCCTGGGGATTCCAAATTTCTTAAATATTTTTGTTAAAATAATGACCATTCTTCTTTCAATGACTTTGATCTGAGGGGCTGTGAGTTTTGTGAGGGCTCTTTGTTTTTGCTCTAACGAGAGTAATGTGAACAGAACTCACATAGTCATTAATTGGAAGTTCTTCTTCACTTGCTTGTCTGGCGCGACGGGTCTTCTCCACCTTCACTTGAGGGACCACCCACTGCTCGTTTTGTTCAATGCCTTTTTTGTCGTTGGTAGGGAAGTGAAGATCTTCACCATCCTCCTCAAAGTCTTGTAACTCTGAAACTAAGGCAATAAATACAAAGTTGTGTTGAAACTGCTTTATAAACATTTCTGAAAGATGTGCTTGGGGGAACAGCATTTGGGGATAGATTTTCCTTATGTCTTCTCACTATCATCATCTGGGCATGCATGAACCACTTTTCCAAGCTCCTTCAGCTGACATTTAAGGAGATTTTCCAAAACAAATCTGACTATTCCCGTGTACACAGACCTCTTCTTTGCTCGTTTGGCGTCAAACACTTACTGCTTTGCCCTATTAAAATACTAAATTAAAAACTGAGGACGAGGGACTTTTTTGTCTCCCACAATTTTTTCACCCACGGTAGGTGCTCAATAAATAATTTTTGATTGCCTGATCTGGTTTGGTGCTGTCTGTCCTCTTCCCTTTTCCCTTCTCTTTCCTGTCTTAAATTTTTTTTTTAACCTTCTGTTTTGAAATAATCTTAGATTTATGGAAGAACTGCAAAGATAGCACGGAGTTCTTGTATATCCTTCACCCAGTTTCCCCTAAGGTTAGTGTCTTACATAACCATGGTACAACCATCAAAACTAAGAAATAAACATTGGTACAATACTATTAACTAAGCTACAGACTTTATTTGTATTTCATCGTTATTTCCAGTAATGTTCTTTAGAAAAAGGGTACTGAAGCAGAAGTTCTAGCATCCAATCCAGGGTATCATATTGAATTTAGTTGCCTTTTTGTAAGGTGAAAGATTACCAATAGATGCCTCCATCGGTGGGAACGGTCTCTCTTGGGTAATGTAGTAATCTATGCTGTCCAGAATGAGGGAGGCCAAATTAGATGTTAGCTGGATAGAATAAGACATCCAGGGACCTTTGCTTTCTCTATGGACTAACTGGAAGTTAAGACCTGAAGACTTCTGCTCTGGACCTCTAGCCCTCAATTTTATAGTGATTACTAGAACAGACAAAAGAAATTTGTATTGCAGTGACTGTCCTATCTTCTGGGGAGAATGCCACCATTTGCACAGAGAATCCTTCTTAAGGCAACAGAGTATTGTTTTTGCTCTTCTCTCCTCTGTGCTTGGGTTGGGCACTAGTGGTTTGAGCAATAGTCTGGTATCCTGGTTGCAATGAATATAGATGTGCAAAGAAAGACAGATTAGCCTTTTGCTATCACTAGTCACATTAGGGTGGTGTTACCTTTGCTGGGATATTTAAAAGCCTGTCAGCATTAATTTATCTGATTTATAACTTGGCTGTGAAAAATTCCTTCCTCACTGGCAGTCAGCATATACAGTTTCATCTAAGAAGATATAAGCTGATCATTTGTTTTCCTAGAAATGTACTCTCTGAATGCTGGAAACATTAACCTGTTACTGATTCTGGAAAGAGGAGGAGGAGGCGGAGGAGGAGGCCATACCTGCTATTAGAGTGGGATTGATCCAATACATGGTCACGTTATCACAAATCTCCAGAATTTTGGAATTTTTAAGAAAGTCTCGGTTTTCAATAGGCTTTTCTGCTGGGACCCAAATCACTGACTGTTCAAAGAAAGTTGTGGTAATTTCTTCATTCTGAGAGAAGAAAGTAGTTCAGGGTGGAGACAGGCAGAGAAATTAATACAATGAGATATTAAGCGATGCTGGAAAACACCAACTTTAAAGTCTGAATAACAATTCCAATCCCAGAGGTGCCACTAAACTAGTTCTGTGCCTTGCACACAGTAGGTGCCCTTGGGAGAGTTAACAATTGCTCCCCCTTCTCTGGTCTAACAATGAGGCCGCTTGCTCACTGAAACAGGAGGCTTCTCTGCTACCACTTCCCTTAAAGTCAGGACGGCTCTCCATCATTTTCCGGGCTCCCACTCGGCCAGGCCGGCCAGGCCGTGTATGCTTTAATTTGCGCTTCTGCCACCCTGAGTGATTTACATTTGTTTTCTCTCTTTCAAATGGATGTCGTGAGTGCCTGCCTTGTTTTAGGCTTGCAACTAAGGTGACAAGCAGGATTTGATTTCAAGCTGAAAAAACTCCTATAATCCAAACTGCTGAGATCAATTAAATAGCAACCAGACCTCATATTTTGGTTTTACAAGATTTTCCTGTTAATGGCAGCTAGTTGCAGTAAGATGTCTTTTTTTGTTTTAAAATCAAGTTTCCAGCTTGTGACTTCACTGGCCTTACCACTATTTTACTCCTTTCATTTCAGATGCTTAGCGGTTGTCTCAGAGTGCTTTTTCTTGAGGTAGCCTTTCTTATATGTATTGTCAAGAACGCCGCCTTCTCTTCAGTTTATAATATTGGAAGTAGTTCTCTTGTATACCTTGTTCTTACTCACTTGTCTTGCTCTTAAGGGCTTTTCCTTTTCTCTTTTATTTCTTTCTAGCTTTATGATTTCAGTGTTTTTATTTCTTCTCTGAAATATGGCCTTGTGCAGTTTTCCCCTAGTCATTTAAAACTCTCAAGTCTTGGCTCCTTTGCCCTTGAGTCTGTAAAGACCTTGGGATGCATTGAAAGGGATTCTAAAAAATGAGGTCGGTACGCTGACTAGCTTTGTTAGCAAAATCAGGGCTATTTATATATCTGCTCTGTATGTTTAACATGCACAAACAAACCAGAGATACAATGGTGAGGGGAGTACAGAATTAGAGGGGTTTTGTCATTCAGGACCACAAATTTGTCTCATTAAAAAAAAATCTGTAGCCTAAACATAAAAAGTAGGATTTTGTTGAGGATATAGTAATCTATCATGAGATGCATACTTGTGTTATTTAAAATATTCAGCAAAATTATCTGAAGAATAAATTAGGGTTAAAATGAGACATCATGGGCCTTTGCCTTTATCTTTTTCAGAAAAATAAATCCTGTTGTGTCAGTTCAGACTTTCATTGCTGGCTGGCCCTACTCAAAAGCTTACATTATTTTCTGTAAAAAGCAGTATATGATATTGAATATAGTACCTTTTTATCCTATCGATTCTCCTTTCATCTTATCCTTGCCTCCAATAATAATTCCTAATATCTTGGAAGTTGTTCTACTCCTCAGATGCATCTAACTTATTCTTTTTTTTTTTTAATCTCCAAAATTTTTCACTATCATAGACTTTGGGAGGAGAGCATTATCTTCAGGGGGATATTCTTGTATTTCTTGGAAATTCTGGTAACAATGGCCAGCTTCTCTGGCCATGAGGAGACCAGTAGCATGTCTGTGGGAGCCAATGACAGCTCTGAGACTTGGGTAAGGGAAAAGAAAAAGTGCTCCTCACTCCACCTCACCACCCGAAAAATGAGAAAAGGGAAAGAAAGAGATAATGGGTAGATGAGAATTAAGATGGAAAGAGTTGGGTAGGAGAAAAGTGAAAAAGAATGGGAGAGAGAGAGGGAGGAAAGAGAAAGAGGTATTTACAGTATACAGAGAGGCCACTGTGCCATTGCTACAATCTTATTTTAGATTTCCCAGCTAAACACTAAAACAAACAAAACAAGCCAAACAAACATTTGTTTCTTCCTGACGACAGTGTCACAATACAGCCTTAGCTAATGCTCCCCTTCTTCCTCCATTGATAGCAACACGTTGTAATTATAGACAAAATATCAGGGAAAAATTAAGAGGAGCCTCAAGGGCTTTATTTTTTTATTTTTTAATAACGTAGCTAAATTTTATCGAGGACTTAAGAAAGAACTTAAAGTGAATTCATTTATTCGAACTTTGAATCTTGACAACCGTGTTATGTGGTTACTATTATTATTCTCATTTTTGCAGATAAAGAAACAGAAATTCAAAGAGGCAATGCAATTTCCTCAAGAAGAAAAAGTTATTAAGTGATAAAGCCAAGTTTCTAGGTCAAGCTACATAGGATGTTAGGGTCCGTGTTCATAACCACTGAGCCGCACTCCTCTTAGTCAATGTAAACTGTGAGTCTATTCTCCAGTGTGATTTCAGTCATTCTCAAGCTGAAGGGCTTTACTTGAGCTTATGTTTTAGAATGGCTGTGTTTTAGGCACTAATCCTCATCTCTCACTAGGCTTTCAGGGGCCATTCAGCCATTGCACCGGGAGGCTAGGTTACCTCACCCTGGCCTAGTAGCGTGTTTTCAGAGAATTTGTATACCTTGTAATTCTCACCTTCTTTGCTTTTGCCTTTCCCAGTGAGGTTAAATGTGAATTATTCCATGAGCAGCCCAGCATAAAGTGGTAAGGTTAACGAACTGAAATCTTTAATAGGTGAATGTCACAGTGTGACACAAGTGGCAAGGATCCCAGGTGGCCTTGGGACTTTTCTTTTTAGGGCTTTATCTTAGGCAGGATTGATTTTGTTCCCCTGGCTCATCCCTCTTCCTAGAATCTTTGGTTTGGGAGCAAATGTCCATAATGCTAATGGTTACCCAGGTATAAACGTATAATGTTGCACCTAAAAACATGAACTTTAGTTTTTTGAAAGGCCTGAGTTCAAGATCCCAATCTGCTCCTCACTAGCTATGTGAGCTTGAGGAAGTCACGTTTTGGTTCTGAGTCTGAGTTTCCTCATCTGAAAATGGGGATAATAATAGTACCTATCTACAGGGCTGTTGTGAGAGTCAAATGAGAGTCAAGCATTTAATACAATCTCTGGCACATAGTTAGCACTCAATAAATGATGGCTTTTACTACCACTATGATTACTCTTACATACCTCATCTATTTCCTCCTCTGGTTCAGAAAATTCAGGAATCACTTTAATCTGAGTTTTGATGAAGCATTTTTGAAGACCTACAAAGTAGATGCCAGTATATCCCTATAAAAGAGAAAAAGAAAAATAACAAACTTCCTGAAATAGCCACAATTAATGAGTTCCATGATCTGTCAGGCCCCAGGCTGGCAAAATTTGAATTTGAAGGGAAAGCTTTGTCTTATAAATTAAATGAAAGCTAAAGGCTATTTTTAACTTGACTCAAATGTTCTAATATTTTAAGTGGGAAGCCTTAGGGGGAAAATATTCAGCTTACATTTTTAAAGTCATGTACTTCCAATGTTTCATCAGTGCCATTTCCGCTTCTGAATATTTCAGTTCTGGTCACGGGATCAATTTCCATGTAAATCTTCCTCTTCTCTCCGTTGCTGTAGAAAGTGTGCTCCATGTCATATGTCTGGGAGAACAGAGGAAAACAAGCTCTAAGATATTCAGTGTGTCCTTTCATAAGACACTTTAACTGAGTAATATCTGGGGCACTTTCTCTTTCCAGAACCTTTGTAGTGAAGTGCCATCTCAGCAGCTTGCCATTGGGAATTCTCTGAGACTCGAGATTAAAGGGAGGTGCTTTTTGGCACTGGAGCTGATATGGGGATCCCTTCAGAGCCAGTATTTTGTATTCAAGCCAAGTTGCTGAACTAATTACTAAGAATTCCAACAGTTTTCTTGGCAGCCTTGACTAAACAGAAAATGATATTTTGCAAACCAGTCTGTAAAGTATTTTCCCCTTGTGTTAAGCAGAGGGATCACCTAAAACCTACACTGCTGCTTTAAGCAAACACTTCCCTTTCTAAGTGCTCAGTGGCCAGCCCCTCACTGCCCAAGAAATCCACCAGGGCTGAGAAAGAGATTTGAACACATTTAGAAAATGCTTAGGTATTGCTGTTTATCTCCTTATCTATCCAGGGCTTTAATATCGCCTCCACAATCTTGGCTGTGTCCTTTTTAGAATCTGAAGACCATTCTCCTTGGGCAATATTACGTAATAGTCTTAACTTGACCTCAATTGCTTTCTTCTGCCCTTTAAACTTCAGGAAACATTTATTGCCTTCCACTAACCTTCTTTTTTATGAACTAACCAACTCCACTCAGCTTATTCCTGAGTTCTGTTTTCCAAACATGACTCATCTGGCTTCAGGTTCTCCAGACCCTCCTGTATACAGAATTCAAGAACTGGATCAAGCGCCCCGCACTAAGTCACATGGAGTCTCACAAGCAGAGTGCCTTGGAGAGGCTGCTTATCAGGTCATTCCTGAGTGGTTGAAACCAAACCCCAGACTTTCTTTTGCCCTCTAAAAGAGCCAATTCTTCTTCTAAGGACCAAGAGGACCAGTCCCAAAGAGGGTCTCAGTTTAGGAGAAACCCATTACCTATAACCAAGGATATATTTATAGCCAGAAGCAAATAACAAGCTTAAAGGAATTTACTACCTGTCACAAACCAGGCTAGGCCCGATGGTGCCATGTGGAAGTCTATCTTATCTCTGTCGTTTCTTCATACTCATTTTTCCTTACAAAAACAATTTGGTAAATTAAAAAGCCTGAAAAATTAAGTCATCTACACAGCCAACACTACTTTCTAATGACATGGTTCCCAGTGACAGCCTTTAGAGCTTGCACTGGGTTGGACTGTTTTTTTAATGTCTGCTGAAGTCTGTGACTGAATGTTGGTTTAACCTGGTCAAATTTTCCCCACCTCAAGTAGAAAAACAAGTTGGAAGAGTTTGTAGAAACAATGTTACTTCAAGCATGAAAAGTTTATATAGTTGCTGAATAGGAAAACAAGAGACAGGGTTAGTGCTTAAGTATTTGTTGAATAAGTTTTTCCCACCAATGGCAAATTTGCATCTTCCTAAAGGGAGATTTTGAGCACTGGCAAGGTCTTTTAAGAGACCATATTTTAAAAGGGGGAAGGAAAACAGTATTTAGAACCTTCCGGCAACTGCAGAGTTAACTCAGGAAGTCTGGCCTGGTTTGTGACAGGTTGCAAATTCTTATAGGCTTGGTATTTGCTTCTAGTTATAAATATGTCCTTAGTTCCAGCTGTGCAGCCAGCTTGAGAAACTTCTACCTATGGCAACAAATTGAGCTCTCAGTTGGCCTGACCTAAGTAGAGGAGAGAGGCATCTACTTCAGATCCAGTCTTGTCAGATCTCCCAACAGGGGGGAATTTCTTTAGAAATACTATCCATTGTTGAGACAAATGTTGACGCCACTAGTCATTGGGGGTAGGGTGGGATGTTTGTTTCATCAGTAGCACCACTGATGGATTATTGCACGGAAAAATGAGGTTATAGACTAGGGGATGTTGGAACACTGCCTACCTGGGCAAAAGAGAAAATACAGGCTGTATTTTCAATCATTGGTAGAAGACTATGGAACCATACTGGTGACATTTAGAATTTCAGTGTACTTCTGTGGAATGAGTTTTCCTGCACCGTTGGCAATGCACTTCACTTGGACACCTTGCTAGATGAAAACTATTGGAAACTGCCAAGCTCAGCAGATCTTGATTATTTTCAACATTCCTTCAAAGAGTTGTTTTTTGTGTTTTTTTTTTTTTTGTGGGGGAAAAGGGGTCCATTCTGATTGTATTCATTAACCAGCTTGTTGGCTTTTTGTTAGCAATGGTAGTGTGCTAAATAGAATGGGATCAGAATGACTTCATTTATATATGAATCCTTGGTGGGTGTGGGGAGCTATATATTCACTCAGATTGAATTACACTATCAAAGGTGTCCTTTTGGAACAAGCTGTCCTTTGTCTAGGAAGATGATGCTGGTGGCCCACTTTGGACTGTTTAGGGATGGGTCTGAGCAAATCCAGACATACTGTCTCGCCTGGGTCCCTGTGGAGCACATTGCCTGGGTAATGGCTATGCAAGCTTCACTGGCCCATATGAAGACTGAGCTCATGCCTTTGGCCTCAGAAGTACTTTTCTCTCTACTAAGCTCACTGGCTCAGGGGCTGGGGGTCTTTCTGAGATGAAGGAATAAATGGTTTTGTCCTCTCCAGGCCCAAACTAGAACAGAGACAGGATTATTGGCCTGAGAGAGGTGTGAGTGGGTTCCCAGTAGC
Source organism: Equus quagga (assembly GCF_021613505.1). Classification (NCBI taxonomy): domain Eukaryota; kingdom Metazoa; phylum Chordata; class Mammalia; order Perissodactyla; family Equidae; genus Equus; species Equus quagga. Next base: position 42,769,754 of record NC_060276.1, read on the forward strand.
TCATCTCAGACTGCCCCCAACTCAGCTTTATTCCAGGAAGGAGAGAGCAAGGACATAGTATGACAAGAAGTACACTTGCGCCAAATTGTCAAATAGGGAAAGTTAATCTTTGGTGCTTCTAGCTTCCCTTTTCTGTTCTTTCCACATCCTGTTTACTTTGTACCCTCCTAGCCCTTCCCCCTCTTTCCATCTCCCTCTATCTCCTTGTCTCCTCTCTAGACATCTAGGAATCTCATGTTGCTTCAGGTACCTCATGTCAAAGAAGAAATGAGTCTGACAAATGATTTCACACTAAGTTGTCAGTGATGGGTATTTGTCAAAAAAAAATTGAGTGCAATACTTAACTCAAAGAAATGAATTACTAATGGTGGATTTTAAGCACAATGGCACCAGGAATAAGAGATATTTGGGGGGCAATGGCATCTTTCCATCACCACACAAATGGGTTCCTACTCTACCCACAAATAAAGCTGGTCTTAACTACAAGGACCGGAACACTGGAGTGGGACAGGGAAGCCAGTGGAGGGGAATATGACTCACAAGTGAAATGAGGTAGATACATGGTTAAGCCCAGGAAGTGAGAGATGTAAGAAGACCACACTGACAAAACATGGAGAGAACACAAACTTATTTCTCTTCCCTGCCTAGGAAGTCTTTTCTCAGTCCAGTTAAATCCTCTACTCAGGTAGCAAATGAGCCCTAACATCCCCCTTTCACAGTTTGCCCTGTTTTCTTGCCTCAATTTGCGACAATCTCTGAGATCAGAAAAGAAAGCTTTTTATAAAGAATAAAGCTGCCTCAGACCTCAGCGTGATGGATCTGTTTCAGGTGCAAGTAGCTTTAGCCTGTCCTGGAAGGGATTTGAGGACATTTGGCTTAGGTTTGTTTTTTGAATCCCGTGATTAATCTAGCTGCTCTTCTCTCCACCTTCATCCTTTACTGTCTGTTTGTAAGGTACATTCTCCAAAGGTGAAGTACATGCTCGGAATAGCTGGCTAGCAGGTGTGAGGCTGGAAGGAAGGAAAGGGAATGCACTGTACCATATTATTACCGACCTAGCCTGTGGGAATTAAAGGGCCTCTGGGTAGTTCTTTACCCACACAGAGCAGACAGATTGTTTCTTATGCAAAGTTGGACTTCTGCATCTTCAATCACCAGTTCCCAGCCCTGAAAAAAATTGGCATAAGCAGCACAGACATTCTTCCTTTTCAACAAGAAAAAAACCCATTTCTTTCATCTACAGACTCAAGCTGGCTGGGAAGTTTTCCCTTACCCACTACCCCCACCATCCCTTATTCTTAAATGCAGCTGGAGAATAGTGGAAAGGATCCATAGACCAGGTTCTAGTCCTAGCCTCAACTCTGCCACTTACAAGCTGTATGACTTTGGGCAAGTCACCAAATGTCTCTGGAGGCTCAGTTCCCATCTTTATCTCCTACTGCTTGCCAGATGCAATGTTGAATAGTTGACAAAATCAGTTCTGACTTGACTTGATTTGGGCTGACACCTGTCGGGGTGACCATTGGACTGCTACTACCCGTTGATCACCTGGATGGCTTTCCTCCTACAGCCCCAGTCCCACTCTCAGCCACTGAAGGACTGCTCCCTTTGAAGACCCAGGCTTTTCTTACTAGTGCCACGTAAGTTGCTCAGCAAATGCTGCCTTAGGAGAATGAAGGGACTGAATAAGAATGTGCTCATAGTAGCCAGAGTCCTGCTCTACATATTTGGTGCTGCCCTTGAGTCGCCCAGAGTAAGAGCTGGCCCTGTGAGAGTTGCTGGACAAGGTTGGACTTCACTCCCGCAATGGTTTGGGAGAAAATAAAATGAAAAGAAGTCTTCTTTTTTAAAATGCCGGCGTGGCACCATCTGTTGAAGCTGAGTCTCCCTGCTAACGAGATTCCAGCTATAACTACAACTTTTTCCTTGAGGGTATGAATGCTTCTCCAGACCCACGTTTCATCCACCAAAATGCTGTGTAGGAAAGCCCAGAGAACTTGGGAAGGAGAGTTGTACCCTGTGCGCCCAGTAGAGGAGCGAAGAAAGTTGGTCTCTGACCAATGCTAGCATTAGAGAAATAAGCACAGGAAAGCTGGATCCAGGCTTAGCAGGAAAGTGGTATTTCTGAACAAAGGATTTTTAATCTAGATTGATATTGGGCTCACAATTCTGAGGGAGCCTGCTTTAATGGTCATCTGCAGTTGATGTGCAAGGAGGGGGCAAAAGGACACCCACCTATCCCTCCCACTTCTCATCTCATACTGGTAGCATGTAGAAGTTGAGGGGACATGTCCAGGAATCTGTTGATTGCTGTGTGAGCCTTAGGACTTACAGTTTCTAAACAGCCCTAAAGTCACCAGGCGGTTCCTACATATGGCAGGAAGGGCAGCATTTCATTTATTTATTATTTTTTCTTCTGCCTCATTCTACAAAGGATTGGAGGGGATAGGCTCCAAGCTCTGTGCTACATCTATAAATTGTTGGTTAAGGGCTGGGAATTTTTGGAATTGTTTTCTCTATGTTAGATTAATTAGCTGGGGAATTGGCTCTAATTGTTTCAAGTTAGATGTGTAATACAGGGAGCTTTAAGCAAGAATGTTTCTCTAGGGAATCTGCTTCAAAGATCCCTGGGCAGTCACTGCCTGGAAGTGGAGTCTCATTGTGATATTCTCTGAAAATCTCTGGGACTGAATAGGTTCCCTCTGCTTGGTTAAGAAAGCTGCACACAGAGCTTGATGGACTGGCTTTCATTTAGCTCAAGTGCGTCCTGTATGTGGCTGTGGGTTAGGGGGATTGTAGCCTGCAAAGGAGTGCAGAAGGTCACCCAGAGTTAGTTCTCCTTATTTCACTTTATTTTGATTCCTTTCTCTTTCTGAGATGTGTGCATGTGTGTGTATATGTGCGCTCGTGCCTGAGGTGTGTGAGGAGGAATCAAGCCTGACTTGCTTCTTTGGGATCAAGAATCTGGATCTTTTGTGCATACCAAGGTGGGAGGTAATGGAAGGAGTGGGGAGGACTTACCAGCATGGAACTGTCAACACCAGATGTGGGATGTTAAATAAACACTGTTTATTACAAACATGTTGAAAAACAAAATCAAAAAGAGGAGGTGTGGTGGAGGCTAGAGGAGCAAACACTAAGAGCTCGGAGGAAACTGAAGGACAGCACACAAACCCCTGCCATCCACAAGCACAGCGGCCTCAATTATCCTCTCCACCAAGGGACCCCAGTCCCCACAGGTCCCACAGGCTTATAAAGGAAAGTCCGGAAGAGCCCGGGGTTTACTCTGCTAACTGTGGTTTCTTGCTAGGCCATACTCTTAAGGGGAGAGTCTTTAATTTGTGCAAGATGCCTGGATCCTTTTCCTCTGAAAATCTTCCTAGACTAATCTGACTACTCTTCTCTTCCCAGGATTGATAAGTCAGCTCTGAGGCAGGCTTACTGGCAGTCTCAGCCATTGGAAACACAGAGGGTCTCTTGGGCTCTTTGTCTGGGAAGTGAAGGTAGTAGTAGACTGAATGAAGCATCCACATCTCCTGCTGGTTCTTTAGTTCGCAATGGACCCAGCCTGGTCTTGTGGTGAAGGCCAAGACTTAGATATCAAAGACAATAAGTTGCAACTCCCCATTGGAATGGAGAGCAAACAACCTTTGTTCATGGTGGAACAATTTGCCCCAGGAGACAGTATTGTTTTTTACTGGATTACTTCATAATAACTTTGGTCATTTCTGAGAATCCCTTTGCTGAAAATTACATCCCAAGATGGATTACTTCACAAGGGATGTGATTCTTGATAAACTTTATTCGGTAGCATACCCCACCTATTCTGTGCCTGCACTGACTAGGTTTTACTTTTGGTTTGAGACATCACAGGATTGCTCCTTATAATCCATTAAAAAGAGAACTGGAGTGAGAAGCAAAGATGACATAATATGGAAGCAGAGGGGACCATGAGCCCTATTAGTGAGCTTGGCATCTTGCAAGATAAAAGCAAGGCCCCCACCTAGTCATTTATAGTTGCACTGAGGCAAATAGCATTGTAAGTTCAGAAAAACACATAAACCCTTTCAGAATAGTATTTGCTGTACCATTGGCTACAATAAAACAAGACAGGCCATCTGGCCCCATGTTTAAGCAGGCATGTATGAGTGGTCAAAAGGGCTAGCTAACTACCACACTCAGTTAAGTACATTATGGTCATGGAAAACAAAAGGGTTTATTGTACTCGTCTGTAACTGTCAAGAGAATCCAAGATTCAATTTTCAGGTCAGCATACCACCTTGGGAATTAGTTAAGTGGTAGCAGAATCGGATTGGAATGCATTTTGGCGCTCATTTATTTACTGTTTCCTTCCTGATCTCAATTGCTTTGCCCACCTTGCTAGCCCAAATATAAGTGGCTTCTCTAGAAAGACATGTGAATAGTAAGTAGTTCAGAATCAGGGAGCAGTGAGAGAGATTGAGAGAGAGAGAGAAGGGACTAACTATAGGCATTGGGTGATGCCTTAAATCCTTTCTGGAACAAGATATAAATAAAAAGGCAAACAAAGTCAGCTGGTTTGCTCTTCATTCTCCCTGCTACTTAAGCTTGATAAGGTAGCTTCTGGGACTAAATGAAAGTGCATATGGCAGCAAAGCTTACGAACCCAAGGGTGGCTATGGCTTACTTTTCTGTTTTCTTCTGCACACTTATCCAGTTGATTTTCTATTTTCTCACCCTCTGCCTCTCCTTTCTCATCCATCCGTATTCTTTCCTCTGCACCTATTGCTCCTTTGGCTCCTAATGGCCCACATCAACCCATTTTCTTCTTGTCTCCCATCCTCTCTCCTGGATTTGTGCCTTTCCCTTCCTACATCCGTTATAAAATAGAAATAAGCATTTCATGACAACAAATTAATAAAAATAGTAACAACAACAACATCCCACATGCAGGGAGGAAAATGTGGCAAAGCCAGAAAGCCATCTTCATACCCTGTAACCTGTGCATTTATTAATTCTCTTTCAAATGGCAATTGTTAGCATGAAGAGACTATGATTTTCTTTGGGTCATCTCTAAACTTGCACATTGCGTGTGAGCCCGGGAGTAACAATAACACCAAAGTACACTAATACCAGCTACAATGGCCAATCAAGCTTCACCAAATCACCCTAATATCAGAAGCTTTCTGATACCTGTGATAATGACTTGGAGTCACTTGTTTCTACCTTGTGGTATTACTATCTCAGTGGAACAGAGACAATTGTGGCTGGTGAAGAGCTAAAAAGCTCTAGTTTTTGTTTTTTTAAGTCATAAATAAATGTGAACTCAGGTATGAGGAGTGCTCTTTCTGAAAAGGAGTTTGCTGCCTGTCCTCACAGCAGATGCATTAAGTCAGAAACATAATCCCCGAAAATCCTTTGCTGCCATTTCTGGTGGTTTCTTCTTATGTGGTGGTATAATTACTTTTCCATCAGTTTCTGCCCAAATAATTGAAAGAAAGACGGAAAGTATTTTTTCTTACAGTAAAAATTTTGCTTCTAGGAGGACTTTTAACTCCTTAAAGCCAAGCATTATAAAAGAATGGGTAATTCTACATCCTATCCTTACCAACCGAAATACAGAAAACACATTTTTTCCCTTTCCAAAATAATTAGGGAAATAAAAAAGAGCAAAATCTTGATTTAGGTTTTCATATCATCAGAAAATAAACACAAAAGGGACTTAATGATTTTCATTTTCAGAGTAATATACAAGTCAATCACTAATTAAATTCAATCAAACTCAAAACAGAAGTATTGGATAATAATGTGCATTTACTTACTTTTTTGGGTGTCTCCGGCCAGAAGTGCTTGCCTCCCCAAAACAGGACAATTAGAGTTAGGGCCAGGATACCAAACACCAATCCACAAATTTTAAGTGATTTACATATCTTCTTGGATTTAAAAGCTTCTGCCTAAGCAAAGAACAGAGAGAATAAAACAATACACAAAAGCCCTTAGAATAGCAAGCCACAATTCAAAGTCACCTTTGATTTTACTTTCTAATGTTCATATTGCAATACGATAAATCTGTGAAACTGCTTCTGCTCAAAAAAGGAAAAAATATGAATCAACTTACATTTAAAATGTGACAGTCCTCACAGTTCTCTGGAGGATTCTTTGCCATGGTCTTTCAGCACACAGTACTCTTTCCCTGCTTTGAGAGGACTGAGAGACCACTGCTGAGGTGGAGTTGCAAGTGAGTCGGCTAACAGATGCCAGAGGAGAAGCTGAATTTATATGGCTCAAATATGTCATACCAGAGCCTGAGGGAGCCCAGGGGGCTCCTGTGCTGTGATTTGTTACATAGATATACCCATATATGTATATAACTTCTGTGCACAGAATTCCATCCAGAATGGCAAAGACAGAAGGTTATAATGAAAACTATTGTCCTGGGGGTTGGTTTGGGAGGGGACCAAGCCTAGGACACATTGAAATGATTTTTCGTTATGAACTTAAAATATCAGTGGCAATACATGCTGCACACTCAAGAAATAAGCAAACAAAACAAAAAATGGAATGAAGTCCTAATTTCAATTCCATTTGATTTAACAAATATTTATTGCAGGGATATTAAATGTCAGGTACCGTGTTTTGTGTTGGAGATTCAGAAATGAATAAGGTATTGCTCTTCCACGGTGCCAAAGCTCTTTGAGGATGGAGATCAGTATGTACTCAACTAATTATAATTAAAAACAGGGTTAAAATGGTTAATTATATGTTTTCTCTCTCCCTTCATCTTCTCTCTTTATTTTCGTTTCCTAGGTTCTGTTCCTCAGTCTGTTCTTTAATGTCGATATTCCTTAGATTCTATCCTTGATGATCTTCTCACTCTATATACACTTAGATGATTTCATCCACTCATAAAATTAATTAAAATATCACCTACATATCAATGATTTCCAAATCTGGGTCCATAACCCCGATTTATCTCTTGAATTTCAAAGCCATTTGAATATCTCTACCTGGATATACCTCAGGAATCTCAAACTCAACATGTCCACATCAGATTCTTCTTTCAATACCTCCTTCCTCCAACCTACTTTCATTCCCATATTCCTTATCTTGGTTGCTGGTGGCTATACTGGTTTTCTAGAACCTCCATAACAATGTGGCTTAAACAACAGAAATTTATATTCTTACAGCTCTGGGTGCTAGAAGTCCAAGATCAAAGTGTCAGCGGAGTTAGTTTCTTCCGAGGCCTCTTGCCTTACCTTGTAGATGGCCATCTTCATGTTCACCTGGCTTTCTCTCTCTATGCATGTCTATGTCCTAATCTCCTCTTCTCATAAGGACACTGGTCATATTGTATTAGGGCTCATCAAGACAAACCTTGTTTTTCCTTAATTATCTCTTTAAACGCTCCATCTCCAAATACAGTTATATTCTAAGATAATGGGTATTAGGGCTTCAACATATGAATGAGGGGGGCACACTTTAGTCCATAACAGTGGAACCATCACCCATCCAGGCTCCAAAGCCAGAAACCTGAGGTTTGTCATCGGCTCCCCTCTCACATTTACTTTATCCAATCAGTCACCAGATCTTATCGATTCTAAATTCTTACATCTTTCAAAGTTATTCTTTCTTCTCTATGTTGACTGCTAAAGTCTTAGTTTAGGTTGTCATCTTCTCTGACAAGTCTCAAATCCATATCTCTAACCCAGGCTACTCTCTTAGGGTTCCAGACCCATGTATCCATCTAACCTGCCAGACGCCTTCACTTGGATATCCCACAGGCACCTCAGATGCCGTGTGTTCTAAACTGAATGAATTATCTCGCCTTCCAAACATACCCTTCTTTCTGTATTATCTCTCTCACTAAATGACACAATGATCAGTTTCTAGAATAGGAGTCTCCCAATGATCCTTAATTTCTTCCTCTCTTGTTCACCTCTATGCCTAATCAATGATTGAGTCTAGTTAATTTTGCCTGTGAATTATCTCCCCAATTCTGTTCTCTCCATCTTCACTTGTCACTGCCTTAGTTGAGGTTCTCATAGGTACTTTTACTGTTGCAGTAGAATTCTAACTCGTTTCCTCCAATCCATTGCCTTCAAGGTGATCTTTCTAAGACTCAGATCTGAGGATAATTTCTCCCTGGCTTAAAATCCTTTTGTGTCTATTCATTGCCCATAAAATCAAAGTTACTTTGGGTGACATCAAAGAAACTTCGTGGTCTGTACCCTGCCTATCTCTCCAGCCTTGATTTTGGACAATTTCCTCCATAGAAATGGAGCCAACTGGGGGTCTCAGAGCTCCATGGGCAGAGCCATGGAGCATATATATGTGACTTCATCCACATTCTAATGTCTCGACGGAAACACATTTTCTAATTATTGCAGACATGATCATACATGAATTAATTTATGAAATATAAGTCATAGTTCTATTTGTTTTTACAATTCTTTGGCCAAGCTTAAAAAAAAAAGAATGTCATGAGAATAGTCTCATGGAGAAACCTGTGTTTACTGTGTTAGATGGTTCCCCTCAACAATGTTACTCACACTATGCCTCTTATGCCTTCTTTACATTTTACACTTTATTGATACTGAGCATCCTCTTCTTTTGCACACCATAGGGCATTTGCACATGCTATAGTCTTTGCTTGGATTTCCCTTCCTCCCCTTTTCTACCTGGAAAACTCCCATTTAGCTTTCAAATTGCTGCCTAGATATTACTAGCTCCTGAAATCCTTCCCTGGTCTCATCTCTACTACTTCATTAAGTTCATCATCTTTTCCCTTGTTCTATTTTCGTATTTTGCTCAGACTTCAAATGTTGCATTTATTATACTGTATCATAATTGTTTTTTATGTGTTTTTCTCCTGAACTGACTTTGAGATCCTTTAAAACATGCCTTATTTTTTCAAAGGATTGAATTAAAATAGAAGTCAAAGCAATATGCTGTGGAAGCATAGAGGGAAGAGTGATTAATTATGATCCAGGAGAGCAGGGAAAATGGCACAAAACACATGAACTTTCATTAGATTGTTCATTTATTAGCGTTATTTATTCAGTGTCCTCTATGTGGCATGCACTGTAATAGGGCCTGCATATATATTTAGTAGTGGACAAGACAATCACAGTCCTTGGCACTACAGATCTCAGAGTCTAGTTGGGGAGATGGAAGTTAAACTAAAAGGGAAAAATTCCTGTAAATAAATTTAAAAATATAAATTATGAAACATGCTAAGAAGGAAAAATTCAGGGTGCTATGAAAGCACCTAATTTGGATTGCAGGGGTCAGGGAAGTCTATGCTGAAGAAATATCCCTTAAGCTCAGACCCGAATAATGAGCAGGAGTTAGCCAGTGAATACTGGGGAAAAGATGATTTCAGGCAGAAGGAACAGCACATGTAAAACTCTGAAGCAGAAAAGAGGTTGTGTGTGAAGAGTAAAAGGAAAGTCAATGTCGATGTAATAGAGCGAATGAGGAGGAAAGTTGCTCGAGATAAGGCCAAAGGGGTAGGCAGGGACCTTATCAGGCAAGATTGTATCTATTAGGACTGATTTTGGCTGCATTAACAGAAATCAAGTTATGGTGGTTTAACAAAATGAGGGGTTTACTTTTCTGACATAATGGAGCTTCAATGTCAGCAGTCCAGGGCTCATGCAAGTTCCACAACCCAAGCTTCCATCTTTTTGTTCTGTGATCTTTTGAGTGTGGCTTCCATCTTCATGCTTCCGAGATGACTGTTCCATGTCTGGGCAGGAAAAAGGAGAGAATGCAGAGGGCAAACGACATGTGGCAGTTGAGTCTGTCTTTTTCCATCAGGAAAGTAATAGTTGTCCTGGAAGCCTGATCTTGTAAGTTTCTGCTTATCTTATCGGCCAGAACTGGGTTGAATGGCCAACCTTAACTGTAGTGGAGGCTGGGGAGGTTTTCTTTTCAACTCAGCCTATTAGTACTCCTAACAAAATCCTGGTTTTGTTATAGAAGGGGGAAACATGTTGAGTAGGCAACTTACAGTTTGTGTCAAAAGGGCCATGGTAAGGGGTTTGAAGTTTATTCTAGAACAATGGGAATTCATTGAAGGGTTTTAAGCAAGGGAGATCCATAATTCCTTTTATATTTACAAATATCTCTCTGGCTGCTGTGAGAAGAATGAATTATAAGCGAGCAAGAATTTTAAATGGTTGACCAGTTAGGAAGTAATTGCAAGAGATGATGGTGGCTTGGACTAAGGAAGTGGTAGTGGGGATGGAGAGAAGGAGATTTGGGATATTTTATAGGTAGCATGTACTTGGTGACAATTTGGATAGACAGGGTGAGAGAAAGGAAGGAATAAACCATGATTCATGCATTTCTAGTTTGTACATTCGGGTGGAGAGTGGTGCCATTCACTGGGAATAGGAAGCATGAAGAAGGACCAGTTTAGGGTAACGAGTATGGTTTTGGACATGTTGCATTTGAGGTGTGTATGAAGCATACAAGAAGAGATGTCTAGTTGGCAGTTGGGCGTATGTGTCTGGAGCTCGGAAGACAGTCCCTGGAGTAGAAATATAGATTTGTGGGAAACACAGATTTGTGGATGGTATTCAAAGCTATGGGAGTTGACGACATGGTCTAGAGAAAGAGTGCAGAACAGAAAGAGAAAATGGCTCAAGACTGAACCCTGGGGAATCTTCACAGTTTTTATTTAAAAACATACTTTTAGAATGGCTTTCACATTTTTATTAAAAAAGATACATAATCATTATAAAATAAGCAAGCAATATAGAAAATTGCAAACAAGAGCGAAAAAAATCTTTCCAAATCCGCACCAACTAGGAATAACCATTATTGTGCCTCAGTTGCCTAATCTGAATAAAAGAGGATAAAAATAGCACTTATTTATAAGATTGTTGTATTAATTTAATGAGATAATCCATTTAAAGTGCTTACTCTGCTACCTGGCAGATAATAAATCCTTCATAAACATTAGCTGCTAAGATCAATGAACATTACCCTGGGTATCACTTTTGTTATATAGGATTAATAAATGGATAGATAGAAAAATTTTGATAGAAATAGTATACTTGCTATTTTTTAAAGTATGAACGTTTTCAAAATGCTTGAATTGAACAAAAGGAAAATAAATCAAAGTGAAAGTAAGGGAATTGATAAACTTCAGATAAATGTTTCTTCCCCCTCAAGAAATAGTAGACTCTGAAAGACTATTTTAAAGTTAAACTCAAAGATTTGAAATATATAAAGAGGTTGTAGTCATTATATTTTTATATCCATGTTTCAATTTTTGATAGTGTGGACTGATTCCCTGGGTAGTTGGTTAAGAGCATGGGTTCTGGAAATAGCCTGCTTGGGTTCAAACAAGTTCTGCCACTTACTAGCTACAAGGTGGGCAAATTATTTAATTCTATGTGCCTCAGTTTCCTTATTTTTAGAATGAGGACTAAAGAGTGCCTACTTCATTGGGCTGTTGTGAGAAATAAAAGAGTTAATACATATAAAAGACTTGGCACAGTGCCTGGTACACAATAAACTATTGTTGTCAGTATGAGGATATGGGATATCACTATGAAACATGACAAAATGAGCCCCCTTGCATTTCCCCTCCCATCTCCTGATTTTTGTTGACTATATTATTATTTTTACCTTCTCATAGTTTATAACATTTACATTCTGCTCTCCACCTAGAATTCTCCAAGTTGTTTGGTCTTGGTTCTGTTTAAATGAATTCAAAGCTTACCACTAGTCCTTTTATCACAGCTCTTTTATTCCTGAGTTCTTTGTTTTGATATATCTCTTGGTTGCCTAGATTTTATTTTCTATTAGTTTTTTAAAAAGAGGCACTTGTAAGTGTTGCATTTCTTGAACTTTTGCATACTTGAGAATAGCATGCAAAAAATAGCATGCTTGTCTGTTGAAGGACAAAACGATACGATATGAAATTCTTGGGTCACTTCTTTGGTTCCGTCAGGAGTTTGTCGATATTGCTCCACAGTCTTTTGGCGTTGTGGGTTGTACTGGTCCTTTAACTGTGGCCTCTCCATTCATTCTTTGGCTGGCTGGATTTCACTGTAGAAATTCCAGCATTAGAAGTCAGATGACGGAGGAGGAGGAGCTGCCAAATGAAATTGAAATAGAGTGGCCAGGAAAATGGGAGGAAAACACTGAGGTGTCACAAAAGCCAGAAGAAGCATGTGTTTGACAAAGAAAGCAGCAGTGAACTCTGTCAAAAGCTTCAGCAAGGTCGAAAGGCTGTGAAAACTAGGATTTGGGTGGAGGAAAATGTGGAGGAGCGTTCTGGGCTGCAAGAAGGACATGAGCAAAGTCATAAATGTGTATGTGTTTGGGGTGTGGGAGTAGCGAGTAGTCCATTGTGGACGGAATATGGATTGCACGGGAGGGATGAAGTTATGACAGATCAAGTTACCCAGATCTCTTTTTCTCATGGGCTGCCTTGTTTTTTCCTGCTGCCTCTCTACCTAGCTCTTCATCTGGATTAAAGAAAAAATATCTCTGGGTTATCTTTCTTTGGCTCCATCCTTAAATTTCTTCCATATTTCTCTATTTTTTCTTTCAAATAAAAGAGGATTTTCAGTAATGTTCTATCCATAAAGCAACTAATAAATTCAATAAATATCGAATATTGATTGGGAATACTGCAGTACATAAAGCAGTGTAAGGAGGAGACGTGTAAACCAGTGATCACAGCCCAGTGTGTGGCGAGTGCTATCTGAGAGCAGTACGGGGTGCTTGGGAACACAGAGGGGGCCACTGAACCCAGCTTTGCAAGTCTATTGCGGGGGGGAGTGAGAGAGGGGTATTCAGGGCAGGCTTCCAGGAGAAGGTAATGAAGAAATTGAGAATTGCAAGATGAATAGCCAGGCAAAGGTGTCGGCAGAGACAGCGTTCCAAGCAGAGGGAAATCATGGACAAAATCTGGAAAATGTGGAAAACAATAAAATGTTTGAACAAGTGAAAGAATTTTAGTGTGGAAGGAATGCTTAAACTTTTTTTCAACACAAGAGAAGTACATCCTCACTGGCAAATATCTATCAAAAGTAGGAAGTAATATAATCAAAGTTTTTCCCCACCTCTGCAAATCTTCCGTGTTAACCACTGTTAACAATTTAATAAGTATTATTTCACATGCTTTACTATTCAAGTGAAAATACATACTCACATATACATGTATGTGTGTATGTATATAGTATTAATAGTTTTTAAAATATATGATCCTACAAAGCATTCATATGTTTTTCTGCTACTTGATCTTGCCATTAGAAATATATCGTAGACATCTTTCCTTAACAACACAAGAACTCATTCTTTTTTAAAAAAATATTTAATTGAGGTCATGTTGGTTTATAACATTGTGTAAATTTCAGGTGTACATTATTATATTTCAGCCTCTGTACAGAAGAACTCATTCTTTACAGCTGAATAACATTCCACATGTATTGGAATGTACTATAATTTATTTAACTGGTTACCTATTGATGGACATTTAGGACACTTTTAGTTCTTTGTGATTATAAAAAATGCTGCAATGAGTCCACTAGTACATTATAAATATCTTTGTCCACTTCTACAGGCATTTCTGCAGGATAGACTCTTAGTAGAGCGTATTAGTTTCCTAGGGCTACCATAAGTAACCACAAACTTCATCTTAAAACAACAGAAATTTATCCTCTCACAGGTCTTCCTTGCCTTTTCCTAGCTTCTCATGGCCCTGAGCAATCCTTGGCATTCTTTGGCTTGTAGCTGCATCACTGCAATCTCTGTCTTCACATGGCCTTCTTCCCTCTTGTGTGGATTTGTGTCTCTCCAAATCTTGCTCTCCTTATAAGGATGGCAGTCATTAGATTTAGGCTGAAAAAATCACATCTCATTTTCATTGTAGTCCTGTTAGTATTTCTTCTGTGAATTGCTTATTAATATCCCTGGACTAATTCTGCTGTTTTTGTAAATTTGATCTTTTTATTGAGATATAATTCACGCACCATAAAAATGCACCATTTAAAATTGCACAATTCAATGGTGTTTAGTATATTCAAGAGTTGTGCAACTAAAATCACTATCTAATTCCAGAACATCTTCATCACCCCCAAAAGAAACCCTATGTTAATTACAAAGCACTTCTCTCTTCTCCCCTTTCTCTCAGCCCCTGACAACCATTAATCTACTTTTTGTCTCTATGGATTTGCCTATTCTGGACACTTCATATAAATGGATTGTATGCTTTGTGACCTTTTATGTTTGACTTATTTTATTTAGCATAATGTTTTCAGGGTTCATCTATGTCGCAGCACATATCAGCATTTCATTCTTCTTTATTGCCTAACAATACTCCTCTGCATGAACAGACTACATTTTGTTTAATCATTCATCAGTAAATAGACATCTGGTTTGTTTTCACTTTTTGGTTATTATGAACAATGTAGCTATGAACATTCATGTAGAAGGGTTTTGTGTGAACATACATTTTTAAATTCTCTTGGGTATATACCTAGGAGTAGAATTGCTGGGTCATCTGGTAACTCTATGTTTAACTTCTTGAGGAACTACCAAACTGTTTTCCACAGTGGCTGCACCACTTACGTTCCCATCAGCAATGCATGAGGGTTCCAATTTCTCCACATACTTGCCAAGAATTGCTATTGTACTTATTTTTCATTACAGCCATCCTAGTGGGTGTAAAGTAGTATTTCATTGTGGTTTTGATTTGAATTTCCCTAATGACTAATGATGTTGAGCATTTTTTCATGTGCTTATTAGCGATTTGTAGATCCTTTTTAATATCTATTCAAATCCTTTTTCCATTTTTTAATGCTTTTTTTTTTGATGAGGAAGATTGGCCCTGAGCTAACATCTGTTGCCAGTCTTCCTCTTTTTTTTCTCCCCAAAGCCACAGTGCATAGTTGTATATCCTAGTTGTAAGTCCTTCTAGTTATTCCATGTGGGATGCCACAACAGCATGGCTTGAGTGGTCTGTAGGTCCACACCCAGGATCTGAAAGGGCTGCCAAAGAAGAGCATGCGAACTTAACCACTATGCCACCCGACCAGTTCCCCCTTTTTTAAATTGGGTTGTTTGTCTTTTTAATATTGAGTTGTAAGAGATTTTCTTATATATTCTGGATACAAATCCCTTGTTAGGCATATGATTTACATGTATTTTCTCTCATTCTACCAGAGGCCTTATTTCTTGATAATGTCCTTGATACACAAAAGTTTTAATCTTGATGAATTTCAACTTATATATTTTTTCTTTTGTTGCTTGCACTTTTGGTGTCATATCTAAGACTCCATTGCCAAATCCAAGGTCATGAAGATTTATCCCTATGTTTTCTTCCAAGAGTTTTATAGTTTTACCTTTTACGTTTAGGTCTTTGATCCATCTTGAGTTAGTTTTTACACAAAGTGTGAGGTAGAGATCCAAATTCATTCTTTTGCACATAGATATCCAGTTTTCACAGCACTGCTTCTTGAGAAGACTGTCCTTTCTAAGTGAATGGTCTTGGCATCCTTGTCAAAAATCAATTGACCAGGAAGGTTTGGGTTTTTTTCTGGACTTTCAATTCTATTCCATTAGTCTATATGTCTGTTCTTATGCCAGTATCATGTCATTTTGATTACTGTAGCTTTGGAGTAAGTATTTAAAGGAGAAAGTGTGACTCCTCCAATTTTGTTCGTTTTCGAGATTGTTTTGGCTATTATGGGTCCCTTACATTTCCATACAGATTTTAGGATCATTCTTTCAATTTCTGCAAAAGAAGCAGTTGGAACTTTGATGGGGATTTCTTTGAATCTGTAGATTGATGTTGAGAGTATTGCATTCTTAACAATATTAAGTCTTCCAATTCATGAACATAGGATGATGTCTTTTCATTAATTTAGGTCTTCTTTAATGTCTTTCAATTACTTTTTCTAGTTTCCAGTGTACAGGTCTTGCACTTCTTTGGTTAAATTTATTCCTAAGATTTTATTCTTTTTGATGATATTGTAAATGGAATTGTTTTCTTAATTTCATTTTTGGGTCATTCATTGCTAATGTATAGAAATACAATTGGTTTTGCATATTGATCATGTATCCTGAAAGCTTGCTGAACTTATTAGCTCCAATAATTTTTTTAGTGGATTCTTTATTTTTTCACTATAGGATCATGTCATCTGCAAATAGAGAAAGCTTTAATTCTTCCTTTCCAATTATGATGCCTTTTATTTCTTTCTTTGCCTAATTTTCCTGGCTAGATCTTCCAGTAGATCTATTGGGTTTTGCAATTTTAGTTTTGGACATGCTAAATTAGAGGTTCTTGGGCATTATTCAAGTGGAGAAGTCAAGTAGATGATTGACTATTCAGGTCAGGAGAGAGATCTGGTCTGGAGATTCAAATTTAGTAGATGTTAACATTGAGATGTTAGTTGAAGTTCCTTGAAGAGATGACCTTGCCCAATAAGAGTGTTTGGAATAAGAAGAGGGCCTAGAAGAGAGATCGATATCTCATGAAGAATGGGGATAGGAAGAAGAGATCACAAAGGAAACTGAGTAGTCACTACCAGACGATTAAGAGTTAAGTCTTGAGAATATGGTGCCATGAAAGTCAAGGGGAGAAAGAGTTGCAAAAAAGTGGGAGTGGTCATTAGTTTGAGAGATATGAAATGTATCAAATGCTGCTGAAAAGTTCAGTAAAATGCTATCTGGGGCCCCTTAAAGCATGTTAAAATACTCAAGGAACAAAACTAGTAAGGTGATGCTCAAGGAACAAAGCCAATAAAGATGATAGTGAAGATACTAAAGACTGAGGGGATAATCAGCAGTCTATATTTATTTCAGCCAGTAAATATTATCTTTGGGTTTGGATTATACCTGAGTTTTCTGTGTATTGCTTGTGGCTTTTGGATGTAGTGGAAAACTTACTAGGGAACTCTTTGCTTGGAAGACCTTGTTCTAAAAGGGCCATATATGAGCAGGTTCCTGGTAGAAGAGGCCTAATCTACTCTTTCTACCCCAGAGTTTCTCATAGTATGCTCTGATTTGCGTTAGTATCACCAGCATACTTTTAAAGATAGAGATTGGTTGGTGTAACTACAAACCTACTCAATCACAATCCCAGGAGTGGTACTCAGGAATCTTCACTTTTTTTCCAATTATTTTAGTGAGGTCAAAATGGTTTATAACATTGTGTAATTTCAGGTGGTATATTATTAGTTAACAGTTTTTGTATAGATTGCATTGTGCTTTCCACCAATAGTCTAATTTTATTTCAATTATTTTACTGATGTCATAATGGTTTATAATATTTCATAATTTCAGGTGTACCTTATTATTTATCAGTTTCTGTACAGACTGCAGCGTGGTCTCCACCAATAGTCTAATTTTTATCTGTCTCCATATATCCGTGCCCCTTTACTACTTTCACCTCCCCAAAACCCTCTTCCCCTCTGGTAATCACTAATCCGTTCTCTTTATCCATGTGTTTATCATCCACATATGAGTGAAATCATAAGTTGTTGGTCTTTCTCTGTCTGGTTTATTTTGCTTAACATAATACCCTCAAGGTCCATCCATGTTGTTGCAAATGGGATGATTTTGTCTTTTTTATGGCTGAGTAGTGTTCCATTGTATAAATATACCACATCTTCTTTATCCAATCATCAGTTGACAGGCACTTGAGCTGGTTCCACATCTTGGCTATTGTGAATCATGCTGCAATGAACATAAGGGTCATAAATCTCCTTGAATTGTTGATTTCAAGTTGTTTGGATAAATACCCAGTGGGATAGCTATATCTTATGGTATTTACATTTTTAATTTTTTGAGAAATCTCCATACTATTTTCTATGGTGGGAGCACCAGTTTGTATTCCCACCAGCAGTGTATGAGAGTTCCTTTTTCTCCACATCCTCTCTAACATTTTTGTCTTGGTAATTATGGCCATTCTGACAGGTGTAAGGTGATATCTCATTCTAGTTTTGATTTGCATTTCCCTAATAATTAGTGATGTTGAACATCTTTTCATGTGCCTGTTGGCCATGTGTATAGCTTCTCTGGAAAAATGTCTGTTCATATTCTCTGCCTATTTTTTTGATTGAGTTGTTTTTTTTTCTGTTGTTGAGTTGTATGAGTTCTTTACATAGTTTTGAAATTGACCCCTTGTCAGATACATGATTTTCAAATATTTTCTCCCAGTTGATGGGTTGTCTTTTCATTTTGTTCATGGTTTCCTTCACCTTGCAGAAGCTGTTTAGTCTGACACAGTCCCATTTGTTTACTTTTTCTTTTGTTTCCCATGCCTGAGTAGACATGGTGTTCAAAAAGATGCTGCTAAGACCGATGTCAAAGAGTGTACTGCTTATATTTTCTTCTAGGAATTTTATGATTTCAGGTCTTACATTCAAGTCTTTAATTCATTTTAATTTGCATCCTTGATCATTTCTTGTAACGGAAGTCTAGTGGCAATGAACTCCCTCAGCTTTAGTTTATCTGAGAAAGCTTTCATTTCTCCAACATATCTGAAAGATAGTTTCGCTGGGTAGAGTATTCATGGCTGAAAGTTTTTGTCTTTCAGTATTTTGAATGTATTATTCCATTCTCTCCTTGCCTGTAAGGTTTCTGCTGAGAAATCCACTGAAAGCCTGATAGGGGTTCCTTTGTAGGTTATTTTCTTCTGCCTTGCTGCCGTTAGTATTTTTTCTTTGTCATTGATTTTTGCCACTTTTACTATTATATGCCTTGGAGAAGGTCTTTTTGCATCAATGTAATTAGGAGTTCAATTGGCTTCATTTACTTGTAACTCCAGTTCTTTCCCCAGGTTTGGGAAGTTCTTTGCTATTATTTCTTTTAACAAGCACTCTGCTCCTTTCTCCCTCTCTTCTCCCTCTGGAATACTCATAATCCTTATGTTGCATTTCCCAATTGAGTTGGATATTTCTCAAAGAATTTCTTCATTTTCTTTAAGCCTTAGTTCTCTCTCCTCCTCTACCTGAAGCATTTTTATACTTCTATCCTCTAAATCACTAATTCAGTCCTCTATAATGTCAGCTCTGTTTTGTTCTTCATCTCCAGAATTTCTATTTTTTTTTTTTAGAGTTTCAATTTCTTTGGTGATATATTCCTTCTGTTCATTAATTTTATTCCTGAGTTCATTAAACTGTCTTTCTTAATTTTCTTGTAACTCATTGAGTTTCTTTATGACAACTATTTTGAATTCTCTCTCATTTAGAATGTAAATTTCTGTGACTTCAGGATGGGTTTCTGGAGACCTGTCATTTTTATTCTGCTCTGAAGTATTACTGTATATTTTCATGGTGTTTCCTGAACTTATCCTTTGCCAAGGCATTTGTCATAGTATCAGGTCACAGATTCCACCTGCCACCTCTAGGGGTGCAGGAGCTGTGTTTTCTGAACACAGCATGGCTGTTCAAGTTGTGCCAATAGGGGTCGTCATCTGTGTTTGCCCACTGGCCACAGATGCTTGACAGGTCACACATGCATATGCAGGCAGTCTGATGTGGAACTGCTGCCTTGGTCAGGAACTGGCCATGCTGGTACACTACACAGGAGGGAAGGGGTGATTTCTTTTTTGCGTGTGAGCCTGCTCTGTGCCCATGGGAAGTCTTCCTGGGCTGCTGCACTTGATTGGGGCATACACACAGTGACTGATCCATGTCACTTGGTGTGGAGCCTTCTCATGGGCTGGGCTGCAACTCTGAAAGTGAAAGCATTCATGTGCAGGCTTGCCTGCCCCAAGCCTCCTCTCACAGTTGCAAGGCTGCTGTGTGAGGACCCATGACCTAAATTACTGCCAGTGGGGAGGGGGAGGGGATCCTCTCACCTCCTTCCACTGCTTCACAGGGATCCAGTACCCTCAACTTCAGATCTATGGTTATGTGGATCTCTCAGATGCCCTATTGTGCTTTGTAAAAAATCCTCTGTTGGTTTATGATTGCTCATTTGATTGTAACTTAGAGGGGAGAGACTAGGGGAGCAACTCACTCTGCCATGATGTTCTGTAATCTGCATTTTAAAAATTTCCCTCAGTTAATTCTTCTACATACCTAAATTTGAGAAGCATGGTTCTGGAAGAATCACTTTCTAAAAGTTAGTTAAGCTGACTCATGTACTCCAATGTAACAGAGAACAGATCTATCCCAAAGAGACACTGATTATAGCAACATGAGTTTATTTGGCTACTTTTGTGTACATGGGTGCCCAGCCTAATAGAATGTTTGCCAAGTGTCAAATATTCTGTTATGTTACCAATGATGTCATTGGTGTTGGGCTGAAACAATGGCGTCCATCCTCTGTAGGTTACTGAATGATGCTAAGGTCTTTCATTGCTCAGATTCTGTCTTTCTATATTCTTCACCTCTCAAGGTTAAGACTCCTTGCTTTCAGCTCATCCTATATCCCCTTTGATCAGTAACTACATCAACCTACAAAAAAAGACAGCTTAAGCATGGAAATTGACCATCAAGT
This sequence comes from Equus quagga, assembly GCF_021613505.1. NCBI lineage: Eukaryota > Metazoa > Chordata > Mammalia > Perissodactyla > Equidae > Equus > Equus quagga. The sequence goes on from NC_060276.1 coordinate 42,790,205, forward strand.
CCAAGTCTTCAGGTTCTCTGTAAAGTGACTGATCTATATCAAATGATATCTAAATCCATTCTTAGATTGCGAACAGCATCTTATACTTTTCAACTTCATGCCTCTTTGGATTATTCTTTGTGCGTTCTCTCCTGTCCTGACCAACCAGTTAGTCTCTTTTCTTACTTCCTTATTGATTTCATGTGTTTATTCACAGAGGGTGATTTCTTTTATTGACCATAGCATCAAGGAAAGTTGGGACTGAAATGACCTTAGGAATTTTCAGCGCCAACCCTTATTTTTACAGATAGGAAAACTGAAGGCCAGAGTCATGAAAAATAACTTGCCCAAACTAACACAACTAGTTAGTGACTCAGCTAGGACCAGCACCTGGATCTCCTGAATCCATTTCTAGGGCTCTTCCCACTATAGTAGGGCTAGTTATCCCCAGAGAAGAAAAAATAATAATTTTCATATGTTCTTCAAGTAGGAGCAAGTCTGGGATGTAAAAGGAAGAATTGAAGGAAAATAGTGAGTTTCTTTTTAAGCTCAGTCTGTTAAAAAGATTTAACTTTCAACTAGTATATTAGTTTTCATTCCCCTCCTTTCTCTGCCAGAAACAATAAAATGACTGCTGTGGCACCGAGACCAAGGCAAGGTATTATACTTAAATCTGAGTTTAAATGATTTACTATTGAGTGGGAAGACTGTCTGGTGTACTGGGTTTACCAGGCTATTTCTGAATGCCACGGACCAGCCATGTGACCCTCATCAAATCACAACAAGGCTCCATCCCTCAGTTTCTTCATTTTACAGGGAGGACTCTACTCCAAACACTTAGGCAGAGACCAATAAGAAAGCAGTGGCTTGAAAACAAAAAGAAGTTACTTGTATTCAATGGTTATCACTTCTGGGTAACTTAGTGACTGCCTTTTACAAAGGGTAAGATTGAGGCCTAAAAAGGTGAATGGACTCCTCACTGCCTCATACTGTGGCTTGATTAATATTCACTTTTGAAAAATTAAAGAAAAATCTCCAAGATGAATAGAATGTCATATTGTAAAATGGGAGAAAAATCTGGAGTAAGAGAAGATGTTTTTCTTCCTACTGATCTTTTTTCTTTCTAAATAAGCCTTTTGGATATTACCAAAAGAGTCATTAGAAGTGAGCTTGAAAGAGACAGACAGGAAAAGAAGGAGATCATTCAAAGAGAATTTGACAAAAGAGCAATGACTATAGGGAGAAAAAACCTCAGAGAGACGTGGTAAAGTCAAGCGATTTGGGTGAAAAGAAAATGTGGTGCTGTGCAGTAGTAGGTGCCAAGGAGGATAGGTGGAAAACAGCAGGTGCCTGGCCAAAGAGCTTTTTAAAAATTTTTTTACTGAGAACAGTAGGAGATAAACGAGCAGTCTCCAAGGTGCTCTGGAAAATCAATCACAAACATCATCTAGAAGCAGCTGACTTAATTCATTCTATTTCTATTACAATAAATCTGACTGGCATATAAAATTCGTGTGCCTGGAAATGCTAGCCTGAAAAATTACTTTTGGTCCCTTGCTTGAATTTTTATGTGAATAAAGAAAATTAGGAAACCACCAAAAAACACAGAGAACCCAACTATTTCCTTCTCTGGAGAATATTTCAAGGCCCAGATCCAGCCTAGTGTGTGGTTAGTAATTTACTACTGTATATAAAATAATTTGTAAATTTTGGTTATCCAAAATGAGGACGCTGCCTTTTATGTATTAAGATACAGAAGTTCCACCAGGATAGGTACTTGGAGTTTTTTTTTCTCATACTGGAGGTGGTTTTGTATTGACCCATCTGTACTTTCTAACCCTGTCTCCCTCATGTTCAATGCTAAGAAGCTGGCCAGGCAACAGAATAAATTAAGTGGTCTACTCAGAGGTTGGGCCCTTGACTGGGGCTTCATTAGCACTTTGGCTCAGCCAACTGATTCTAATGAAAGCTCCACTAAGTAGCTACGATGGATTGCTAAGCCTTAAATTAGAGCTACTGAAAAAGAACAATATCTTTCATAATATAAGCTTACTACAGATCAACTCCCATTGATGATAAGCAAATCAATTCAGAGTGGTCAGTCTCTTTTTGTGCATTTTGCTAGATACTTGGTGAGCTCACCAAGTACTCTAGGAACTTGTATCCTTCAATTCTGAAAAATGTTTGTGCACTATTTATTTGATAATTTCATCCTCTTCGTTTTCTCTCTTTATAAACTCCAATTAGGTGAATATTAGACCCCTGAATTGAACCTAGAATTTTATCTTTTCTATCCCATTTTTTATATATTTACCTTTTGATTTTTCTTTTTAAAAAACATACATACTCTAATTTTTAGAGCAGTTTTAGGTTCACAGAAAAAGTGAGTGGAAGGTACAGTGATTACCCACATACCTCCTGCCCTCACATACACACAGCCTCCCCAACTCTCAAAATCCCACATCAGAGTGGTACATTTGTTACAATTGATGAACCTGCATGAACACATCATAATCACCCAAAGTCCATAGTTTACATTATCGTTCATGCTTATTGTAGTACATACTATGGGTTTGGACAAATGTGTAGTGACATATCCACCATTATAGTATCATATAGAGTGGTTTCACTGCCCTAAAAATTCTCTCTATTGCACCTATTCACTTCACCCTCCCTGCTAAACTCTGGTAACCACTGATCTTTTAATGTCTCCACAGTTTTGCCTTTTCCAGAATGTCAGGTAGTTGGAATTGTATAATATGTAGCATTTTCAGATTGGCCTCTTTCGCTTAATAGTATGTATTTAAGATTCCTCCATGTCTTTTCATAGCTTAATGGCTTGTTTCTGTTTAGTGCTGAATACTATTTCATTGTCTGGTTGGACCACAGTGTACTTATACATTCATCTATTGAAGGACATCTTAATTTCTTCTAAGTTTTGGCAGTTATAGATAAAGCTGCTATAAACATCCATGTGCAGGTTTTTGTGTGAAAATAAGTTTTCACTTCCTTTGGGTAAATACCAAGGAGTGTGATTGGTAGATCATATGGTAAGAATATGTTTAGTTTTGTAAGAAACTGCCAAACTGTCTTTCAAAGTGGCTGTAATCATTTTGCATTCCCATCAGCAATGAAAGAGAGTTCTTGTTGCTCCACATCCTAGTTAGCATTTGGTGTTATCAGTGTTCTGGATTTTGGCCATTCTAATAGATGTGTAGTGGTTTCTCATTGTTGTTTTAATTTGCATTTTCCTGATGACATTTGGTGTAGAACATCTTTTCATATGCTTCTTTGCCATTTGTGTATCTTCTTTGGTGAGGTATCTCTCAAGGTCTTTGGTCCATTTTTAATGGTGTTGTTTGTTTTATTATTGTTGAATTTTAAGAGTTCTTTACGTATTTTGGATAACAGTCTTTTATCAGATATGTCTTTTGCAAATATTTTCTCCCAGTCTGTGGTTTATCTTCTCATTCTCGTGATAGTATCTTTTGCAGGGCAGAAGTTTTTCATTTTAATGAATTCCAGCTTATCAATAGTTCCTTTCATGAATTGTGCCTTTGGGGCTGTACCTAAAAAGGCATCACCATACCCAAGGACATCTGTATTTCTTCATATGTTATCTTCTAAGAGTTCTATAATTTTATATTTTACATTTAGTTCCATGATCCATTTTGAGTTAATTTTTGTGGAGCATGTAAGGTCTGTGTCTAGATTCACTTTATTTGTATGTGGATGTTTAGCTATTCCAGCACCATTTGTTGAAGAGAAGATCTTTGCTTCGTTGTATTGCCTTTGCTCTTTTGTCAAAGATCAGTTGACTATCATCATATGGGTCTATTTATGGGCTCTCTATTCTATTCCACTGATCTATTGTCTATTCATTCACCAATAACACACTATCTTGATTACTGTAGCTTTATAGTAAGTCTTGAAGTTGGATAGAGTCAGCATTCCAACTTTGTTCTTCTCCTTCAATATTGTGTTGACCATTCTGGGTCTTTTGCCTCTCTGTATAAACTTTAGAATCAGTTTGTCAATATGCACAGAATAATGTCCTGGAATTTTAATTGGGGTTGCAATGAATCTATAGATCCATTTGGGAAGAACTGATATCTTGAAAATTTTGAATCTTCCTATCCATAAACATGGAATATCTCTCCATTTATTTAGCTCTTCGTTGATTTGTTTTGTCAGAGCTTTTAGTTTTTCTCATATAGATCTTGTACATATTTCTTAGATTTATACCTAAGTATTTCATTTTTTGCATGCCACTACAAATGGTATTATGTTTTTAATTTCAAATTCCACTTGTTCATTGATGATATATAGGAAAGTGATTGACTTTTGTATATTAACCTTGCACCTTGCATCTTTGCTATGATTGCTTTTTAATTCCAGGCTTTTTTGGTAATTTTTTTTGGGTTGCTACATAGATCATCTGCCAGCAATGACAGTTTTAGTCCTTCCTTCCCAATCAGTATGCATTTTATATCCTTTTCTTGTCTTAATTTGTTAACTAGAATTTCCAGTACAATGTTGAAAAGGAGTGGTGAAAGAGAACATCCTTGCGCTGTTCCTGATCTTAGCAGAAAAGCTTCTAGTTTCTAACCATTAAATATGTTGGCTGTAGGTTTCTTGATGATGTTCTTGATCGAGTTACCCTTTATTTCTAGTTTGCTGAGAGTTTTTTTTATCGTGAATGGCTGTTGGATTTTGTCGAATGCTTTTTCTTCATCTATTGATATGATTTGATTTTTCTTTTTTATCATGTTGATGGGATGGATTACATTAATTGATTTTTGAATGTTGAATCAGCCTTGCACACCTGGAATAAATCTCACTTGGCTGTTTTGTAAAATGCTTTTTATACGTTGTTGGACTCAGTTTGCTAATATTTTGTTGAGGATTTTTGCATCTATGTTCATGAGAGATATTGACCTGTAGTTTTCTTTTCTTGTAATTTCTTTGTCTGGTATTTGTATTATAGTGTTACTGGCCTTATTAGGTTAAGAAGTATTTCTTCTGCTTCTATCTTCTGGAAGAGATTGTAGAGAATTGTTATAATTTCTTTCTTTAATGTTTGTTAGAATTCGCCAGTGAACCCCTTTGGGCCTGGTGCTCTCTGGTTTGAAAGGTTATTAATTATTGATTAAATTTCTTTAATAGATATATGGCTATTCAAATCAGCTATTTATTTTTGTTTCACTTGTGGCTATTTTGCTTTTTAAAAGGGAGATTTCCTATATTTTATCTTCCAATGTTTTGATTAAATTTCTTATTTGGACTTTTTAAATTTTAAAAGTATCTTCTTATTCTTTATTCTTTTCCCATAGAATCCTGCTCTTGCTCTATGGATGCAATAATTTCATAATTCTGTGGGGATGTTAATTGTAGCTTTCAAAAAGACTCTTTTTTAATGGAAGAGAATCAATTGGCAAACTCTCTTTCTCTCTCTCTCCATCCACACACACGTATATAGAGTGAGAAAGAGAGAGAATGAGAATTCAGTAGAATGGTAGAATATAAAGTTAACTTACAGGAAACAATCAATATCTTTACTACGTACAAGGAATCCATTAGAAGATATAACAGAATAGAAGACTCTTGTTGCAACAGCAACCAAAAAGGTAAAACATTTAGCAAAAATGTGCAAAACATATGAGGAAAACAGTAGTGAAAGACAAAAGTATATCTGAACAAATGGAAAGACATGCTTTAGTCATGGACGGGCAAGATTCATGTTGTAAAGATATTAATTCTAAGTTAACTTGTAAATTTATTGCAGTCCCAATAAAATGTCAACTTTAAAAAAAGTACAATTCTAAAGTTCATATGGAAAGCAAAAATAACTTGGAATCTTTGAAAAAGAAAAAGAAAATATTATAGTATATTATAAAGCTCCAAAAGTTAAAGAATGTGGTATTGGTGAATGAATAGAGAGCCAGATGGAACAGAAATAGACCCCAAAAGATATAGAAATTTAGTATAGGGCATCTCAAACCAATGTGATAAAGATGGAGTTTTTAATAAATAGTGCTGGAAAAATGTAGAGTTGGATTCATAGCTCATGCCATATACCAGGTTAAACTTCAAGTGGATCAGTGATTTAAATTTAAAGAGAAATTAAACAACAAAAGTACTAGAAGAAAACATGAGTGAATTCTTTTGTAATTTTGGAATGGGAGAAGACCTTTTTAACTATGACTCAAAATTCAGAAAGCATTAAGAAAAAAGATTGACTAATTTGACTACATTCAAAAAAGAGAAAACATCATGGCAAGAAACATCGTAAGCATAGTAAAAAATAAGACAAACTGAGAAAATATTTGCAATTCATATCACAGAAAAAGAACTACTGTCTCATATAAATTGAGAAACAACGACCAACAACTCTATAAAAAATTTGGCATAGGACATGAACAGTTATTTCAAAGAAATGCAAAGATCCCTTAAAAATATAAAAAGATGCTCAACTTCATTCACAATTGGAGAAATCCAAATTAAAACTTTTCTGAAATACCAATTCTTACCAGCTTGGCAACAATCCGAGAGTTTGACAATATAGTCTGTTGATGAGGTTTTTGGGGAAAAGAGCACAACTCCCACAGAGGGGAATCTGGGACTATATACCATAATTACAGATCTATTTTCCCCTTGACCTAACAATCTCATTTTTGGGAATCTACCTTATAGACATCCTATAGATACATATATTAAAAATTATATAGGTACAATGACATGGATTTAAAGTGAACCCTTTCTGGCACATGGAAAAAGGCCAAAAACTAAACTACAATAAAAGCAGAGATCATCATGTGCCAATATTGAGAGATTTATAGGATACCTTTTTAGTAAAAAAACATTTAAGGTGAAAACCAGTATATAGTATACTATCTTTTGTGACATAAGCTGGGGAAAATAAAATATATACGTATGTTTCCTTATGTTTACCTAAAGAAATATTAAAAAGACACACAAGTAGCTAATAAATGATTTCCTATAGGAGACTGAGGATGGGAAAGAGGTGGATAGAGACAAGGGTGGGAGTCAGACCTCTCAGAGTACCCCTATTTATATTGTTTTGGCCTTTGAACCATGTAAATATATTATTTGTTGAAAAATAATAATAGAGATGAGTAATCTTTTACCTGCTTTGTCTCTAATTCCTCCTGTTTCCTTTTATTGTTTGCCTGTTTGGTCTTTTGGCCTGCTGGTATTATTGAGTGATCTCCAAATGACAGAATCTGAAGGATGTATTCTATAGGCTTTCCATCTCTCAAGAGAAAAATTCATCTTCTTAGGAGCCAGATGCTTGGTTGCTGGCATTCTGGAAGCAGAGGAGAACTCCTGGCATTGAGGAGTTCTGCGTGTAGCTTGCAGACTTTCATTTCATCCACCAATTTTCAGCTCCACATCCACTCCTGACTTCTAGGTCTGCATTGGTTCAATTTCTCCATAGAATGAACCTTTGGTGATGGGCATAATTGCCTGGAATCTCAGGTGCTGGTTCAACCACTTCATACACAGACTTTCAACTAATTATTCTGTATTAACTCCATGCCTCACCCTAGTTTTAGGAGCTGTTTGGAATCTACAAGATCTGGTCCTGTAAAGGTTCTTCAGGGTGAATCAGTTCTCTTCTTCCACCTCCTCCCCCTCCTTTTTATTGTGGCAAATGTATATAACATAAAATTTACCATTTTAACCATTTGTAGGGGTACAATTTAGTGGCTTTTTAAGTGCATTCACGTTGTTGTGTATCCATCACCACCATCCATCTCCAGAACCTTTTCATCTTCCCCAAATGAAACTCCATATCCATTAAATAATAACTCCCTATTCCCCCTCCCTTAGCCTCTGGCAACCACCATTCTACTTTCTGTCTGTATGAATTTAACTACTCTAAGTTCCTCAATGTAAGTGGAATAATACAATATTACCTTTTGATGTCTGGCTTATTTCACTTAATATAATCTCTTCAAGTTTCATCCATATTGTAGCATGTGCCAGAGTGTCTTTTCTTTTTAAGACTGAATAATATTGCATTCTATGTATAGAGCACATTTTGTTTATCCATTTTTCAGTTGATGGACACTTGGGTTGTTTCCATCTTTCGGCTATTGTGAATAATGCTGCTATAAACATTGGTATATGAATATCTGTTCCAGTCCCTGCTTTCAATTATTTTGGGTATATTCCCAGTAGTGGAATTGCTGGATCTTGTGGTAATTCTATGTTTAAGTTTTTGAGGAACTGCGTTTAAGTTTTTGAGGAACTGCCATACTGTTTTCCACAGCAGCTGCATAAGTTTACATTCTTACCAACACCACACAAGGGTTCCAATTTCTCCACATCCTTGCCAATATTTTTCATTTTCTGTTTTTTTTTTTTGATAATAACCATCTTAAAGGGAAAGGAGTGGCATCTTGTGGTTTTGACTTGCATTTCTCTACTAATTAGTGATGTTAATCTTCTTTTTTTGTGCTTTTTGGCTGTTTGTATACCATCTTTGGAGAAATGTCTATTCAAATCCATTGTTCATTTTTTAATTGGGTAGGTTTTTTTTGCTGTTGTTGAGTTGTAGGAGTTCTTTATATATTTGGGATATAAATTCCTTATCAGGGGCCGGCTCCGTGGCTGAGTGGTTAAGTTCGTGCACCCGGCTGTGGTGGCCCAGGGTTCGGATCCTGGGTGCGGACATGGCACCGCTCGTCAGGCCACGTTGAGGCAGTGTCCCACATCCCACAACTAGAAGGACCTGCAACTAAGATATACAACTGTGTACAGGGGGGGTTGGGGAAATAAAAGCAGAAAAAAAAAAAAAGATTGGCAACAGTTATTAGCCCAGGTGCCAATCCTTAAAAAGAAAAAAAAAATTCCTTATCAGATATATGATTTGTAAATATTTTTCTCCCATTCTGTGGGTTGCCTTTTTATTCTGTTGATAGTGTCCTCTGATGCACAGAAATTTTAAATTTTGTTAAAGTCCAATTTATCTATTTTTTCTTTTGTTGCCTGTGACTGTGGTGTCATATACAAGAAATCATTGTCAAATCCAATTTCATGAAGATTTTCCTCTGTTTTCTCCTAAGACTTTTATAGTTTTAGCTCCTATGTTTAGGTCTTTGGTCTATTTTGAGTTAATTTTTATGTATGGTGTAATGTAAGGGTACAATTTCATTCTTTTGCATGTGTATATCCAGTTTTCCCAGGATCATTTGTTGAAAAAACTGTCTTTTCCATACTGAATGATCTTGGTACCTTTGTACCAAGCTTTCAGGCAAAAAGGGTAAGAATAGGGCGGGGGTTGGTGGGTATGGTGTTCATAGAATAGAGAAAGATGCAGTGACACCCAAAGCTGGGAAGGTGGGGAATGAAAAAACATGTCCTTAATTATTTTTAACTATTTGTTCCTGGAGAGTTTTAAGTGTGTCTGAAGAGTTGTGACCTGTTCCACAATTATGATGTGAAAGGGCCTGTCCCATTACTAATGTGAGACTCTGTTGTCCTGCTCAACTCACGCTTGGCCACTGGATGTCATCTTTTCAAGGTGCCTAAAATTTGTGCCTGCTACTTTTATGTCAGCACATTTCTTCCTAAACTGGGGTCAATTGTGAGCCACTGTTGTAACTTTTGCTATATATGCCTACCATTTACACACAGGAGACGTATCATGATAAACAGTGGAAAAATAAAAGCTTTGATTGAGATTTTAGTTCAAAAATGAAACAAACAATTATGAAGGGAGGTTTATCTTACATTTAACTCAATTCAGGTTTGAATTCGACTACTTTCTAATTCTTAAAACAAAGAATGAATCATTGCTTTTGGGGGTATAATTTTCTGACAAACTTACGTGCTAGTCTGATTATAATACCCTTCACGTCACTTTTGACTTTCATTAGAGGGTCATTTTTGCAAAAATGTTTGAGAGCTGCATCATTTTTTCCAAGGACCTCTCTTAAGCTTTTATTATTCAAATAATTCTCTTTTGAAATGTCAGTGCTATCATCATCCTTGTCCATTTTCTCTTCAATTGTTAACTGATCTAACTTTGCCAGGTCATCATTTGCCAATGACTTTGTGAGTTATTTGAGCAGTTCGCCAACATCTTTTATCTACTTCATACTTCTACATCTTTTGAAAATTTTCAGTTTCACTTTGCAAATTTGCACTGTGTATTGGTAGATATTTACAGGAAAGAAAGACCATTGCTACAGTGGCCAAGGAATAGACAGTAGCATTAGTCAAGGAGGGATGTTTAAGTGGGGACTAATTTTCTTACAGTTACTTCATTGATGAATATTTTTTGTGTAATGCCAACTTTTGCTCCCTGCAGGAACTTACCATGTAGACTCTGATAATGAACACTTGGATAATAAGAACCTCTCTGTATGTCCCAATAAATTCCATCTTTATTTTGTTAGGAATCTTTTACCGTAGGCAACAGTGATTTCAGTGATTTATTCTTTAGCGTCCTAGTGGTAGTGATGACATTTTTAAACTAGTAGAAAGCAATATTGTAGGTTTTAATAATCTATGAAAAAGAAAACTTGTAATATCAGTGAACCAGATTGACCAAAAGATTTAGCTTAAACTGAATCAAACCATGTCCCCCTCAGAGCCGTTTCAAAATGGGCTTATATTGATTGATTAATAAAGAAAAGACACTCCGGAAAACACTGCAAGGTAGTTATATCAGCCTGACAATGTGTCAAGAATGGTGAAGGGTCTGAGACATTACTCTACCTGCATGCCAGTTTCATGAAACTCTTGGGTCAGAGTCAAAGGACTTCATTACTCATTGCACAGCAGTCAGCATGAGCTTCATGTTCATGTCAGGTCTCCTTGCCACGCCCACGCCCCCTTCCCACAGGTTGATGCTGAGGGGGCTGGGTGCAAGCTGTGTAAACAGTGGGTTTGCATCACCACTGAGGAACTTTGCACTTAGGGAACTCAAATCTTTTATAGTGGGCTGCACATTAACCTGTTCAGCCTTTACTCTAGAGAGAAACATTATCTTTATTATACTGGAAGTTTTAACCACCTCCTCTTCACTCCATTGGTGAGGAATGAATTCCCACCCTGGGGTTATGAGGATGGCCAAACACATGACACCCAATACTGTGCAGATGAGATTCACGGCAGTTTATTAGCCACATATATCCACAGCCCACGGGGGGAGGACACTGCATGCCTTGCAGGGCACGCGGGGTTGCACACAGGAACAAAGTTAACAACCGGGGGCAGTGGGAGGCAAGACTTGTAGCATCAAGAGAGTGAGATGCCTCCTGGTTCCTGTGGGAAGATGTGATTGGCTTGTTGGAATAACTCTGCAGGATGGCAGGGAACTGAAACCCACCACTCAGGGATAAGCAGGAACTGGGCCTTGTCCTCCTGATAAGGAGGGTTGTTTGACTAGGGGACCTTATCTACAAGAGTAAAGTGGGAGGAAAACTTACACTATACTGGTCAATAAACAAATCTGCCCCTTACCCCAGAGGGGGGACACTATCTCTGTCTTTCATGGTATTTGTTATATAAACATCCTTGGCAACATAGTCAGTGTCTCTGCTGGCAAGACATCCAGAAAGCTGAGAGACCTACGGATAATTGTCTCCTAATACAATGCTGATAGAATGGAAGAACAAGCACATTTTGATTATGATAATAATAAGACTATAAAATTAAGATAGTAATAAGTTTAAGTAAAAATTTATCTGATCAGAGTCAATTTCGACAGTTCCTCATATGGTGGATGAGGTCAAATTATACAAATGGACCTTTCAGTTGCTTAAAAAGCTGGAGGAGAATTACAGGGAAAGGCATGTCCAAATCTCTATATTCTGAATATGTGACCATCAACAGGTGCCTTTAATCACTCCATGTATGATACAGTAATCCTAACTTTCTAGTTAGATGAGTGAAATCTTTACACTAAGAAAAAACAAGAATAAGAAAAACAAATCAGAAACAGAATCAGAATGGATTTAAGAAATATCTCTTTTCTGTTTTGTTTGTTTGTTGTTTTTTTTTTTGAGGAAGATTAGCTCTGAGCTAACTTCTGATGCAAATGTTCCTCTTTTTTTGCTGAGGAGGATTTGCCCTGAGCTAACATCCGTGTTCATCTTCCTCCACTTTATATGTTGGACGCCTGCCACAGCATGGGTTCATAAGCGGCACACATGTCCACAACTGGGATCCAAACAGGTGAACCCCGGTTGCCAAAGCAGAGTGTGCGTACTTAACCACTATGCAACTGGGCTGGCCAATAAACATCCCTTTTCAAAAATATCTTCTCAATGAGGCAAGACAACCCAACATCATAACCCTTGTAAAATTTCCATTCCTAGTTCAAATACTACCTCTTTTAAGGAGTCTTTTTCATTTCCCCATCTAAGATTTCCTCATCTTATGTAAATTAAGAGTTTTTTGTTCATGACATTTATTATAGCAGCTGTCATATTCCCTTGCACTATAATAGCTTCTTATATACTTTACCAGATATGGTTTCTGCCTTCAAGAAGCTTACAATCTGGTCAGAAGATTTTCATTTCCAAATGGATTTTTTCCTTCACTTTTTAATTGATTTTTATTTTTTATTTCATTTTTGAGTCTCTCATAGTTCTCTATAGGAAATAGGTGCTCATAAATTCTTGTTGAATATAATTGGACAAAATGAATGAAAATAATAATATCCTATATGTCTATATTATATACCCTACATGTAGCACTTTTAAAACTTGTTAAAGCTCTGTTGTATCAAGAATTTAATTTGATGCTCATAGCATCCTTGTAAATAAAGGAAGGCTAGCTTTGTTAACCTTATTTGACAGATGAGAAAGCTGAGGCACAGAGAAGATAACTGACTTGCTCCAAGTAACACACCTTGTTGGGAATCTAAATCGATACAGATTTTATGTAAAGTAATTTCAACACATATATATTCTTCCTTTCTGTCTGTCGATCTCTATCATCATCTTACAAATATTCTTACTTTTGACTGAGTGAGTCCACTGATAGGAATCTACACTAAGAAAATAATCTGAAATAGAGGAGTTTTTGTGGAAGGATGCTCATCACAATGTTACTTACAATATTGAAAATGCAGAATCAGCTTAAAATGCCCAAGAGGGAAGTAGTTAAATACATATGGTACAGCCTTACAATAGAATATTTTATTTTTAATAATTTGATCTATTTATTTTCAGATTATTTTTCTCTTCATATGTTTATATGTTTAAAAATAGCAACTCAGTGTTGTTCTGGCATAGGATAAAGATATAGATCAATGGAGTAGAATTACGAGTCCAGAAATACACCCTAATATTTACAATCAATTGATTTTTGACAAAGGCGTCGTGACAATTCACTGGGTAAAGAATAGTCTTTTCCACAAATAATGCTGAGACAGCTGGATATCCACAGACAAAAGAATGAATTTGGACTCCCTACATTACACCATACACAAAAATTAACTCATAATGGATCAATAGACCTAAATATAAGAATTAAAAGTACAAAACTCTTACAAGAAGCCACAGGAGTAAATCTTCATGACTTTCATTTAGGCAGTATTTTCTTAAATATGACACCAAGAGCACCAGCCATAAAAGAAAAAGCAACCCACACACTGGAAGAAAATATTTGCAAAGTTGTATATATAACAAGGAACTTGTATCCAGAACATAAAAAGAACTCTTAAAACTCAATGATAAAAAAGATAAACAATGCAATTTTTAAAAAACGGGCAAAGAACTTCAATATATATTTCTCAAAAGAAGATATACAAATGACTAATAAGCACATGAAAAGATGCTCAACATCATTAGTCGTGAAAGAAATGCAAATCAGAACCCAAAGTGACACCATTTAATACACAGTAGAATGGCTATAATAAAAAAGACAGATAACAACAAGTATTGGTGAGGATGTAGGGAAATTGAAACCCTCATACATTGCTGGTAAGTACGGAGAATGGTGCAGCCTCTATGGAAAACAGTTTGACAGCTTCTCAAAAAGTTAAACATAGTTTAACCATAGGATCTAGCAATTCCACTCCCAATTATCTACTCAAGAGAAATGAAAACACATGTCCACACAAAAATTTGCACATGACTATTCATAGCAGCATAATTCACAATAGGCAAGAAATGGAAAGAAGCCAAATGCCTATCAACTGATGACTGGATAAACAAAAGGTAGTATATCCATGCAATGGAATATTATTCAGTCATAAAAGGGATAAATTACTGATGATGAAAATGTTCTAAAGTTAGAATTTGGTGATGGTTTTACAATTCTTTAAATATACCAAAACGCAAGGAATTGTACTCTTTAAATGGGTGAATTTTATGGTATGTGAATTATATCTCATTAAAGGTGTTAAAATAACATCATACAATGCATGTTTTCTACAAATGACTGTATTCAATTATCAATTTATTGTTAATATATTTCGTGCTAATGAATATACTTCTATAACATTTTAAAATCTTTATTCCTTACTAATTATAGAAGTAATGCATGTTCATTGCAAAAGAAATCTCAAAGAATATTGAAATGTCTAACATAGAATATCAAAGTTTTCACATAATCTTATTTCCCTAGAATTCTATTAATACTTAATACAATATATTTAATGGCTGCTTAGTATTCTATGGTACTGCTGTATCATAATTTACCAAGTTAATTCCACATTATTTTTTACTTAGAAATAAATTGGAAACAATCTCTAATAAATCCCCCTGTTATGACCATCTTTGTGAGTACGTTGTAGTGTAATTACCCAATTATACTGTTAGAATAAATTCCTGCAAGTGTATTTGCTGGTTAAAGTGTATGTATATTTTTAAGGTTTTACAATTATATACTGCTATATTTTATCCAAAAAAATTATAGTACTATGTACTCTAATCAGCAGTGCTTGTGGAGTATCTGTTCTCCCTTATCTTTTCCAACCTTGGTTATTATTATTTTTTAAACATCTTAACTAGTTTAGTAGGTGCAAATGGTGTCATTTTAATTTAAAATTATTTTTGATTGCTAGTTGAATACTTTTTTCATGAATTTTTGGCCATTTGTAGTCCTTTATGAATTGTCTGCTTAAGCCCTTTGCCATTTTTAAAATGGAAGTGTTATCTTTTTCTTCAAGACTATATTCAATAGAATAATATACAGTCAATAAAATGTTTTATGAAGAATTTTTAACGCATATTTTCAATGTTAATTGAAAAAAAACCAGGAAAGAATGTTTCATTTATCCTACCAGCTCAATTATAAAATACGTTATGCACTGTGAAATACTAAAAAGAAAAGTAATCATCTCTAGATGGTAGGTTTAGATACTTTTTATTTTCTTTAAACTTCATATTTTCCCTGTTTTCTATGGTGAGCTTATATTACTTTTATAATTAAGT
This sequence comes from Equus quagga, assembly GCF_021613505.1. NCBI lineage: Eukaryota > Metazoa > Chordata > Mammalia > Perissodactyla > Equidae > Equus > Equus quagga. The sequence continues at coordinate 42,805,603 of NC_060276.1, forward strand.
GAAATGTTTTTCTTTTTTCTTTCAAAGCAGAGAGCTAGTTTGTGGCAGAAGCAGGACGAGACTCTTCATTGCCTTCCCCACCTCTGTGTTATGCATCTAGAAAGGTGTGGTCGGAGGTAGAAGGGGAGCCAAGGGAAGGAAGGGCAGCAAAGGGTTTCAAGAACAGTGTTGTAGGAGGATAATCTTATTGTTAGGAGATGCATGCCGAAGAACTTAGGGTTCAAGTGCAATGATATCTGCAACTTGGGAAATGTATGCTGAAGTATTTAGAGTGTCCTGATGTCTGGAGAGAGAAAGGGGAGAAGGGAGAGGGAGGGTGAGGAATGGAGGCGGAAGAAGGGATGGAGGAAGTGTGGCGAAATGTTAACTGGTGAAGCTAAGAGAAGGGTATGTGGTTGCTCATCGTAGTATTCTTTCAATTTTCGTAGGTTTGGAAATTTTCAAAATAAAGAAGTTGGGAAAATTGTGAGAACAAAAGGAGGGGATAATCACCTTGTAAATATTTCAAGGAAATGAATTAGGACTATCCCTGAGAAGAGGCAGTTGTGTCTAGGAATGGGGAGACCACTGGAGATCTTAAATAATGTTTCAGAAGGGCCAGGTGGGAAGGGAGAAAAGTCAGATTGCAAAGCGTTGGCAAATGAGTGGGAGGTGAGGCAGTGGGGTCAATGGTGTGGACCGCAATTCTGAGAATTTGAGAAATGGGGAAAAGAGAGATGAGAAACTGGCTTGAGAAGCAATAGGATTTTGGAAACTTTTTATATTGTTATTAATTTTCACGGTATTATGGATTCCTATGTATAGGAAATTAATATTTGACATTCTATCTCTCCTCCACACATATGTGGTTCGTGATGTATAAAATGAAGAACTAGGGAACCAATAAAAAGAAGTGAAAGAATAATATGCACAATGCTACCATCTAGAGTATCCTCTGAAAATTACACCCCATGTTTGACTTGCTGAGAGACTAGTTTAGGGCTCTGGCTTCTTGTGCGTGTCTGTCGCTTTGTGTAAACCATGTAGGAAGGTGAATAACATTCTCAGTGCAGCCCAGTGTTTGGGGACTGATATTTTGATCTCTGAGTGAAACATTTAAAATTTCCGTGAAGCCCTAAAATTTGATTTCAAACTAGGAGGGGCATTTTGGCAATACTTTACCTCAGTGGTGCTTTGGAAATGGAATCGAAACATTCAGAAGGAGAAGAGGAGGTCAAAGATAACCCTAAGTACAAGAATTAATGGGGTTATTGTGTTTAGCTGGGAGAAAGGTGAAAATACACTTGAAGTTTCTTTTTTGCTTCGGAGAGCTTCATCAATCTTTTCAGCTAATCTGAAGCCAAATGTCGCTGGATAATGGTGAAGGTGCACATATGGGAATGCACTCTCGGGGAACGGGTAGACAGAGTAATTTAGGGTAGTCAGGAGCTGGCTCTTGATGGGAGTGTAGGATTTCAACAGTCAAAGATGGGGGTGGACAACAAAACTTCCAGGCAGTGGGAACATTAAGAACAAAGGCAGAAAAGCACAAGGCATGTTTGGAGAACAGTGATGACAGGTATGGCTAGAGCATGAAATGCATTAGGGGAAAGAGTGGGAGAGAAAGTGGGAAAGGTGGATTGACACCTATATGCCTCTCTTCTCTTCTCCCAGCCGGAGGATTCATTCTTGAGAACGAGGGGTTGGGGGGAGCTTGTCTTTTTTCCTCTCTAAGGGCCTAACACTTGCCTGGGTACACAGTAGGGACTTAATAGATTTTGGTCAATTAGACCATTAGCTAATACCAGTGTGCACTTACATCTCATAAGAGTTTGGCCATCAACTAGTCACGAGGGTAGATGCTGGCATTTAGTTACAAGAGGCATGATTCTGATGCTTGAAATAAGGCAAGTCCAACTCGCAGCTAACATCCAGAGCAGCTCTTTTCAGACTTTAATATGAATCACCTGCGGATTTTGTTAACATGCAGATTCTGATTCCATACGGCTGGCTGGGGTGGGACCTATGAGCCTGCATTTCTGATAACCTCCCAAGTGACGCCTATGTTGCTGGTCTGGGGACCAAACATTGAGTAGCAAGGATTTAAAGATCCCCCCACTCCCTACTCCTTGACCTTTGCAGACTCCAGACTCCTAAATGATTGGGCACAACTAAGGGTTCATCACTTAGTATAGCTGATGGAAAAGCTCAAATTTAAAGTATCTTGTGAAGATTTCCTGCCACTGGAATTGTTGAGGTACATTTGGACTGATGGCATCCAATCCATGCCATCTTTTAAAATTTTTCTTAGATGAGTTTGGTTCTACCTGGTTGGACTCAGAGTGTAATCTAGTCTGTTTTTTAAAAAGATGCGCCTTTACTCTCCAAATATAGACTTATCTATTGACTGAACATCCCTTCTGTTTAAATTCCATGCCTGTTTCCTTCTTAATAGTCACAAGCCTGTGTTTCTCAGGCTAATAGCTCATGCAAGGGACGGTCAAAGTCTAGTCACTGCTATTCTGGAAATGATTATTGTTATATGAAGAAATATGGCTGTAACAACATAAGTTGTGCTTCTTCTGGGTGCTTATTATTTTTATTTCATTATTTTCCTCATCCTTTGAGTAGGCTAAGCTTTATAAGTTTAATATTGATTCCTATCATTGTGAGGATCCGGATTGGTAGAAATAGTCTCCACGATGAAAATGAAAGTGGTGGTAAATTGTTGCATACATTAATTGGCTTCTGGTTAATTACCCAATGCCACCTGGCCACATTTTAGCTGTGCAACAGGGAGAAAGGCCAAGGGTGCTGACTCAGTGCACAATTATAACCTTATCAGGAAAGATGCCAGTCTTTAGGGTAAGATCAGAGGTTGTTTTTTTTCCCCAAAATATATTTGTGGGAAACATAGGCCTAAGGATGAGATATGCACACAGTCTGTAGTCTGGAGGCAAAGAGAGGCTACCTACTTGACCCTCTGCCTGAACCCTTGCCTTTTCTCTTCTCTCAATGTTTGGGACACCCATCTGCTCAGATTCTTAGAACGATTTTGGACTGCATCTGCCTAACTTTAGCCTCTTGGAATAGCAAGACCTGTTCTGTAACCTCTGACCACCTGGGGGTCCTCTTTCATGTGTAGCCGAGGGAAGAGGTTTTCTGCTGATATACACACATATGTAAAATCAAGACCACAAGAAGAAATGAGGGAATTTTGCTTTTGCACTTAAATCAATTTTTCTTTCAGGGGCTAGAGCAATTCTCCTGCTTTCTTTTCCACCTAGAGGCTGTGGGCTGCCCTAATCCCTAGCATGGCAACCTAAAAACACCAGTTTTCTGTGAGGAGGGACTGGGCTCTTCACCAGAAGCTTGCTGCTCGGTATCCTAGAGCGCTTTCTCTGTATGCTCAAGTCTAGAGGAGGTCAAATACAACAGTGGCCTTCTGATTCCTGCCTATTTTTCAAAAGCAATTCTATTAGACTTAAGTGAGGCTTCCAAGTGAACATCAACCTTCCTTCCTTCCTCTTTCCCTTCCTTCCTTTTTTCTTTCTTTGCTTCCAGATATACATGTTTGAAAATTACAAAGAGCTACATGTTAAGAAAAAATCAAATATTACAGAAGTGAAGGTTCACCACCCCGCTCCTTTTTTTGATCACCACAGTAAGTTTAGTTAACATCCATCAACTCACATAGTTACAATTCTTTTTCTTGTGATGAGAACTTTTAAGATCTAATCTCTTAGTAACTTTCAAACACACAATGCAGTATTGTTAACTATAGTCACCACGCTGTACATTACACCCCCAGGACTTGTTTATCTTTTAACTGAAAGTTTGTACCTTTTGTACCTTCACCCATTCCTCTGACCCCTCATTCCCCTCATATGGCAGCCACCAATCTGTTCCGTTTAATCCCACACTCTCGAGGTAATAATTGTTAACAGATTGGTATAAATTCAGACTTTTAATATGCATATATAAATATATACATTCAGATATATAAATTACTTTGGTTTATAAAAATTGAATGATACTTTATATACTTTTCTATATTTTTTCATTTATCAGTATATCATGGATACTTTCCCACGTATTACATATAGATTTCCCTCATTGCATGACTCCATAGCACCCCTTTGTCATAATCTATTTAACCATTCCCCCATTAACAGAAATTTCATTTATTCTAGCTTTTTTCTATATGAATTATGCTACAACAAATATGCTTGTATAACACAAGCTTTTTTTCTTTAGTATAAATTACTAGAAATGGAAATCCTGGGTCAAAATGTCTACACATTTAAATGTGACTTGACATTGTCAAATTTTCTTTTTAAAAGACTGTACCAATTTAAACTCCCGCCACCTGTTTAAATGTATAAGAGGGCCTGTTTTCTAGAACCCTTGTGAATACTGGGTATTTCGATCCTTTAATTTTTTTACCAGTTTGAAAAATGGTATTTTGGTGTTGTTTTAAGGTGTGTTTCTTTCATAGTTGGCACGGCTGAGCGTCTTTCCACATGTTGATGGCCATTTATGTTTTTTCTCTTGAAGGACCTACTTCCACCAGGAATTGCAGAGAGCAAATAAGCCACCTTTCATGACAGAGCTCTGGTAATGAGAAAGGTGTGTCACATGCGCTTACACAGAAAAATCAAAAGACAAGTGTATCTCTTTTGTAGAAGTACAAATATGCTTCTTTAAATGATAAAGGCTGAAAGGAAAGTAGAATGTGTCACTCTGTAAAGGATACACAGACAGGCTGCACAGTATATTTCAGAGACACTAAGGTAGTCAGACAGAGGAGAACATGGAAGGATAAGACTGCTGCGGATGCTGGCAGTCTAATTCTAAACTATCCATCTATTTGTTCCTTATTCGACAGATATTCAACAAATATTTTGAGCACCTACAATGTGATAATTATTGGGTATCCAGCGGTGAACGAGTCTCTGAAGTAAGACTGCCTGGGTTTGAGTTTTGGCTTCATCTCTTACAGCTGTGTGATCTGGTGCAAGTTGCTTAATGTCCTTGTGCTGCCGTTTCCTCATCTGTAAAATGAGTATAGTAATAGTATGTACCTCATAGGGATGTAGAGAGGATTAAAAGAGATAATGCAAGTAAAGTTCTATGCACAGAGTAAGCACCTAACAAGAGTTATATTTGCAATTCCTGACAAATGAGTTGCTGTCTTCCTCCCCAGAATTAACTCTGGAGAAACTATAGAAGCCAAAGGGAAACAGATTCCAGGAACAACAACAGGAACAGCAACACTGTGAGAACCCCGTGGGGATACTGAAAGCTGCCTTGAACTGGTGTGTGTAGAAGGTGCGTAGTTGTAGCTTGGTGCAGGGGCTGGCCAGAGGCACCCGTGATAGGATAGGGCAGAAGAAACCTTTTAGAGCTCTACTCCTTCCTCTCCCCCGTGCACCCTCAGTGTAACTACTGCCTTCCTCACTCATCGCAGAAATCAGCTGCAGTAGCTCAAACTGCCCATGTCAGCGGGTTCACCAGTAGATGGGCAGTTCAAAAGTCATGCTATGGTGAGGAGTTGATGAGCATAGGGATGGACTAACCAGCTGCCCTCTGGCATTCATTCCTCCACCTCTCACCCTCCAAACTCTTAGATCTTATGGAGTGCAACTCAAGGTTACTGACCAGAGAGGTTGCCTTATGAGGTGCCAGGATATAGGAGTAACAGTAGTTCTTTGGTGTCTGGGGCTCTCCCCTAGGACTACACTAGGGCCTGGCCTCTGGCCCCTCCTTGATATACATTATTAGATGCAGTAACTGATACTCTCAGGAAAGAAGAATTAACATACCTAGACTTCTGAGAAGGATGGATGACTACTAAAAAAAGGGGAACAAATTGGGAAACATGTACCATCCAATGAAGAATTATTGGAACAGATAGGCTAATAATTTAAAATATGCAAGGTAAATATATTTAAAGAGTTAAGGTAATAAATTAGCAATATAAATAAAATAATATAATTTTAAAAGAATCAAATGGGAAATATTAGCCATAAAACATATATATGCTTACATATTTACCGTTTCTGACACTATTCCTTTGTGTAGACCTCAGTTTCCATCTCATATCATTTTACTTCATACTGAAAAACTTCCTGTATCATTTCTTTTTAAATACATTTTTATTTTATAATAGATTCAGATTTACCAAAAAATTGCGAAGATAGTACAGAGAATTTCCATATATCCTGCACTCAGTTTCCTCTATTGTTAGCATCTCACATTAGTATGGTACATTTGTCACAACTGATAAACCAGTATTGATATGTTATTATTAACTAAAGTCCATACTTTATTTTGATTTCTTTAGTTGTTACCTACTGCCTCTTTTCATTCCCAGCAATCTATCCAAGATACCACATTACATTTAGTTATCATGTCTCTTTAGGCTCCTCTTGACTGTGGCAGTTTCTTAGACTTTCTTTGTTTTTGATGCTCTTGACAGTTTTGAGGAGTACTGATTGGGTATTTTGTAGATTGTCCCCCAATTGGATTTGTGTCATGTTTTTTTTTTTTTTCTCATGATTAGATTGGTTATACGTTCTCAGGAGGAAGACTACAGAGGTAAAGTGCCCTTCTCATCACATCATATCATGGTTACATGCTATCTGCATGATTTATCACTGATGATGGTGACCTTGATCATCTGGCTGAGGTAGTGTTTGTCAGGTTTCTCCACTATGAAGTTACTCTTTTCCCCCTTTTCCATCCTGAACTCTTTGGAAGGAAGTTGTCATGTGCAGTCCACATTTCAGGCGTAGGGAATTATGCTCCACATCCGTGAGGGGAGACTATCTCCATAAATTATTTGGAATTCTTTTAAATGGGTGGTTTGTATATTTTCCTCCATTTATTTGTTTACCAAATCATTTATTTATACCAGTATGGACTTATGGATATTTATTTTATACTTTGGGCTATAATCCAATACTACGTTATTTATTTTCTTTTTCAAATGGTTCCAACTTTGGCTGTTAGGAGCTCTTTCAATTGACTGCTGTATTCCTTTGACATGGCCCCCATCACTTTGTTTTAGCACTCCCTTACTTTCTGGTACTGCAAAGTGCTCTAGGCTCATCTTATATATTACCAGCTCCAGCTCTAGAGTCAGCCATTTTTCCAAGAAGCCTGGTTGCTTTTATTGCAGAGTGGTATTAGAAACCAATATATTTTGTTTTGGCAGGCAGCTAAGTCACGTCCAGATCAACTTCAACCTTTCAAGGCTTGTTAATAAAATTTGTTATGGTAGGTCTAGAATAGCCTTTACTGTAGGGCTAGGTTAGCCCTACTACTAAGGTGTGTGATCATTTTGGGCTGTCTACTTAAATTCCTGCATATTCAACATTTCTCCACTCTGGCTGGTTGGAACTTAAATGCTTCCTAGACCTGGATGAGCTGTGGGAATTATTCAGCTTACAGTTCCCCAGCAGTTGTTCTTTGCCTATCCTCATTGGAATTTCACTCTATGTAGGCACAGCTCAGTGTGTATCAATGACCCAAGGGAACCCATATGCCAATTTCTAGAGTTCTTTCTTTGAATAACTCTCTCCTCTCTGGTGCTCTGCTCCGCTAATTATAGCTGCATCAGCCTCTCTGAACTCTGATCTCTATCTCCTCATATCAGCAAGATCACTGTGCTATGCTTGGGCCTTTCATCCCGGTGCTGCTGTCCAGAAATTGCCTCCAGGCAGCAATCTGGGGCAATCGCAGAGATTATCTTATTTGTTTTTCTTCTTTTAAAGATCACAGTCCTCCACTACCTGTTGTGTACTGTCTGAAAGCAATTGTTTCAAATATTTTGTCCAGTTTTATAGTTATTTATGGTAGGAGAGTAAGTCCAGTGTCAGTTACTTTGTCATGGATGGAAGTGGAAATTCTAGTCATTAAAAATATAATAGTTGAAATAAAGAATAAAAATGATAGAATCAGTAGCAGGATGACTGTAGCTAAAGAATAAATTAGTGAGTTAAAGATAAAATTGAGGAACTTTCCAAGAAGGCAGTAGGGAGTGTTAAGGAGATAGAAAATATGAAAGAAAAGCTAAGGGATATGAAAGATGGAAATAAAAGTTCCAACAGCAAATAAAAGGAGTTCAAGAAATAGATAAAAATCAAAAATGGAGAGAAGTGACTGCTTTAAGAAATAATGGAGATAAATTTTCTGGAATTGAAAAATAGTGAAAGATTTCATGTTGAAAAGAATCACTGAATGCAAAACAGGAGAGAGAAGGAAAACCTCTTCTAGATACTCTATAGTGAACATTAAGAGCATCAAAGAGAAAATTTCAAAAGCATCCTGAAAGAACAACCATATACCTACAAAGGAACAGTAATCAGGTTAACCTCAGACTTCTCAGTAGCAACATTAGATGTAAGAAGGAAACAGAGTGTCTGTGAGGAGATGGATAGGAGAGCTTCACAGAGAAAAAGCCTGGGAGGGAGGGGAAGCCAGAGGAAGAACTGAATTGATAATTGATCAAAAGCCTCCATAGTCATAGTTTAATGACCCAAAAGGTCTTGTGCATATCTTTCAGGGCAGAAAATTAGACATGATTTTCCTCCACTGGATAATCTTTCTCCTCTGGAGTTGGAAAGAATAATTCCTTCTTGCATTTGTATTAGATTTTATACATTTCAAATTGCTTTACTATTCATTACCACATTTGAACTTTTGTGGAACAGGAAGCTCAAGTGTTATTGTGTCCAAGTGGTGTTGTTTGCTCTATTGTACAAACAAGAAGGCTGAGAACCATGAAGGTCACGCCATTGATTGGTGAAAGAGTCGGACCTAAAACCTTAAGTCTCTAACTCCCACATTTCTGCTGTTTCTTTAGCACAGTGAGGGAGCGTGAAAGCTCAGGTGAGCTGGGTGGATTGCGAAATGATTTGCCAAATGGACATTGCTTGGAAAGGCCTTTTGGCTATGGGTGAACACCCTCAAGTAGAAAAGTAACTGTGCAACCCATGAGAAAGCTGTTCTGCTGTATTTGGCTTATGCACCGTTGATTGTGCTCAGCTCTGAGATATGATCCAATAATGAAAAAAAAATCTCTTCTCCCACTTGGAGTTCTAGTTAGTTATTTATGTGGATAAGGTTTTATTGGGATAATTATTGTAAATGTGGCACACATGAAGAGTGGCTCCAATTGCATTTTTAGAGCATAAATGTATGATAATGAATTTCATGGCAAGTCACACAAATCTCCTTGTCCTGAAAGCTCCCAGCAGGAGAGACATTACTGTCTGTCAGAGGAATGACAGAGAGGAAGAAACCCCTTCTCTAATTTTTCCTTCTCTAAATATGAAGTGTCTCTTTCCCATGGAGCTCATAAAGGCCGTTTATGTTGTCAGGTATGCATGAGCATTCTTTTTACCAACTACTCTAAGGTTCTAAAAGCTCCAGTGAAGGAACAAAAAGAGCGTCATAATTCTAAGAAACTGGCTGAACACTACAGTCCCAACACTTCCTAATTAGAATGGAATGGACTCATGAATACAGCAGCGTTTCAGCCCCGTGGCTAGTCTCCTCTTTTGCAGGGTAATGAGCTTCAGAGAACCTGCTCTATCAACGTAGAATGTGGTCTCCTGCTTTGTGACTATGCTTTAATTTGTTTCTCCATTTGGAAGATGTACTCTGTGAGAATCCAGAAACTCCTGTCTCCACTAGACACACAGACACACACACACACGCACACACTCTCTCTGGAAGAATATTCATGTTATGAAAGCACAAGCTCTTGCGAGGTCCGTGGAAAACATATAGAAATAAGGATGGATGGGATCTGAACTACATTATGCCATTTCAGAGTCACATGGATCAGAATTGTGAACAAAACAAACACAAAGCCTGATCTGATAGTGAAGTCTAAAATGTAGCTCCAATGTAAAAGATGATTGGAGTGGGCCAGAGAGAATGAACCATATGTACAGGTGAATCTGAAAATCTTTTAGGAACTGCTAATTTATATGTTAATACCCTTTGCAATTTTACGATTTGAATTTTTTTCTGCTTTACACTTGAAGCAGTGTTTTTTAAATTTCATTCAGGACCCTTTGGGTATATAATTTATTATTGGATTCAAAAGAAAATGTAAAACTCTTACGGATTCTGGCTGGCACCAGCTGCGTTTGGCATCTTCCTTTTTAGACCCCATAGTTGCTTACTTGAGTTACAGGCTGGATCGCCTTTGGTAAGATGATGTAGTTGGCAAAGTTGGTTTCTGGAGCTCCCAGATCCCTTACTCTGTCTGCTTTTGTCTTTGTGTTGTATGCTCTCCCGCCTCCCCAACCCCCCAGCCTCACCCTCCTCCTCCCTTCAGGCTTCCAGCAATGCCTATTCTCTTTCTTCTTTCCTATTAAAATCCGCTCTGAGGAGTCACTCTAATATTGGTCATTTATGTCTCAGTATGGATTTAAATCAACTTCTTTCCCTCTCTCAGGGAGCATCCCTCTGAGTTTTATCTTCAGTTATGGAATTAAAGACTTTGTCCCTTATTAAAGGAATTTCAGGCATCAGCAAGCTTGTGAGAAAGGTAGATTTTTGGCTAAGTGGACCTTAATGGCATCTCAGAAATTGACAGATGATTGTACCACCCCCAGGGCTTAACACAGTGGCTGGCACACCCAGGAGCAGTTCAGTGAGGATTTGTTAATTGGATAGGTGGTTATCTACTCCTCCTACCCATAAGGCTTTGGCTGTTAGGCTTTTTCTTTGGCTTTTCAATGTCTCCCAGATGGATACTGTGGGGCTTAACCACATTGTGCATCCTGATGTTACACTGGAGTCTGATAATGAAAACGGCTGCAATATTTGAGAAGATTGAATCTTGAAGGATAATTCAACAAGCAGTCACAGGACAGAATCAGAAAGTTAAACAGACATATATGAATCTTCCAGAATTGAAAACTGTCGAAATTGCTGGAAGATTAGATCATATTAGTCATTTGCTGTAAACCTGTTCCAGCTGTACCTTCAAAGAAGAGTTTATTTCCTGACTGTCAGTCAACTGTGGCCTGATTAGAGGGAGCAGGATCTGAGGAGGTCGGAGTCTGTGCTCTGGAGTCATTTCTGATGAGTTTTTCTTTTGCCTAAAACACAGCAGGAAAAGTGAATGCAAGGTGGAGAAAAGATTTACATTTTTTTCCCTTATTGCTCCCGTGAAGCTTATATTTCCATTTAAAATCTTTTCATGGAAAGCTCTTGGAAAAATTGACCCTAAAGCAAGCATTATTTGGAGAGTTTGGGATGTGGCTTTCTGACAAGGTGTAGGTTTGAATGTGATTAGCAGACAAGCCCTGTGCTGGGCCTCTTGGCTTCTGCTGGCCGGTGTTCGTCTGCACACCACCCGGCCTTCCCTGCTCTGCCGCTGCTAGAAATGTCCCTGCTACTGTTCTGATGTTCTGCAGTATATTCTCGAACCCTCCTTCATTGTCATCTGGGAGTGGCCCACCCTTTATGCACATAAATCAATCATTGTAATTTTCCCGAAGAAATCCTGCGATGAGGAAGTGGTGGTTGAGCTCAGATGAGAATGATTCTGCTCTAATATCTAAGCCTATCTGATTGGTATAAGGACAACTTCTACCTGCTTTGGGGAGGAAATGGAAAGAAAAATACAGGTTCTTTGCTCTCCTCTTGACAAAGGTACTTACTTTTACTGCTAGGCAACTTTTCATCCCCACCTCTCACACTCCCATTCCTAAGAAACCCAAAGTTGCTCTCTTTTTTTGGCCTCATATTGTTTTTCAATAGGTTAAGGTTACAACTGTTAATAAGCAAGGGCTTTTGCTCCAGGGCTGTCAAACTAACCTTTTTCAAGTCTGCAAAATTTGTTTAGCAATTAAAATAAAAGAGATATGAAATCTCATATATTCATGTAAGTGACTCTTCCTTTCATGTTTTTGCCTGGCTATAACTTGAGATGGTTTCTAACCACAAGCTTTTCATTAAGTAGAAAATGTAATTATTCTCTTTGAGAGGAAGGGCCAGACACTCCCAGTGACCTGTCTAAAGAATCTCTTTGACTAATGACAGCTTCTCTCAAATTAGAGCAAGAATTGTACTGATTCTTAACAATGTGGGGGCAGGACAATAAAATCAGGAAAACTTTAAGAGTAACATCACTGCCCTAGTAAGTAGTTTTCTGCAGTGAAAGCTTTAAGCACTTTATTAAAGGCATATTTGGAAATATGAAAACCGTTGCATTCTAGACTCAATAAAGCAAAATGATAATGGTGAACAATCTTAAGGATCTTTCAGTAAGAGGGAGGCTTTCTGGAATGTCTAAGAAGTTTGCAGCATCATTTGAAATAAAATTGTATTTAAGGTAGTTCAGAGTCTCATTTCGCCGAACTTTAAACAAGTATCCAAGTGATTAATACAACTTTCTTTAACCAGGACCCGTAATTAACCAAATCTTCTTCTGAATTTTATTTTTACAGAGAGAGGTATATCAAAAGATAACCATGTTCTAGTTTTTTTTTTTTTTACAGCATTTCTAGTGTATTGTGAGTTTGTTATGGGTTAAACACAATCTCTTAAGCTTTTTACAACCATATTACTAGTCTGGGCTGATGCCATCAATGGTTGGAAAAATGACTCCAAGACCCAGCAATATCTTCAATCTTCAAATATTAAATTTTGCTCACTAATGTAACTTACTATACTATGCTCACTAAGGCAGGAAATTGGACTCATAGGATTTCCAGCCATAAATTTTGAAAAATAATAGGGTTTTCAGGTTAACCCCCAGTTACCCAGAGAAAAAACAGTTAGCCACAATATTCTATTCTCAGACCCAATGAAGAAAGGATTGGCCATGCTGATGTGTCGTTATGTTGAAAGTAGTAAAAAATGATTGCCTATGGTTTGGAAATAGTTTTGTTTTATAGTAAATTTGTGGTACTAGAAATTGATCTGGGATGTTTGCTGTTATTCACTATATACAACAACAGTGAGTGGCTTAACATGGTAGGTGCTTTAAAATATTTTTGTCTAAATAGAAGAATCAACATGTGCCCTGTATATTTTTAAGATATTAAACCAATTTTTGTTGCCAATTGCTCCTGATAATCTGTTTCCTTGTCCTATACTCCTCCAACTCTTTGAATTAATCGAACTTATTGCTTCAGGGGAAGATGGATATGACCTGGAACAAATGTATCATTGCTCGGCTCTGAGTTTCAAACTGTAATTTTTTGGGTGCTTTGTGAGATAATAGTTTCAAGAGCCAGGCTTTGATGAGGGTAAAGATTCACTTTACGTACTAAGAGCAAAATCTGGTGGTTTGAAAGTAGTACTTCGCCACCAACCATTATGTAGAGAAGATGGAGAATACTAACATAAGGGAAGTTTCTGCTGTTCAGGAAGCCAAAAGCTGTTTTGGTGCTCAGAGGAGCTTGGAGAAGTTTGGGAAGGAATGTGCTTAGGCTTCATATGCTGATCCCACACTTTGGGCCACAAAAGGGACTGGTATTGCCCTTCCTGTTTATAACTCTTGGAGGGGATCACATAGTGCCCTATGTCAACGCAGTGTAGCCACAGTTGAGTAGAAAGGCTCCATGGCATGATAAAGCAAAGAGAGGGCAGAGGATAGTGTACCTGGTTCTGAAGGGCTGTAAAGGAGATCTTAAGTTCTCACATGTCCTGATGGGGGATACAAGAGTGAAGGAAGGATAGGTGGATCAGAAGAAACCTGGGGTCAAGAACAGGAGAGAGCTGAGTGCAGGAACCTTACCATCAGAATAATGGCCAGTTCATGGTCATTAGCGGTGGCTCCCAGCGTGATTCCCCAAAGGCCAGGTGGCCCTGAGACACTATGCAGTGGACACTTGTGCAAGTCTCACAATGATCAGGCATGGTTAGGAACAGCTCAGCAGACGTCGGAAAGAAACTAGAGACCAACATGCAACACAGAGGTCTCTTCTCCAGTGCTATGAAGCTATGTAAGCTTTCCTCTGCACCCCAATATCAGCTTGAGGAAAGAGAAGAGAAGATATTTTGAGAAAATAGAGGTAGCCCTAATAGGAAGTTTGAACTTGGAATTGATTGAATATTAACCCGAAAGATACTGGGGGGAATTAGGACTCCAGAGCAATATGAAGTCAGATATAGAACGTTAAGTTGCTGCTTTTTGTAACTGTCATTGTGTAAATGTGTACTTCTCTACCAGATGCATCCCCCAAAACCTTATAGACTAAGGCAAAGCTCATCTGACTTTGCATCTGAGCACTGTCTTCCTTTTTATTTATTTTTCCAAGTCTTCCATTAGATTTATTTTGTTTATTTTTTCCAGCTTTATTGAGGTATAATTGACAAATAAAAATTGTCTACATTTGTGGTATACAATGTGATGATTAGATATATGTATACATTGTGAAATGATTACCACAATCAAGCTAATTAACACATCCACCACCTCACATAGTTACCTTTTTTTTTTTTTGGTGAGAAACTTAAGGTCTACTCTCTTAGCAAATTTCAAGTATACAGTACAATATTGCTAACCATGCTGTATATATATATATATATATATATATATATATATAGTCATCATGCTTTCCATTAGATCCCCAGAACTTACTCATCTTATAACTGAAAGTTTGTACCCTTTGACCAACATCACCCCATTTCCAACATCGCCCAGTCCCTGGGAACCATCATTCTTCCATGTGCTTCTGTGAGTTGAAAAGTCTTCTTCTTTATATATTTATTCTGGGAAAAGTATGAAGGGGAGTGAGATGATAAGAGTTCTCTATTAAAATGCAGAATCCTCTGGAAGTAATTACACCTTAAAATTGTGTCAGTTAATACTAAATTATTAGTTAACAAAATAGTTGCCCACTACCACTAGGGGTTTATAGGAAAGTGTGTATGGTGGGGGGGGATAATAAAGACTGGACACTTTGGAGAAGGTAGTTAAGGCGGAATTAAGAGGTAGATATAGGTTTCTTTGTATTTCTCAGGTTGCTTGGATAGTGTTTGTCCCACGGTTTTATCCCTTTTCTTAACCTGCTGGGACACAAGAGAGGACTGCTCTATATTTTTGGTTGTCAAGGTGATACCATGAGTTAGTTTAGAGCACAGGGTTTGGAATCAGACAAGCTTGAGTTCAAATACTAGCTGTGTGACCTTGCACAAGCGGCCTAACCCATTTTAGCTCCAGTTTTCTCATCTGGAAAATGAAGGAAATGATAGCGTGGCAAAGATTTGTTGTGGGGAATAAATGCAAGCTGAAAACTTCCAATAATAATATCTGAAATGTGATTGGTGCTTCATAGGTGTTTGTTCCCTTTCCCTTGTCAGACTGTGCTGAACATCTTCCCTTTGCCTCTCCAGATCCACTCCCCACCCTTTTCTATCCTACTCTGTGTTCTGAAAGACTGATCTCTATAGACTTCATCACTGGGCTTCCTTGTTCTCTGGCTTCCCAGTGCGGTAGGCCAATGGAGAGCACTAGTAGGAGATGAGAGGGAGGAAAGTGAAGTTGGGATATTTATTCCCCCAGCTTCCTCCCTGCAGGATGCCATCAGGCTGATCAGGTGTCTCAAGGGAAGGTCACAGCTCTGATCAGGAAGCCCTCTCCATGGAACCATCTCTCTCTTCTTCTAGGGGCAGCTCCCTCCCATTGCCCTTTCAAGTCTGAGGCGATCATCCTTTCTCATCTCTCTCCCAGTACTTCATTATCTCTTCTTATGGCTTACCATACTTTTGTAAATAGTCCGTTTATTAAACTTTCCTAAAATTACCCAATTTGAGTGTACCTGCCTGTTTCTTGCTGGGACCCTGATTGATACATTCTCTTACTGTTTCTAAGTATCTATAACAAATAAAAGGAAGACACATGCACTCAGTCTCTCTGTAAAGGCCGGAATTAGCTGCCCCAATCCTTTCTGTGAGATGCTGAGTGCTAACAAGGGGATAGTTTGGTCTAGTGAAAAGAACACCAGACTCAGGGTCAGAAGTCTTGGGGCTTTGCTCTGGTTCTGCCATTATCTCTCTGTGAGCTTGGTCAAGTGACACAACTCCTCTGTGTTCTCAATTCTTCTGTAAAAAGAAGGGATTGAATTAGATGACTTCCACAGTACCTTCTAGTGCTTACTCCACAATTTCTAAGATTTTTCTTGGTAGAGTTGTAGCAGACATTCCTTCGATGTTAACTCACTTAGCTTCTATACAGGAAAGGAGATCGATGCATCTCCCAATCTTTCTTAAGAAAGAAAGAGAAGCAGAAGCAGAAGCAGAAGCAGAAGAAAGAACAAACTCTGTTTTTGTTAAAACATTTTATTCAATGTGGGTTTGTTTTTGTTTTTTGTCTTTTTATTGAAGTATAATTTACATACAATATTATATTAGCTTCAGATGTACAACATAGTGATTCAATATATTTTTTGTGTATGTGAGGAAGATTGGCCCTGAGCTAACATCTGTGCCAATCTTCCTCTATTTTATGTGGGATGCCGCCACAGTGTGGCTTGATGAGTGGTGCTATATCCGTACTCGGGATCTGAACCTGTGAATCCTGGGCCTCCGAAGTGGAGCACACGAACTTAATGGCTATGCCATGGGGCCGGCCAGAAATTTGATGTTTTTATATGTTACAAAATGATCACTATAATAAGTCTAATTACCATCTGTTACCATACAAAGTTATTATAATATTATTGACTGTATTTCCTATACTGCACGTTACTTCCCTGTGACTTATTTATTTCATAACTGGAAGTTTGTACCTCTTAATCCGCTTCACCTATTTCACCCATTCCCCCCAACAACCACCAGTTTGTTCTCTGTATCTATGAGTCTGTTTCTGTTTTGTTTTGTTTGTTTCTTCATTTTGTTTTTTAGATTCCACATATAAGTGAAATCATACAGTACTGGTCTTTCTCCATCTGACTTATTTCATGTAACATAATACCCTCTACTTCCATCCATGTTGTTGCAAATAGCAAGATTTCATTCTTTTTTATGGCTAATATTCCATTGTACAAATACCACATCTTCTTTATCCATTCATCTATCACTGGGCATCTAGGTTGCTTCAGTATCTTGGCTGACTATTGTAAAAGATGTTGCAATGAACATAGGGGTGCATATATCTTTTTGAATCAGTATTTTTGTTTTCTCCAGATATATTCCCAGAAGCGAAATTGCTGGATTGTATGGTAGTTCTGTTTTTAATTTTTTGAGGAACCTCCATGCTGTTTTCCACAGTGGCTGCACCAATTTACATTCCCACCAACAGCGCACAAAGGTTCTCTTTTCTTCATATCCTTGCCAATACTTGCTATTTGTTCTTTTTGATAATAGCCTTTCTAACAGGTGTGAGGTGGTATCTCAGTGTGCTTTTGATTTGCATTTCCCTGATGATTAGTGATGTTGAGCATCTTTTCATGTATCATCCATACATCTTCTGTGGAAAAATGTCTATTGAGGTCTTTTTCCCATTTTTTAATCAGATTTTTTTCTAATATTGAGTTGTATGAGTTCTTTATATATTTAGGATGTTAACCTCTTATCAGATACATTATTTGCAAATATCTTCCCCCATTCAATAGGTTGCCTTTTCGTTTTATTGATGGTTTCCTTTGCTGTGCAAAAGCTTTTTAGTTTGATGTAGTACTGTTTGTTTATTTCTGCTTTTATTGCCCTTGCCTGAGGGGACAGATCCAAAAAAGTATTGCTAAGACCCATGTCAAAGAGTTTACTGCTTATGTTTTCTTCTAAGAGTTTTATGGTTTTGGGTCTTACATTTAAGTCTTTAATCCATTTTGAGTATTTTTGTATATGGTGTAAGAAAGTGGTCCAGTTTCATTGTCTTGAAGAATAAACTATCAAAGATGATAAGTGAAGCTTTTAAACCTTCTGATCAATCTCTCTGCCCTCAGATTGGCAGATTAGGACTCTTGACATCTGAATGATTTATTATGACTTAAAGTCTACACTTACAGCACTTCAGCTTGATTTCTTCACAACAGGAGGCAGTAGAAGGAGACAGATGACAGGCAGGAAGCAATAGCCCAGTCACTGAAGAAATGGGAGCTTAAATGGTGATTCTTCCTTGTGGCCTTGGCAGGCATCAGAATTTTTTGTTGTTGTTATAATTGTTTGGTTTGGGTAGTTTGGGAGAGTAGGGAGAGTAGAGAGGGAGAGGAATATTTACACACACCTGGATGAAAAGAACAATCAAGGTATATGGAGAGGAATATAATAGCAAGAGGTGGTTTGGGAAGAAAGAGTGAGGCAGTGCATTCAGATCTACCGTGTTCTAGCCCACTATGTTGTGGGCTTTATATACGTTGTAACACTTAATCCTCACAAGAACATATGTGAGGTAGAGATTATGATAATTTTAAAGAAGAGGAAATGGGCTCAGAGAGGCTGAGAAACTCGTCCAAGATCACCTAGCTTTATTAGTAAGGGGGAAAGCCAGCATTTGAACCTAGGTTTAGCTGGTTTCAGAGTCCGTAGTTCCCAGAGACTACTAAAGAGTGATGCCATGAATTACATCTGTGATTTCAGGGCATACAGATAGTTTAAACCATTCACTCATTCAAAAAATATCTATTGTGGGGCTGGCCCAGTGATGTAAGTGGTTAAGTTTGCGTGCTCCACTTCAGTGGCCCAGGGTTCGCAGGTTCGCATCCTGGGCACGGACCTAGCACTGCTCCTCAAGCCACACTGTGGTGGTGTCCCACATGAAATAGAGGAAGATTGGCACAGATGTTAGCTCAGTGACAATCTTTCCCAAGAAAAAAGAGGAAGATTAGCAACAGATGTTAGCTCAAGGCCACTCTTCCTCACACACACAAAAACAAAATATCTATTATGTACTACAATGTGCCAAGCAATGTTCTATATACTGGGATACAGTGGTGAACAAGTCAGATGGAATCCCTGTGCTTACCTCCTAGTGAGGGAGATAATCAGCAAGTAAACAAGTAAGAAAATGTGGCCTTCTGGCAGACATAAGTGTTTTGAAGAAAATAAAATAGGGAGAAGTTAATTGGGAGGTGGACACAGGTGGTTTCTCTGAGAAAGTGACATTGAAGCTGAGTCGAGAATGACTCAGGCACTGACCTGCAAAGATCAGGAAAAACGGCCATTTCAGACAGAGGTAGAGCAAGGAATAGGAAGAAAGCCAGTGCAACTGGGGAGGGAGAGAGGGAGAGAGAGAAAACAAGCAGATCATGTAGATCCCTGAAGGTTGTGATGAAGTGTTTGGCTTTTATTCTAAGGATTATGGTGAGCCCCTAGTGCTCTCAACTACTTTTTCCACTCGTGTCTTAATGGAAAGATTTTTCTGAGAATAAACTTGATGATTTAGAATCCCAAATGTAAATCTTAGCTGCCTCTGAGATGAATGGAGTTTAAATAATCAATATCCTTCATGACAAAAGCACTTACTAACTGCCAATTTGTACATGGCACAAGGTTCCAGTGCAGCAGGTGCCAGCCCATCTGGGCCTGTGCGTGTGTGTGTGAGTGTAAGTGTGTAGAGGTCAAGGTAGGGGTGTGTGTGAGTGTGTGTAAGTGTGTAGAGGTGGAAGTAGAGGTGGTATGCATGACAGCAAGATCTAGAAGGTCAAAGAGGTGGGTGAGACTACCCAGAAACCCCAGCAGTCCTCAGCCTATCTCCTCTCCAGCTTAGGAAACCTTGACCACTTTTCCTTGGTGCTTGAGGCTATTTCCTGGAGTCACTCCTGAACAAACTGCAGCTTCCAATGAAAATGAAGGGAAGAGATTTGCATGGCTTTGAATCTTGCACTGGCAATTCTAGTGAATGCACAGGATATATTTACATGATGCTGGAAGCATTTACATGATGCTCCAATTGCATAGCTTGTGGGGAGGAGATTGTTTATTCAAATGAAGATTGAGAGGGCTAATTTGCCTTCCTAATTCAATCCAAGACTGTGTGATGGTAGGACATGTAAATAATTTGCTCAGTGATGGGAGATTTTATCTTGCTATTAAAAGAATAGAAGACAATAAGAGGGGACAGTGCCTGCAGAGGGGCATGAGAGAGCTCTGCATATGGTGGTTATTGATCTGAGTGCTGATTACAAGGGTGTGTTCAGTTTGTGAAAATTCAGTAAGCCATACACTTATGATTTGTGCACTTTTATGTATATGTTATACCTCAACAAAATTCTGCAAAATGTGAAGTAAATGAAATGCAGCCCTGAAGGCATTTTCAAGATAACAAAGCCAGGATAGTTACTAAGCACTGGAGTAGGAGTTTGGAGACTTAGGTTCAGTTTAAGCTCTTCCACGAACTCACATGTGTGAGCATTAATAATGCAAAGGTTTGAGGTGGCCCGAGAAATGACATCCTTTCTCTTCTTCTTTTAGTTCCGAGCTGATTGAGAGAAACAAAGAAGTAAAGCAGATAGAGATCAAAAGAGCTCTATTTCTGATGGAAGGGCTAGAGAAAGTGGCTTAGGTGTGTTTGCCAAGTGGGCTTCTTAATCCTGAACTTCAGAATTAGGCAGAGATACCCACCTAGACTCAAGAAATGCAAGAAAACTGTAGGTCTTGCCCACAACGGGGACTTTATGGCAGTGAGTAGAACAGAGCTCATTCCCTCTAAAAGCAGATAGAACCCTACTGGCTACACACAGCCTATTCCTGCTTCCAAATCTACCAATCAGAATGGCCTTCTCCTGAGGAGGGGGAAATGAGAGGCTGAAGAGAGGTCAACAGTGTTATGCTAACTGATGTTTCTCTACTTGGGAACATGAAGCCAAGAGAAAGGGTGTCTCCAGCCTTCCTCAGCTAACAACAAAAACAACTTCAGCCATGATGATGCTAGCAACTGCCATTTACTGGGCACTTATCATGGTGAGGAACAGGGCTAAATGTTTACCTCTTTGTGTTTTGACGTATATTAACTAATTTCATCCTCACAATAACCCCAGGAAATAGGTACCACTGTTACCTCCATTTTATAGATAGAGTAACCTACCTGAGGTCACATAGCTAGGAAATGGTGGAGCCAGGACTCATAGACTCAAAAGCCACACCCTTAGAGGCGGCTGTAGCACAGTGAAGAGTGGAGACTCTAGCATTGGGCCGCGCAGTTTCAACGTCAGTACCACTTACTAGTTGGGCAAGTTACTAAACTGCTCATTAGTTTCCATATCAGTAAAATGGAGATGTCATTTCCGTTCTCTGGGACTCGATTTCCTTATCTGTGAAATATGTAGAGCAGATTAGCACAGTGGTTCTCAAAGTGTGATCCCTGTACCAGAAGCATCAGCATCATCAGGGAACTTGTTAAAAATGATAATTGTACTGAATGAGAAACTCTAGCATGGGGCCCAGAAGTTTGTGTTTAATGAGTCCTCTGGGTGATTCTGATGCACACTGAAGCTTAAGATCCACTGATCTAGATAATCTCAAAATTGTCTTCTGACTCTACCATTCTGACCTCTAACCTCAGTGTTTCCTGTTACCCTTTCTTTCTATTGGTGTCCACCCACTAGAGGAGACATTGCTTCACCCTCAGGAAGCTCCCACTGTCAGACTGGTGGTGGTGGTATTAGGGGAGCATAGAGCTGCCTTGAGCAATACCCTTTCTGATGGGGCAACCACACTGTTTCAGTGCCTTGGGAAGGTCTAGAAGTAGGGCTTTAGTTAGGTCTGCCTCTCTACTCCAGATTGTGCTCGTGACCTGAGAGGGGATAGAAATGAAAGCTGGGCCCCTCAGCCTGACGTGGGGGTTGGTATGGACTGCAGCTGCTGGCAAGAGTGGCTGCACTAGAGATGTGGCCCAAGGTTCAGACCCCTACAGGATTAGACTGTGGAACATAGTTAGCAGCCTGTGCTTCAAGCACTTCTCCCGACTTTCCTGGCCTTTTTCTTACTGCCTCTGCTCCTCCCCCCAGCCCCTAGATGGCCTGAGCATTCTGACTTCCCATGTCAGTGAGACAGGATTTGTCAGAGCAGAGCCAGGACCTCGGAAGAAACAGCACATTAGGGCTGCAATTTGGAGCAGTTAAGGGACACCTTAAAACACGCCTTTGTATTATATGGCAGCGGATAAAGCTCTCATTAACACCTCAACACAGCTAAGGGATAACATTCAGCAAATGCGTGAAAGGACTTTTACCAGCTGTAGAAATAGAGGATATTATTATTATGAAGAGTAGTGAATTAGACCCTTGGGCAAACCATAGATTTCCAATAAGACCAATACAGGGGTTTACAGATGTCTATACAGCGTGCATTGAGGGGTGTCATTTAACATCGTAGCACAGATTAATTTGTCAGATAACTAGCTGTTACCTTGGCAATTCATGCAAGGCCCTGACAGCATGGGACATGGGATAGGAAAATTTTGCCTGGATGCTGAGGGTGAGGGCAGAAGGCCGAGAGGAACTTCAGGGATTAAGTGATATACCATGTGCAAAGTACCTAGCACTGTACCTGGCACAGAGAAAGTGCTTGATAAAAAAAAAATTAAGGTAGGAGTGTTTGGAAAAATTGGGAACATGGGGTACCGGTTAGGGAGAGCAGTTTGGAAGAAAGCGGGAGCACTGAGCGAGTGGTGGCCTGCGGAATGATGGAAAGGAGGGTGAAAGAGAAAGGGGTGCAAAGGGGTGAGGGAAGCAGGACAATTTGGCCGGCTTGCTGAGGAGTGTAAGGGCTGTTCAAAGGCCCTTGGCATCCTCATGCTGAAAGGCCTAGGAAGGCAATGAAAAAAGGTCTGGTCAATTTTGCAGTTAAGGAGATTATTTTCAATCTTTTTCATTTTACTCTAAGCAGCCTTTGAAATGTCTATGCCACACAGGCATCATGTAAGTCAGTAACTTGTTGGCATGAGAAATTACGCTCTTTTCTCTGGACCCTCCAGAGAGTAACAATATATTGCAGCAAAATCAAGAGAATTAACATGAATCATGTAACTTCCTTTTCTAGTGTGTGTGACGAAGATTGTTGCTGAGCTGACATTTGTCCCCAGCTTCCTCTATTTATGTGGGATGCCACCAACTGCATGGCTTGACAAGTGGTTCTGGGTCCGCGCCCGGGATCCAAACCTGTGAACCCCGGGCTGCTGCCAAAGTGGAACGTGCAAACTTAGCCACTACGCCACTGGGCCAGCCCATTGGAACTTCCTTTTTTAAAACTGTGCTTAGCTGTATTAAAGAAACGACATTCAGGCCAATGCTTCCCTTAGGTTAAACAAAACACTGGTTGAAAGTGGATCAGGACTCTGTCACTAAGTGTGTGACTTTGGGAATTTACATGCCCATTCCAGGTGTACCTTTCTTCCCTAGAGAGCAGATGGCTTCTAAGACCCTGTTTTGGATCTCCAAGTCTTTGGTGCTTGGTTAGCTTGCATGCTTCCTCCTTCCTCCCCACCATGGCTCACAGTTCCTTTGGCTGCTTTCAGAAGGCGAGGGAATGCTGTAAAGTTTGCATACAGACTGTAGTCATGAATGCATAAAAAGCAAGGCAGGCCCCAAACACCAGTTATGATCATCATCAAACCCTGCCACATCCCAGAGAAACAGAACAAGGACTCCAGGAAGGAATTATGTCCTGATTCCAGATACCAAAGTGTCACATTGCGTTGGCCAATTCCTGCAGATGTTGTCAAGCACGAGGCATCATGAGACATTAAAAATTCTCGGTGTGAGCTTAGAGTGCCAAACATCAGGTTTGCCTCTCTTCAGAGTTACAAACTGGGCCACAGGCTGGTGCCTTCCTTTTTCCCTTAACTCTCTGATGTGTGCTGAAGCCAAGGGCAGGGATCCTTGGCCCACTGGCAGTCTTTCATCTGGCCCATTCGCAGAGCTCTTCCAGAAATGTCTCTACAAAGGTTACACCCATAATGCAGCAGCTTGTTCTTCTCAGCAGGCTGCCTGCATGGCAAGTGTGATTTAAAGGAACTCTTTAAATAATTGCTAGGACTTTGTCAGGGAAACTACATAAAGCTGGTTTAATTGGGAGTGCATACTTTGTGGAGTTTTAAATTCGTTTCATATTTGTTCTGCTTCCACCTCTCTTCATCTTTTCTTCACCAGCCCCAACTGTTTTAATTCAGCAGCAGTTTGCCTCCCTTGGGATCCTGGTTTCCTCTCTGGCTCTCTCTGTCTCCTCCTCCCTCTCTGGGAAGCCACCTTCCTAGCTGGAAGGCACTTGGACAGAGACCAGTGTGTAGGGATATGCTTCTTCGTGCCCTGCCTTTCCTCCATGCCCACCAGCCCATCCAGAGCGTCTACTGCTTCTGCCTCTTATTTCAGCCTCATTTTATATATCTTTGGGATTCTAGGAGCATCACTGGAATCACATGATATATGTGAAAAGCATTTTAGCTTAAAGAAAGAACAGGGTTCACAGTGTCAGGTTTCTGAATAAATTGTGATCGGGCTGATGACCCTGAAATAGGCTGGCAGGAAAAGAGCTTTTGAATGTGTTTTCCTCTACCTAGAGTGCCATTCCTAGCCTTCTAAACCTAGCTGACCACTATATCTACTATTTCTGCAAAGCTCAGCTCAAACATCTTTACCCCTTCTGGGAAGCTTTCAATGAATCCTGCCTTATTGGTCTTGTCCCTCCTCTTATGGACCTCTAACAACAGCTAACATTTATTGAGCACTTCTTATGTGCCAGGCACTTTAGAAGTACTAACTCATTTAATCCTCACAGTCATTTAGTAAGATAGGCACTCTATTATAATTCCCGTTTTACAGATAAAGAAACTGAGGTATCGGTTAAGGCACAGGTTAAGCAACTTTCCAAAAGTAACAAAGTTAGGAAGTGGCAGAGCTGGAAATCAAACCCAGATATTCAGGTTCCGAAGCCCATACGCTACTCCCTCTCCTTTCCCCAGGAGAGCTAATGTAGCATTTACCACCACTGTGTGACTATCCAGTTACCTACCTGTATCTGCAACTAGATTGAAAACTCTGAGTAGGGCCGGGTGGTATCTTATTCATTTCTGTATCCCCAGGATCTGGCACAGTGTTTGGTGCAAAATAGGTGTTCAATAACTGTTGAATGAATGAATGAATGAATGTTGCTGAAGTAGAAAGTACTAGGTGTTTAGAATCGTAAGACTTGGATTTGTATCCTGGCTCTGCCCAGCTGTGATCCTTGTAAAGCTACATAATTTTTTGAGCCTCAGTTTCTTCTTTTGTGCAGTGAGAATAAAAGATATTTCAAAGTCTTATCCTGAAGATTAAATAATGTGATGTTTTGAAAGCACCTAGAACAATAAAGGTGTTCATATGTGGTTTCATTCATTCATCAATCCTTCCACTCATTCATCCAGCAAATAATTATTGAACACCTGATATGTGCCAGGCATTACAGTATTTGTTGGGTATCCACAGTGAACAAAACAGAGTTCCCACCTTGTGGAGTTACATTCTAGTGGGACAGGGGAACAAAACAAATGAATAAACAAGTTAAAAATAAATATATAACATTTGTAAAGTAAATAAATAGAGAGTAACTGGAGGACTGCTTTGTTTAGAAAGAATGGCCAAGAAAGGCCTCTGAGTAGTGCAGCCGACATTGAAGCTTAAAGGATGAGGAGGAGCTGGCCCCATGAAAAGCCGGGGGGCAGCCGTTCCAGGAAGAAGGAATAGTCAAAATAAGGGCCTTGAGTTTAGAAAGAGATAAAAGTGTTCAAAGAAGAGAAAAGGGGGCAAGATGTCAGGTGCTTAGTGAGTGAGGAGCAGAGGGGTAGGAAATGAGGTTGGAGGGACAGGCAGAGACCAGATTATTAAGGGTCTTGTAGTCCCTGTTGTTATAAAAAAAATTCTACTGAGTAAATATTAAGATCCAATTGGCTTTATTAAACTATTCATGAATCAGGCAGCGTCCCATCTAGCAAGTAGAGAGAGACACTGAGGAGTTATACAAAATGGAAGGTTTTCATAGGGAGAAGGGTGTAGGCAAGGAAGGTATTTGCAAGAGAAAAGAAAGGGTTGTTTGGGGCCAGGACATCTTCTCTTTGGGGGAAGGGACTGACAAGGGTCTTATCACACAGATTGCCTCTTCCTGTGCGGGATGGAGAGGGGCCAAGTGACAGATTACCTCATTGGTACTGTCCAAAAAACTCCAGACTGGCTGATTAAGATTACATTTCTGGGGAAAGTCAAAACTGCAATTAAGTTAGGTATTAATCTAGGTTTGGTATTATGGACTTTAGCACCAGTGATGCCATTTTGGGCCTGTGGTTTTCTCTTTAATACTTAAGGTTTTTGGATTAATCTAAAAGCAATAGAAAGCTATAATTAGGTTGTAAGTGAAGGAGTGGCATAGTGTAATTTATATTTTTAATAAGCCATTTTGGCTATTGTGTGGTATATGGATTTTAAGGGGGCAAGAATAGAAGAAGGGAAGCCAGTTAGCAGCCCATTGAAGTAGTCTAGGTGAGAAGTTCCAGTAGCTGGGACTAGGGTGGTAGCAGTGGAAATGGAGAGAAATGGTCATACTTGAGGTATCTTTTTGAGGTAGAATCATCATAATGGGCTAATGGATTGGATATTGGGGATGATAAAAATGGAGGAGTCAAGGACTTCGAGATTGAACAACTAGGTGGATGGTGGTATGTTCATTGAAATAGGGGTGTCTGAGAAAGGAGCAGGCTTCAGAGGAAGAACAAGAGTTACGTTTATGACATGTTGTTATGGACTGAATATTTGCATGCTTTCAAATTCATATGTTGAAGCACTAACCCCCAATATGATGGCATTTGGTGGTGGGCCTTTGAAAGGCGATTAAGGTTAGCTGAGATCATGAAGGTGGGGCCTAAGAAGAGGAAGAGAGACCAGAGTTCCCTTCGTGTCATGGTGTCATGTGAGAACACAGTGAGAAGACAGCCATCTGCAAGCTGGGAAGAAGGCCCTTGCCAGGAAATGAATCTGCTGACACCTTCACCTCGAACTTCCCAACTTGTGGATTTCATCAGAACTCTGAGAAATAAATGTTGTTTAAGTCACCCAATCTATGGTATTATGTTGTAGCAGCCTGACCTGACTAATATATATGTTAAATTTGAAATGCCTATTAGATGTCAGAGGAGATGTCAAATGACAGTTAGATTTATGAGTTTAGATGTCATGGGAGAGGTCAGACTTGGGGTATGTCAATTTAGGAGTCATTTGTCTATGGGTGTATTTAAGATTATGAGAGTGGACAAGATTACTGAAGGAAGACTACAGATAGAGAAGAGAAGAATAATAACGATAATAGTAAATGTGAGAATAATAATAATAATAACAAACATGTATATAGTGTTTAGTCACCCTAGTTGTCTAGTGGTTAAGATTCAGCGGTGAACACTGCCACCCGGGTTGTTTCCCGGTCAGGGAACCACACCACCCATCTTTCCGTTGTCATAATGTAGTGGCTGTGTGTTGCTGTGATGCTACAAGCTATGCCACTGGTATTTCAAATACCTGCAGGGTAACCCATGGTGAATAGGTTTCAGCAGAGCTTCCAGACTAAGGCAGACTAGGAAGAAGGACCTGGCCACTCACTTCCAAAGAAATTGGCCATGAAAACCCTATGAATAGCAGCGGGGCATTGTCTGATATAGCACTGGAAGAGAGGATGGCGCAAAAAGACTAGGCAGGGTTCTTCTCTGCTGTACACAGGGTTACTAGGGGTCAGAATTGACTTGATGGCACTAACAACAACAAAAAATATAGTGCTTATTATATGCTAGGTACTGCTCTAAGTGCTTTATATATATTAACTCATTTAACCTTTACAACAACACCATGAAGTAGGTGCTACTATTATGCCTACTTTACAGATGAAGAATCTGTGGCACTGATAAATTAGGCAAATTGCCCAATTTCATACTAAGTAAGTACCAGATAGGATTTAGAACCAGGAAGTTTCACTTCTGAGTCCATTCTCTTAACTACTATGCTATTACTGCTTCTCAAGAGAAGAGAACTAGAATTCAGCCCCGGGGCTCTATAACCTTTAGAGGGTAGGAAGAGGAGGACCCAATGAAGGAGACTGATGAGGAGTAACTAGAAGAGTGTGGTGTCATGGATGCAAACAGAGTAAAGATTATCAGTAAATGAGGAAGTGTTTAACCATGTTGAATATATTTGAGCAGTTAAGTAAGGATAGAGAGGTTTCCATTGGATTCATCAAAATGGAGTTCACTGGTGCCCTGACAAGAGCAGTTCCTACCTTATTAGTATTTACCATTTTCTGAAAGAGTCCCCTCTTCAGTCAATATCTTCTTTTGTTAACCTTGATGATACCCCATCTACAACTAGGTATGTGCAATCAGATCATTTCATTTCCTATGGTGTGTATTCTGAGTAGCATGTTATATTTGGACTTTTATCCCACTGTCTTATTTTGGGCTGTCTTGGTCTAGTTTCCTTGATTTTTTTGTTTTATTTCTTCTGCAGATATTTCCCTATGTCATCATAGGAGTTAAATAAGAGGCTCTCTCCTTAGTCCCACTGCTCCCACTTGCTCAGCTGGTTGACTCAGAGTAGAAAAGGGGACAAGATTCCTGGCTGTTCCTGAATGGCAAACTCAAGAGCTACATCCCCAGGGAATTCTGATGTACAGCACTCCTTCCATACTGTTCCTGCGCTTGAGTAATCGACGGAGGGTGTCTGAAGGCTAAATCTCCTTCCAGCAAGGGTAATGATTCCTGCTAGGCAGTTTAGAGTAAGGACAGGTCACATGACTAGTGACTTTAATTAACCCCTCTACAAGTTCTAGTCTAGATCCCTTATTTAGGGCACAGTGGTACTTAGATAGGGTGTGATTCATTTCTGCCAGTGTGTCTGAACACATCTGAATACATCAACAGGAAACATTTCCAGATGGAGTCCTCTTGAACAGTGCTGCCTGGGGAGGATGAGCAATGCCACACCTCACCCTCAATAAGACAAAGCACTTGGAAAGGGAGCTTCCTCTTGCACTCTGATGAGGAAAAACAATGCCCTGGATAGGATGTCATAAGCCCGTGATTTCTCCCTCAAGCTCAGGAGAGCAGATGGTAGGAGCACAGCAGGGTATTGACAAATACTTATCACCACTTTGCACTAAATTTCTCAAAACTTGTCAACATTGGCCTTCACTGGAGATCTCAGTCAAGGCATTGCTTTAAAGGAGAGCACTCATGGAGCCGAGTTTCTCAGTGAGCTGAATCAGTTCCTCACTTCCATTTGCCATTCCACATGGATTTGGAGCTCTTAGGGGTCAAGAAGTCAAGGCTCTTGGCTTCACCTCACAAAAAAGTGTCTTCTTCTTGTACAGATGGTTCAGGCTAAATAACTACTCCAAAACATTTGGAGTATTTAATTGTCTCTGTACTTTGACTGTTTAATTTACTTTGTACTTCTTTGATCCTTCAGAATCATGGAAACCCCAGAGCATAGATAGAGGAAGGGTCAACATTGATGTTGAAGACAGCAGAGTAAAGGAAGGAGTTACAGGAGAGCCTGTGATGCTGGAATAGTAAAACTGACCTGCAGCCTGGTGGGAGGGTAAAGAGCCTGGGGAGGGAGAGATCTTGAAGGCAACTAGAGAAAGGGAAATTGGAATGGTGAGAGGAGATGTAGGGCAAAAGTACCTTCTAGCAATAGAGATGAGGCAGAGAGAAAATGAACTGTGACATGATGAAGGCCCACATGAGTAAGAACAAGTAAGACACTCACTCTCTGCCACTATCCCACCTATGGATCTAGAAATGGGCAAGGAGAGATCCTCTGTACTTTTATTCCTCCCAGAACTAAAAGCAGAGGAGTGCATGAAGGAAACAGAGAGGAAGGCGGAGGGGCCTTGTCATTAGATCAGAAATAGAAACATCTGAAACTTTCCACTGGAAAAACTTGGCAGGATCAGACCCCCGCGGGACCTTCAAGGAATCTGAATTTAACTCTTATTGGCCTGCATAGTGCATGGGTGTGGTGTGCTTGGAAGAGCTTGCAGTCCCGGGAGAGAAACGTGACCATGAAAAGTTTCTTTCCTATGTGGGAGTTGACGATGGAATATTTTTTGTGTGTGTGTAAACTACTTCAGACTCGCTGGAAACTTGTGATCACGGTGAAACCTGTCTCCAGGTCTGCTCCTCACCTCTACCAAGTCCCACCCTGTCAATGATGACTTTACCTTCTTTTGAGTTTCCAGGGAGAATATCTTTTTAATGCCAAGTAATCATTTTTTATGAGTTTCTGCCTGGAATTTAAGTTTAGAGTTAGATTCTTTACAATAACGACAGTTCATTGGCCAAAGTTAGACCCAACTAATAACCAACGGATTAGCCAATGTAACAGTTTCAGACTGATGAACACAAGGGGTAATCGACCATGATTTTCCAGCACTCCATCAGTTGGTCTGAGTCTCACCCAAAAGGAAGTAGGAGATGAAATACTGCTGGAATGACTTGTCTGGGCTCTGGGGGCTTTGTGCCTGCAGAATTAGTTCAAGCCTCAAAATTTACTCTAAACAGAAAAGTAGAAGCCCAAGGGGTAGGATCTCAGGGGTCACATTCCTAAAAATATATCACTTTTCCCATCTACTGGCAGATGACTAAAATAATTTTAGAATGTGACAGAGCCTTTCATTCCATAATCCTTCTTTGACTCTCTCAGTCTTCCTAACAGGGGCCATGGCCAAAGTTACACAGAAGTGTTAGATCCTTTTTGAGGGCAGATTTTCTTAGTGGAAAGGAAGGATAGAGCACAAGAGTATTGCCTGCTTGAAAGTGGGAGTGGTGGGCATTAGAGGGTGAGAAAGGAAAGACTGGAAATGTGAAGGCCAAATTACTGACTTTACAGTTCTGCTAAGGATGACTAGCACTTTTCAAGTAGGAATTTTAGGAAAAGTCACCCCAAGGCGATGGCAAGACTGTTCTTCAAGCAGCTAATGCTCTCAGCTATTTGACATGTCAGCACTGTGCTTTTGGGAAGTAGTAGAAGGACTGCAGATACTTTGCATGCAAGTTAGAGCATTTCTGACTCGGCAGTTCTTTCGACCTTCCCTGCAAGCTTGATGAACCCTAGAATATTTTTCTTCTTTCAAAAATGTCAATTTCTGATGAGCCTGCTTTGATCAGAAGTTCCTTTTTCCAAATTATTGTATTACTTCAAATAATCCATAGATTCTTCCAAGAAAACAATCTGTTTGGAGTAAGCTCTCTTGTGCAGAGTGGAGGCATTGCTATCCAAAAACATTTTCTAATTAAGGAGACACCTTTGCCTTTCCTTTGAGGGGGAAAAAGATTACAGCAAAGGACTAGTGATCTCCAGCTCCAGGGTCTAGCACGTGGTGGGTCTTGGGGTGTCATCCATCTGAGCTCCTCCTCAGCCTCGGCGGAGAGGATTGACTACTGCAGCTGGGCGGTGTCCTTGCTCTGCAGCAGAACAGCAGTCACACAATGAAGACGCAGGCATGAAAGATGTCTGAACTTTCTCCTTCTTGATCACGTAAACACCACAGACACCACCATTATCATCTTTCTAGCCTCTATCATATAAAAAGGTTTTGTCGATTTTCTTTTCAGCTGAGCTGCGATGGACCAATAAGGGGAGGTAGAGGAGTAGCAGATGGCTGGTCAGAGTTCAAATGGGTGCAGGGGAAAATCCGGGTGTGTTTGCAGCATTTTTGCACTGTGTGGAGTGCTTGTGTGGAGGAACGTATGCTGAAAGGAGTGAGACTTTTGTGCTCCTTTCCAAGTAAAACACTCTCAGTCAGGCACCCAGCTAATAGGCTTTAAGCCAGCATCGCAGGAGGATATGCCAATGCCAAAAGCCCATCACCAGCTCCCAGAGGACCCCCAGCAATCCTGCATCATCTCTTTTCTTAACTTGTAAACAGCTCTGAACCGTTAGCTGAACTGTAGTAGCAACAAGAAAAGGAGCTGGAGGCACACAGCCAAGGAGAGTATTAGGTTAAATACACGCCCATCACCAGCAGTTCTTCTTCCTGTCCTTCCACTAACCCTTCCTCTAATCCAGTGCAATGATTGGGTCAACAATAAACTGAGTCGAGGAATGCACTCAAAACCGTCTAGATTGTAGCCCATGAGGTAGGTGACCCAGGATAATCTCACGCACAGCTGAGGCTCAAATCACAATGATTAGTTTAGTAAGCACTAGGAAGTGAAAATATTTGGGGATGAGGAACTAGGTTAAAAATTACGTGTCATGTTTTTATTGGAATAAAACAAGAATATGATTACACTGAAGGAAAAGTTTTAAAACAAACAAATCATCCACAAGCTCTCTAACACAGCAGCTAGTTTCACTTTTGCATTTCCCTTTTTAGTCTGCATCCAAATGCTTACACGTTTTTTTTTTTTTAAGGAAGATTAGCCCTGAGCTAACTACTGCCAATCCTCCTCTTTTTGCTGAGGAAGACTGGCCCTGAGCTAACATCTGTGCCCATCTTTCTCTACTTTATATGTGGGACACCTGCCACAGCATGGCGTGCCAAGCAGTGCCATGTCTGCACCCAGGATCTGAACTGGCAAACCCCGGGCCACCGAATTGGAACGTGCACACTTAACCAGGCCACCGGGCTGGCCCCTAAATGCTTACACATTTTTAATTTATTATTTTTTGTTTATTTTTTAATAAAAATTGCATGTATTTAAGGTGTTACAACATGATGATTTGCTATATATATACACAGTGAAATGATTACAGTCAGACATTAATATGTCATCTCCTCACATAGTTACCATTTTTTTCTTTTGTGATGAGAGCACATGAAATGTACTCTCTTAGCAAATTTCCAGTATTAAATAAATACGGTATCATTAACTATAGTCATCATGCAGTACATTCAATCTCTAGACTTATTCATCCTCCATAACTGCAACTTACATACTCATTTTTTTTACATGGTTGCAACCCAGATGAACATAGATTTCGTATTCTGCTCTTTCGTCATAACATCATGTGCTAAACATTTTCAACATCTCCACCTAATCTTCAGTCTTTTACAAGTTTTCATTTGATTCTTTGTGATTATAAGAGTAATCCATGATGATTGTAGGAAATTTGGAAAGTACAGCAGAGAATAAATAAGGAAAAGAGCATCTTCAATTTCACTATCAAAAGGCAACTACTAAAAACATATTGTCCTATTTCCTTCTAGTCTTTTCACAATCAATATATTTTTCGTTGCATAATTGAGATTATACTGTATATATATATGTATATCCTGCTTTGTTTTATTAACATTATGTAACAGGCATTTTCCTATGCCCTCATGAGTTATTATAAACATACTTTATGAGGATTGCATCATTTCCAATTGTTTAAGAGTTCCCTAGTGTTAGATTGTTTTGCTATTTCCCTAATGTCAATAATGCTGCAATGAGCATTGTATTTGTTAGGATAAAGCCAACTGCTATACCAAATAGACTGCCTAACATGTAATAGGTCAAATCACAGAGAGATTTGTTCCAACCAATGGAATGAATTCTGAGTCAGGTCATGGTTCTACCTAATGCAATCGTTCAGGAATGCAAATATTTTCTGTCCTTTTTCATTCTATCAGCCCTCCTGAAAACTATGTCACTTGAACATCCATGCTCAGACTCACAGGAAAAGGAAATACAGCAAGGTGGAGGTTTGCTTACTTCTTAAGAGCTCTGGCCCAGAAGCAGCACATACTTCTGGTTGTGTTTCTTAGTCATACAGCCACACACATGCAAGTGAAACTTGAAAATGTAGCATAGCTGGGCAACTGTGTGCCTGGCATATTTATTACTATGGAGGAAGGAGAAAAGAGATTTTGGAAGATAGCAGTCTCTGCTACAAACATATTTGTGCACAAATACTTATTTGCATTTCAGTATTTTTCCTTAGGATATATTCTTAGAAAGAGGGACTAAATACTATTTCTTTTAAACTACAACTACTTCACTCTTGCTCTCTCATTTTTAATTCATCTCTTAACCAATGGGAATATCCTAGTTTGTTTCAAGAAAGATCCATGAGTGATGTATTTCCTGAGCCCTTGCATATTTCAGCATTCCTTTGCATTTTCACATATGAAAGGCTACTTCCCTAAATATAGAATTCTTGGGTTATAAATTTTTCCTCTTAACACTTTATAGCTATGGGCCCATTGTCTTTCAGCATTCATTCACTCAAAATATTTAAAAATTTTGTTCAGTTTTATTGTGATATAATTGACATATAACATTGTATAAGGTATACAACATGATGACTTGATATATGTATATATTGTGAAATGATTACCACAAGTTTACTTAGCATCCTTCACCTCACATAATTACACAGATTTTTTTCCTTGTGATGAGAATTTTGAAGATCTACTCTCTTAGCAACTTTCAAATATACAATGTAGTATTAACTATAGTCACCATGCTGTATTACATCTCCAGAACTTAGTTATCTTATAACTGGGAAGTTTGTACCTTTTGACTGCCTTCACTCATTTCCCCCACCCCCATTCCCTGCCTATGGCAACCACAGATCTGATCTCTGTTTCTATGAGTTTGGTTTTTTAGATTCCACATAAAAGTGAAATCATATGATATTTGTCTTTCTCTGACTTATTTCACTCAGCATCATGCCCTCAAGGTCCATCTGTGTTGTTGCCAATGGCTGATTTTTTTCTTTTTTATGGCTGAATAGTATTCCATTGCATAATTCAAAATATTTATTGAGCACCTATGTATGTCAAAGATTGCTATAGATGTTGGGAATAGAGTTGTGAACAAAACAGATAAAAGCCTTTACTCTCACAGAGGGACTAGTGGATCTTGCTGGGTTTTCTCTGTCTGCTCCCAGAGCTGAGCCATTCTCATTCTCCTCTGGGTCTCAAAAGACTGACCTCCTTTGGACTGCTTTTCTCAGCTCCCTTGTTGACTAGTTACCTTTTTTTCCTTCAATGGGAGGCACTGGCAGGAGGATAGAGAAGCTGGGGCATCTCTTATATGTTCCCTTCCTGCTTCTGCACCTCATCTCTAATAATAGCTGCATCCCTCTAGAAATACAGATCCTTCCAGGAGGCCTCTCTTCTACAGTTCCACTTTCCTCATTGAAATAATCTGAAGCTGCTTCTGCCCTTTTCCATGATCCCGCCGTGGGTATAACGATCAGCGTCACAGCAGGAAACAGATGGAATATTCAAATGGTTTAACTATGGATAGTTTAATGATAAGACTACAGAATTATGGGCAGGATTAAGGAACACACAAAGGATGGTGAGACACCCAAGTGTAGCAACAGCAGGAAGCTGCTACTCCTGGTAAGCCTGGAAGCACAAGAGAACCAGGTAGGAACTAGAGAGAGGGGCTACCAGATAGGTGCTGTCATCATAGGTAGAAAACCAAAAACATTACCCAAGCCAAAGCCTACCTGGGAAGAAGAGAGAGTAGGAGGGGAGTAAGTACCCTGACCTCACTCTTCTTTTACCCTCAAATGTCCTGCCATTTCCTCCCATTTTCCAAACCCAATTGGAACCTAGAAATCAAGGAAGTTCGGGTGATGCAGTCTGTATAGGTCATCCTCTCAGGGCACTGCTGGCAAGGCAGGAGATGAATCTCAGGGGACAAATGGAGACTATCAAGCGAAATGGGTTAATATTTGCCTTTAGTGTTGCAGTTCAGTCTGAGATTTGTTCCTTTGAAATTAACCCATTTTTCTGGTTTGATGCTTATGGGATTTCTTTTTCCTTGAAATTAAAACTTTTCCCAAGGTTTTGCTAAATTTTGAAGTGAGTGTCTCTCAAATGCAGCAAGCTTTTTCAATATTTGACCTGATTTTTTGTTTTTAAGTTCAACCTCATGGGCAGTTAGATGGGCATATCCAGATGTGGAGAATTTTAAAGAGTACTTTTAGAATTAGGGCATGAACTCGAGGCTATGGCCAGAGATCAGAAAGCTGGATAGTCTGTGGTAGCAGAATGTCTCTCTTGTGTCGGTATAGCCATAGCAATTGGGAACATTTTGAACACTTAAGGGCCGAAGACTTTGGTAACTGCTTTATATGTATTGGCTTATTTAGTGCTCACAAAACCCTCACGGACTAGACATTATTATTTTTATAGAGTTATATAGGGTTGCTTTGAGAATTAAAGGAGTGCCTGATATGTAGTAAGCATTAAAAAATTATTGTTATTAATGCTGTATGACTGGGATGGGTCAGAATAAGCCAACGTGGGAGTGGAATTGAAGTCTTTAGCATTTGGAATATTGCTGCAACAGCAGAGAACCAGACATATCCCTCTTTTTTTCCTAAGGAAGTTGACTACTGGAATAGCTTGGAAGGAAAAATTGGACATAATTTACTGGGATCCTTCTAGTTTAGAACAATTGCTACCTTGTCTGATGTCATGGGGATCCCTTGGATGGATAAAGTATGACTCAGGCATTTCAGCTCTTGGTTCAGGAAACACATTTCTCGAGTTTGACCCAAAGAACTACTTGGGCTGGGGACTTATTTAAAGAAAGAATTTGATATGAAGAAGTTATCCAAATAATGAGTGATGACACGGAGGTCAATCTCACTCATAAATACAGATAAAACATCTCAAATGAAATATTAACAAATTAAATGCACCAGTGTACTAAAATAAGAAAGCATCATTACTGGGGAGATTTTACTCTAGGAAGGCAAGATTAGCTCAACATCGTATTCTCTATGAGTGTTATTTGCAACATTAACATATTAAAGGAGAAAAAATATGATAATTACAGTAGGTGCTAAAAAAGCTTTAGCTAAAATTCAATACTCATTCTAGATTTAAAAAAATAACTCAGACTATGGAGAGAAGAAAATTTCCTTAATTTTCTTAAAGGGTTTCTACTGGAAATATGTAGTACATATGATACTTGATGAAGAAATATTAGACACATTCTCATTAAAGTCAGGAGAAGCCAGAGATGCTTGTTTTCACCTCTACTATTTAATATTATTCTGGAGAACCTAGCCAATACAATTTGAAGAAACAGAGGAGGAGAAGAGAAAAGAAAGATAATTAGTGAGTACTAATATTAGAAAGAATGAAACAAACTATCATTAATTGCTGATAATAAGATCATATATCTAAAAAAATCCATGAAAATCAACTGGCAAACTATTAGAACTAATAAGAGAGTTTAGCACAGTAGCTAAATAGAATATCAATATACAAACATCAATATCTTTCCAGTAAAAAACAATTAGAAAATGTCATTGGTAGATGGTCTAATTCACATTAGCAACAACACTATAAAATAACTCAGAATAAACCATATAAAAAATGTAATAATTTTACATGCCAATATCTTTTAAAAGTTACTGAATAACATAATAGCATTTAAATAAATGGAGGAGAATGCCATTGGATTGGAAGACTCAGAATTTTAAAGATATAAATACTCTCCAAATTAATCTATAAATTCAATGCAATTCAAATCAAGTTTCAAAAGGACACTACAAGAAACTTGATGAAAATTCTTTTGGAAAAGAAAATGGACAGGAATTACCAAAGACATGTTGAAAAAGAAGAAAAATGAGTGATGAAATCTCCCTACTTGATATCAAAATATTGTATAAATTTATAATAATCAAAACATTGTAGATATAGTTCAGGAATACAATAACAGACTAAACAAATAGAATTCCAAAATAGACTCATTTTAAAAAATTAGAATTTAGTATGTGATAAATGCGACATTTAAAATCAGTGGAACATAACGGAGTCTTTTTTTGTTAAAGAAACGTAAAATTTTTTAATGAGACCACTGAATGTGGATTGTAGAGCAGATTACAATATTATATTGATGTTAAATTGTCTGATTGTAATAAATATATCTAGTTGTTATTTTGTAATAGAATGCTGTTTTCCATAGGAGATATAGTCAGACATGAAGTGTTATATCTACTACAAATTGCCTGTGTGTAGAGGTATTGTGGCAAAATTCTGACAACTGATGAATCTAGATGAAGCATATTTACTTTATTATTCTATACCATGCTTGCAATACTTTTATAGGCTTGAAATATTCAAAATAAAAAGTTGGGGAAAAATAAAAACTGCTAGTAGTTATACACTTTCATGTGATTCCAGACCTGAGATTTTTATTAATTTGAGACGATTTCTTGTTTTAAGAAATTTTTTTCTTTTTTATTGAGGTGACATTGGCTTACACATTATGTAACTTTCAGTTGTACATCATTATATTTCGACTTATGTGTAGACTACATGGTGTTCACCACCCAAAGTCTAGTTGCCATCCATCATTGTATAAATATGCCCCCTCT
This sequence comes from Equus quagga, assembly GCF_021613505.1. NCBI lineage: Eukaryota > Metazoa > Chordata > Mammalia > Perissodactyla > Equidae > Equus > Equus quagga. Next base: position 42,843,846 of record NC_060276.1, read on the forward strand.
TTTTTTTTGCTGAGGAAGATCAGCCCTGAGCTAACATCTGTGCCAATCTTCCTCCACTTTATATGTAGGTCATCACCACAGCATGGTTGATGAGTGGTGTAGGTCTGCACCCAGGATCCAAACCCACAAACCCAGGCCGCCAAAGTGGAGCCTGCCAAACCCAAGTGCCACCCCATGGGGCCAGCCTTTGTATGCCCTTTTTTTTTTACCCCTTTGGTCCTCCTCCCTCCCCACTTATCCTCCGGTAACCACCAATCTATTCTCTCTCTATGTGTGTGTCGTTGTTGTTGTTTTATCTTCCACATATGAGTGAAATCATACGATATTTGATTTTCTCCCTCTGACTTATTTTGCTTAGCATAATACCCTCAAAGTTCATTCATGTTGTCACAAATGGCAAGATTTCATCTTTTTATATATATCTATACCACATCTTCTTTATCCATTCACCCATTGATGGACACTTAGGTTGTTTCTAAGTCTTGTCTATTGTGAATAATGCTGCAATGAACTTGGGGGTGCATGTATCTTTTTGAATATATTTTTGCATTCTTTGGGTAAATACCCAGAAGTGGGATAGCTGAATCATATGGTAGTTCTATGTTTTTATTTTTTGAGGAATCTCCATACTGTTTTCCATAGTGGCTGCACCAGTTTTCATTCCCACCAGCAGTGTATGAGGGTTCCCTTTTCTCCACATTCTCTCCAACACTTATTTCTTGTCTTTTTAATAATACCGTTCTGACAGGCATGAGGTGGTATCTCATTGTGGTGTTGATTTGCATTTCCCTAATAGTTAGTGATGCTGAACATCTTTTCATGTGCCTGTTGGCCATCTGTATACCTTCTTTGCAAAAATATCTGTTCAGATCTTTTTCTCATTTTTTAATTGTTTTGTTTGTTTCTTTGTTGTTGAGATGTATGAGTTCTTTATATATTTTGGATATTTATTTATTTATTTAATTTTTTCCCCTCCATTAAAAAAAATTCTTTTTTGCAGTAACATTGGATTATAACATTATATAGCTTTCAGATGTGCATCGTAATATATTTCAAATTCTGTGTAGATTACATCATATTCATCACCAGAAAACTAATTATAGTCCATCACCACACATGTGAGCCTAATCACCCCTTTTGCCCTCCCCCCCTCCTCCCTTCCCCTATGGTAACCACCAATCCAATCTCTGTTGCTATGTGTTTGTTTGTTATTGTTTTAATCTTCTACTTATGAGTGAGATCATGTGGTATTTGACTTTCTCCCTCTGACTTATTTCACTTAGCATAACACCCTCAAGGTCTATCCATGTTGTCACAAATGGCCGGATTTCATCATTTCTTATGGCTGAGTAGTATTCCATTGTGTAGATATACCACATCTTCTTTATCCATTTGTCCCTTGATGGGCACCTAGGTTGCTTCCAATCTTGGCTTTTGTGAATAATGCTGCAATGAACATAGGGGTGCATGTATCTTTATGCATTTGTGTTTTCAAGTTCTTTGGATAAACACCCAGCAGTGGAATAGCTGGATCATATGGTAGATCTGTTCTTAATTTTCTGAGGATATTCCATACTGCTTTCCATAGTGGCTGCACCTGTTTGTACTCCTGCCAGCAGTGTACGAGGGTTCCCTTCTCTCTACATCCTCTCCAACACTTGTTGTTTCCTGTATCGTTAATTATAGCCATTCTGACCAGAGTGAGGTGATATCTCATGGTAGTTTTGATTTGCATTTCCCTGATAGCCAATTATGTTGAACATCTTTTGATATGCCTGTTGGCGATCTGTATATCTTCTTTGGAGAAATCTCTGTTCAGCTCTTTTGCCCATTTTTTAATTGGGTTGTTGGTTTTTTTGTTGTTGAGATATATGAGTTCTTTGTATATTTTGGATATTAACCCCTTATCTGATATATGGTTTACAAGTATCTTCTCCCAATTGTTAAGTTGTCTTTTCCTTTTGTTGATGGTTTCCTTTGCTGTGCAGAAGCTTTTTAGTTTGATGTAGTTCAATTTGTTCATTTTTTTATTTTGTTTCCTTTGCCCCATCAGACGTGGTGCTTGAAAATACACTTCTAAGACCTATGTCAAGGAACGTACTGCCTATGTTTTCTTCTAGAAGTTTTATGGTTTCGGGTCTTACATTCAAGTCTTTAATCCATTTTGAGTTGATTTTTGTGCATGGTGTAAGGGAATGGTCTACTTTCATTCTTTTGCATGTGACTGTCCAGTTTTCCCAACACCATTTATTGAAGAGACTTGCCTTTCTCCATTGTATACTCTTGGCTCCCTTGTTGAATAATAGCTGTCCATAAGTGTGTGGGTTTATTTCTGGGCACTTGATTGTGTTCCATTGGTCTCTGTGTCTGTTTCTGTGCCAGTACCATGCTGTTTTGGTTACTATGCCTTTGTAGTATATTTTGAAATCAGGGAGTGTGATACCTCCCGCTTTGTGCTTTTTTCTCAGGAATCCTTTGGCTATTCAGGGTCTCTGGTTATTGCATATAAATTTTAGAATTCTTTGTTCTATTTCTGTGAAAAAATGTTGTTGGAACTTTGATAAGGATTGCGTTGAATCTATAGATTGCTTTGGAAGTATGGACATGTTAACTATGTTAATTCTTCCAGTCCAAGAGCACAGAATATATTTCCATTTCTTTGTGTCTTCTTCCATTTCTTTCAAGAATGTTTTATAGTTTCCAGTGTACAGATCTTTTCCCTCTTTGGTTAAGTTTATTCCTAGGCATTTTACTCTTTTTGTTGCAATTGTAAATGGGATTGCATTCTTAATATTTCTTTTTGCTGCTTCATTGTTAGTGTATAAAATCACAACCTATTTTTGTATATTGATTTTGTATCCTGTCACTTGACTGTATTCATTTATTATTTCTAAAAGTTTAGTGGATTCTTTAGGGTTTTCTGTATATAAAATCATGTCATCTGCAAAGAGTGACAGTTTCACTTCTTCTTTTCCAATATGGATCCCTTTTATTTCTTTTTCTTACCTAATTGCTCTGTCCAACCTGCATTACTATGTTGAATAAGAGCAGCAAGAGTGGGCACCCTTGTCTTGTTCCTGTTCTCAGGGGAATGGCTTTCAGTTTTTGTCCATTGAGAATGATATTAGCTGTGGGTTTGTCATATATGGTCTTTATTAGATTGAGTCACTTCCTTCTATAACCCATTTTATTTAGATCTTTTGTCATGTGAGTTCTTTATATATTTTGGATATTAACCCCTTATCAGATATATGATTTGTAAATATATTCTCCAAATTGTTAGGTTGTCTTTTTGTTTTGTTGATCATTTCCTTTGCTGTGCAGAAGTTTTTTAGTTTGATGTAATCCCATTTGTTTCTTTTTTCTTTTTTTCCCTTGCCTGAGGAGACAACAAAAGGCTTAGTACTCTTAAGTAAAAGATTTTGGGGGGCAAAAAGTAATAATTTAATATGATTAGTTTTCTATGATAACCTGAATTCCAGATGGATTGAATAAATGAGCATAAAATATCTATATAAGTCTTAGACCAAAACACAAAAGAACAAGGCGTTCATAAGGAATATACCAAAGTAAACCTAGAAGCCACAATGGAAAACACTGACAAATTCAACAACATAAAATAAAAAGGGAAAAAAATGAAAAACAAACTAAAACACTCCACCTCTGATCATTTGAACAACAACAAAAACTCACTGAAAGCTAGGTCTCAAACTGGTGGCCAATACATGTAAGATACTTTGTCCTGCACAGAGTTTTAAGTACTTTTTTGGAATGTTAATACCCTTAGGTGGACATTATTGCCTTGTTCCTTACTGTTTCACACCTGGTGAGCATCATACAATTACATTATCTTCCCCGCCCTTGTAATTGTTTGAGTTTATGATCCGTGAAACAAAATGAGTAGAGAAAAAATAGACTGGAAAAAATATTTACAACATATGTAAAAGACAAATGATCAAAATCCATAATATACCAACTGCTCTACAAATCAATAAGAAAGTGACAAACAACTCATTAGAAAAATGAGCAAAGCTAATGAATAGGCAATTCATTGAAGAAATACTAATGGCCAATAAGCATATGAAAAGATGCTGTTTCTCACTAATAATCAGGAGAATGAAAAATGAAACAAAAATCCGATATTTTTTGCCCATTATCTTGGCAAAAAAATGTAAAAGGATTGATAATATGTAGTGTTAATTAGGGTTTGGGAAACTGATACTCTCACACACTATTGGTGGGAATGTAGACCCATATGGCCATTCTGTTGGGTAATTTGGCACTGTTATATCAAATTTTCAAATGCAAATATACTTTGATGCAGCCAATACACTTATAAAAATGCTTGCACATCTGCACAAGGAGACTTATACAAAGATGTTTATAGTTTTAAAAGATTGTAAACAACCTAATGGTCCATCTGTAGTGGAAAGATTAAATAAATTATCGTATCTCCTTGCTGTGAAATACTACTCTGCAGCTGTAAACAAAATGATATAGACCTATCCGTACTGACATAGAGAGCTCTCCAAGGCATATTTTTAGATGAAAAAAAAATAGGTAGCATAAAAATGTACAGAGTATGATCTAATTTTTCTAAAAAAATACTGCAATTCTATGCATGTATTTGCTCACGTATAGGAAAAAAATTCTAGAAGGATATACACAAAACTGTGAGTGTTTGGGTTATCTCTGTGGAGTGGTATAGAGCGGAGAGTGATGGTGAAGAGAGGCTTTCATTTTTACTTTATACACTTTGTGGTTGACATTTTGAATGTTTTTATTGAGACACAATTAGTTGACATTTTGTGATGAGAATGTATTCATGTATTACTTGAGTAATTTAAAAAAATTTTTAACAAGAGTAAAGGTAAGGGAATGGATTTGAAAGCTTTTCATATTCCTTCCCATTGGGAGATGAGGAAGTGCAGATGGGAGAGAAAGGAAGTATAGGAAGTGAGAGTAAGGCAAGGTGAGATAATTCTAAATACTCTAGTACCATATATTTTTTATAAAGCCAGTGATACTTCAATTCAGAAGTTTGTTTAGGATCTTGTATGAGTCAGAGTTCAATCAGGAGGGCAGTTTTATGGTATAAGGAATTTATGATAAGAATTAGATCTCTTACAACTGGGAGAAGAACATATTGTGGGAGGGAAATAAAGGTCTGAAAAGAGGAGCTCAAAGATCACCAGAAAGGTCTCTAATCAGTTCTGGAGCAGGTGTAAGAGTTGAAACTTCCGGGGAAATCTGAAAGCCGGGCATGTCATGCTGTGAGAGTTGTGCTGAGAAGGGGGATGATGTAGAAGACTGTGGAAGCTTTTGCCTTTGTATGGTTATACTGCCTCTGCGAGGTTGAAGTGAAGCATCTGGTGGTGAGCCTGCAGCAGGAAAGAAAAGGTGGAGATGGAGCAGGAAAACATGAGAACAAATTGGAACCTACCCACACCTCTGTTTCTGTTTCTCACTGCTTCTAACCAAAGATGACATTTGTAGTGTAATGGCCGCTGCTTTACTTCTGCCTCCAAAATCTCGCACAACATCACTTTTGGCTAACTCTAAGCAAACAACATCCAGGGAAGAGGATTTTGGGAAATGTAGTTCCCAGTGTACCCAAGTTGACAAGAGAAGAAACAGATCCTATTCAATAATCACTAAAAGACAATAGGGACCTTACACAAGCTGAAAGATATGACTATGTATTTAACCTGAAGTTGAATTGGAAAGAAGTGTCTTCATTTTGCAGCCCACTTTGAACTGGGCCACGTTACATGCCCTTTTGTTTTTCCTTTGTGAATATCTAGGCTGCAGAGTTGTTTCCAGAGGTCACGGATTAGCAAGAAGTGATCCACACTGGTAATTCATTCATGTCATTCAGTCAGTGAATATTTATTGGAGTGCTACTACATGATTAGTACTGTGCTGGTGCCGAGGATAGAGAGTGAGCAAAACTAGACATGGTCTCTGCCCTTGTATAGTTCCCATTTGTGTGGCTGAATCACAAACACGTGGGTGTACAGTTACAAGCAGATATAAAAATTGTGAATTTTGTAAATGCCGTGAATGAATACGTTATAATGGGGTATGGGGGAGATCTGAGCTGTCAAGGAAAATTTGAGCTATGATTGAAGGATAAGTAAGAGTTAACTAGGTGATAGACAATTCTGGTGGTCACAGTGGGAAATAAATTACAGGGTGTATGTAATTTTCCATGCAAGATTGAAGGTGTGCATCTTCACTGAACAGAGGCTGAGAATGAGGAGAAAGTGGGAGTTTGTGATGGCTGATAATTGCAGCTCAGTGGCGGATTATACTCAATGGGTCTCTAGGCTGCCCATTAGCTTGGCAGCTAGTTTGGTTGGGTTGATGATTGGGCTTTTTGGATGAAGAGTTAGCTGGGAGTGAGGGCGTCCTACCTACAGTTCCATGGGAACTCAGAATGTCTCCTTCTTCTGTGATTGGAGGTTGAGAGGTAGGTCCAAGCTCAACCTCTCCTGCCATTTCAAGCAGATCAAGAAGTTTTGGTGGGTATGGCACGTAGCTGCCTCCCTGGTGGAGCACCTACAAAGTGTATGCTAGCAAAGCTCCTCTTCCAATATTAACTTGAGGAAATCTCATGGAGCAGGTAGAGCAGGATCCCCAGCTGCATTTTTAACTTCATACACAAATCTGCAGTTTCTTGACTCTGGGTGAATGACAGGGGAGCATAGAAACCATAGGCTCTAGGTAAGATGCTATCAAATCCTCAGTCTCTGATGGGTAGTTTGGGTGAAGTACAGATTGTGATCTACGGAGCCAGGGCAAGAGTGGAGTTGCCAAAACTGAAAATGTGAGCAGAGCTAAAAATTGTTCAGGAAAGCCAAGTTTCCAAAACTAGGAGAGAAGTAGTCTGGAGGGTCACCAAATGCCTAGAGTCAGATAGGGAGCTCTGCACACAGATACAGGAACTTGGGACCTATGTGATGATAGCAAGTATCAGAAATAGTAGCTAAGGATAGTAGCAGTGATGGTGGTGGGCATGTCTGCAATACCTGTCTAGAAAGATACTGGCTTTCTGTTAGCTGGCCATTCATCGTTGGTGGGGAGGTCAGGTAATGGAACATCCAGTTAGAAATATCTTCGCTACTCCATGTATGTCCGCAAACTCTTAGCTGCTGGTATGTGATGAGATCAGCTATTTCCCTGTGCATTCTGTTTAGTTCAGCTGATTTTCTGATAGAAAGACCTTCTCAAGGAAGGAAGCGGCATGTTGATATGCATCATTCTGGCCAAGCTCCTTATCTTGTAGCTGACAAGCACTTTGAATGGCTCTAGAGATATCTCTGGGATAGAGTGCAATCTAGGAGTCATCAACATGTTTGCAGTATTTGAAACTATGGAGTAGATAAGATTTCCCAGGGAGCATACAAAGAATGAGAAGGGACAGCCGAGAACAGGACCTGGAAGGATATCAGCATTTTCTTTTTTTAAAGATTTTATTTTTCCTTTTTTTCCCCAAAGCCCCCAGTACACAGTTGTGTATTTTGAGTTGTGGGTCCTTCTAGTTGTGGCATGTGGGACGTAGCCTCAGCATGAGCTGTGCCATGTCCGTGCCCAGGAACTGAACCGGCGAAGCCCTGGGCTGTCAAAATGGAGTGCATGAACTTAACCACTCGGCCATGGGGCCAACCCCTGATATCAACATTTTTAATCATTTATTTACTCAGCATTTACTATGCTAAGCACTTTACATACATTATCTCATTCAATCTTCACAATAACCCTATCAGGTAGGTATGATTATTCCCATTTTACACAGGAGCAAATCAAGGCTTACAGTTACTAATATTCTGCACCCAATTCCAATGTGTGAGGGTTTTTCCACACCACCAAGCAATTCTGTGACACCAGGTGGATGTCCTACAATTCAACTCAATTCTGACACTGTCTGCCTGAAGATAGCATCAGATCTCACATGTTAAGGGTTCAGTGCTAAAGACTGCCCTCTCCCTTCAGAGGCCAATTGCTAGTCCGGGTTGTCACCTATACTTCTGACCTATAGGCTATAGATCTGAGGTTCCAATGAACCCCCGCCCCCCTTGGGTTCAATTAATTTGCTAGAGTGGCTTGCAGAATTCAGAGAAACCTTTTATTTACAAGATTATTACCAGTTTATTATAAAAGGATATAACTCAGGAATAGCCAGATGGAAGAGATGCATAGGGCAAGGTATGTGGGAAGTCCCACAGAGCTTTCATGCCCTTTCCTAGCCCTCCAGTCTCCCAGCACCTCCATATGTTCACCACCAGGAAACTCTCTGAACCCTGTCCTTTTGGGTTTTAATGGAGGCTTCATTACCTAGGCATGATTGATTAAATCATTGGCCACTGGTGATTGAACTCAATCTCTGGTCCCTTTCCTCTCCCTGGAGGTCAGGAGAGGGAGGGGGACTGTAAGTTTTAACCCTCTAATCACATGGTTGGCTTTCCTGATCATGTCAAACTGGCTTGGTTGGAACATTATGAGATTATCCACTTGAAGCAGGGCTGGAAAAGAGCTTCTGCGATGTGGGAAGAACTGAGAACCTGAGCTGAGAGAGACCTGAGCATTCTCCAGCCTCATCGTATATTGTAATCTTGGCTTTGTAAGTGGACTGAGAAGGATTTGGTTCCTATGAAATAGGAACAAGGGGAGCAGACTCCTTAGGCGCTTAGGCTTCTGAAAGAATAAGCTGCAGCTTTCTGTTCTTTCAGCAGGCAAGAGGGTATGAGACGAGGGAGAAGTTGTCACAGAAGCCGTGTGCCCTCTTGTGAGCCCAAAATAACAAGCAGCAAACCTGACTTTCTCCAAAGAGGAGAAATTGACTTAATTCATAGCTAGTGACTGTGGTTCAGACAAAGTAAATAAGACTCATCTCTACTTTATTTTCTTCAAACATGGACCACTACATGATGCTATACTATACATTAATTCATTGTCTCTCACCACTTCTCACCTGCTGTACCCCACTAGACACTTCATGGTCACAGGGACTTGGTCTAGTTCACTGCTATAGCACTATGCCTACAACAGTGCCTGGCATATCGTAGGTCTTCAATAAGTATCTGTTGACTGAATGAAGAAAAAGAGAAATCGGTCTTAGAAGAGGAAGGATGGGAGCCCAAAGCCACAGAGACATTTATGAGAAACAAAGAACAGTTTTCAAGAACATAGACTCTGGTGCTAGACTGCCTGGCTTCAAATCCCATCTTTGCCACTTATTAACTATGCAACCTTGGGCAAGTGGTTTAACTTGTGCCTAAATTTCCTTATCTGGAAATGGGGATAATAGTTTCTATTTCATAGGGTTATTGATAGGATTGAATGAGCTAATAGATCTAAAACTCTTAGAATAGTGCCTGGCACATAGTAAAAGCAATATAAATGTTTGCTACTATAGTAACTATTATTATTTTGGAAAGATTAGTACAGGAAAATACAAAGTATGTGGAAGGAGACAGGGTAATGTTCTCCGAGTAGTTGCTATATTCTGGGTATTCTGCTCCATGAGTTACTTGTGCTACTTCATTGAATCCTCACTACCACTTTGTGAGGTGGGTGGCGTTATCATCCCATGTTACAGATGAGGACACTGCATCCCAAGTCATGCAGAGCTGAAACTGAAACCTGGTACTGTGCCGAAGCTCTTTCCACTCTAGAGTACTGACTAAGCTCCAGATCATAAGGAGAGGCTGTGTCTGTTTTTACTTATAATTTTATTCTCAGCCTCTAGTGAATAGTGGGCACTCAAAAATAGTTGATGGATTGAACTAATGATGAATAAATAAATGCTTTTAAGAGCAGCAGAAAGGGAAATTCCAACCAAAGACTAGAGGAGAACCTAGAAAAGCTGCAGAGGCTGCCAGTAGGACCAGAGTGGACCAGAGTGGGCAATCCGAGCTGCCCGCGCAAGAATGAGGATGGCCCTGGCTCTTACAGTGCCCATTGCAAGTCACTTTGGGTTCCTGGTCTTTGGCTGGAGGCTACAGTCATGTTTTTTAATTAAAAAGAAAAATATAAGTCTATAAAATATATTCTCATTTAAAAAATGCACATGATAATGATAAAGCAAAAATTCTCTTTGAACCATCTTTGACTATCAGTTTGATGTGCATCCTCTCAGAAATTTTTCTATGAGTCAGACTATATATGTACAAATAGAAATAGATTGTTTGGTTTTATGTTTTTTTCACATAAATAATATTCCACTGTATGCATTGTTTTACAGTTTGCTTTTTTTTCACTCAACAATATGTGTTACAACTCTTTTTCTGTGTTAATATAGACAGATCTATCTCCTTTTAAATGTTGCCCAGTATTCTATATTCTATTGTTTGGATAAACCATAGTTGTTGTAAATGCTCCCCTTTTCCTTCCTTCCTTCCTTCCTTCCTTCCTTCCTTCCTTTCTCCTTTCCTTCCTTCCTTTCTCTCTCTCTCTCTCCTTCCCTCTCCCCGTCTCTCTCTTCCCCTCCCTCCCTCCCTTGCTACCCTCCTTCTTTCTTTCTTACAAACAGTGCTGTCCGGAGCATCCTTGCAAATGCCTGGTTTTGCTCATGTGCAAGGATTTCTCTGTGTAGCGACTTGGAAGTGGAATGGTTTGGCTGAAGAATATGTTCATTTAAAATTTAGTAGATAACTGACAAGTTATATGATTAGAGTTTATAAAAGTAGAGACAAGAAATTACTGCTCTCTAAACTCATTGGTCTCTCTGCTCTTGAACTGTTTTTGCTTATTTCTGTATTGTTTTTCCTTAGCTTCTCTATGAGGTCACTTTTCAAAAATTTTACCCTATCTCAGCAAAGCTAAGAAGAAAAATTGCTCTGGTTACACTAGTCTCCAGGAAATTGGGGGCACAGAGAGTGCCCCTAGTGGCCATATGGCAGCAATGTGGTCCTGACTGCCTGGACTCAGCTGAGAAGAGGGATCCAGAGACATAAGAATGGGATTTGTTTGGGCAGAGTCAGGATGGCTGCAGGATTCGTCCTTTCCAGATTAGAATGTACCTATATACACTTTTTCCTTTGGGGTCTTGGAGAACCACTCACCGTGGGTAATCCTTTATTCTCTCTCCACCTCGAGTCAAGAAAAAGGGAAGCCATACACTTTACAGAGAAAAGAGACATTCTGAAGAACTAGTGCCATCTACAGTCCTAAAACCTACCCACGCGTTTTCTTCAGAATTTCTCCATGGGTCTCTATTTACTCCTTGTTTTGCTTCAAATTATACCTGTTTTCTAAAACTTTTGCAGTCAAAATAATAGTATTAATAAATGAGTAATACATGATTTATAACTCAGTGGTGATGTTTTCCTGTTAGAGTTGTTAACCACTCTTGCAGCAATTTTGATTTTTAATATTTTTCTTTGCATATGTTTGACTATATTAGCATAAACATCATTTGTATATTCCTTAGTGTTTGCAAAGCACTTTCATGTCCAACATTTTACTTACTACTTGTAGCAACCACTACTGTCCTTGATTTTATAGAAAATTAGGCTCAGGGAAGGTAAGTTACTTGACTAAGGTCATACAGCCTGTAAGTGACAGAGCCAGGCTTAAACTCAGATCTACTTTCCTTGGCCATTATTTTACAATATACGTTCCTCTGGGTTTATGAGTTATTTAGATTTTTTGACCTGGGAATATAAACATGATTTCGGTTATCTCCTTTTGAGTCTCTGAAGGTGGGGAAATTAAGGCTTGCATCTTGAGTTTCCCAAGCCTGATAAACTCCAGGTGAGTAAGAGGAACAAACTAAAGGGTAAGAGTGTCTGATAGCTTAGTTCTTGGAGTTTGAAGGGAAGACTCCTCAGGTGTGACCAAGAAGACTAAGCTACCATCCAGTAGTAAATTCTGTCCCCACCACTGCCGTCAGCACACAAACTGTGCTGTTGGGTGCTGACTGCAGCTGTCATCTGTTGAGGCTTGCTCTCTAGGTGACTGCTTTCTGGCTCCCTTGCTCAGGAGGAGGCTTCCCTTTTGGATGGCGGTGCAACTGGTGGGGCTAGTATGTGTGTATTTTTCTTGCCACTCGGAATAATGTCGAACTGAGGCTAAACTCTGGAGTGTCCCTAAAGTCTTCTCCAGATTTATAGTATGTATAAGTAATATTTATTGAGTGCTTTAGGTTCTAGTTACTGTAGTGAGATTTTTACACATATTAACTCATGTAATCTTCACAACAGCCCTATGGAGTAAGGATTATTATTATCAAATCCATTTTGCAGATGAAGAAATTGATGCTTACAGATGTTAAATAACTTGCTGAAATTCACAGAGCTAGTGTATGGCAGAGTTGGAGTATGCTTCCAAGTCCGTCTGATTTTAAGGCTTGTGCTTCTAACCATTAGAAGCTTCTCCAAAAGCTTTCCCTCCATTTAATTAACTCCTAAAAGAGCACCCAAAATATAACATGAGAGCTGAAATGGAATGGTAACAATGACCTTTTGGCATGAATACTATCTTTTTGGCAATGGGCAAGTGGCTTCCAAGCATGGATTGGAATGAGAACTTTGGAGTCTCCCAAATTTGGGTCCAAATCTTAGTTCTGCCTCTTCTCTATCCCTTGGTTTCTTTATCTGTAAAGTGAAGACAATAATATCAAGCTATCTTGATAGTATGCTTGTGAAATATAAATGAGTTAATGCATGTAAAGCATTTAGAACTGTCCCCGGCCCATGGATAGAGCCATGTGACAAAGCTCTTTTATGAAGAAACAAGAGAAATCTAGATACTCTCTCATTTCCTTGGGTGAAAATGAGTCTTATCTAGGTCAAAGGGAGCACTAGAAATGGCAAAACTGTTGTCTGCGAGAAAACAACTGTCATTCACTTGCGCCTGTTGAAGCAACATGGAGTGTATTTGCAGCTCTCCTTTGTCAGTTATGGCCTTGGGCAGATTTATGAGCCAATCATGTTTGCCTCCTCAGGCAGTCTGTACATCACACTCTTTTCCTTCCCCCATGCCTCATCCACACCTGTGCCTGTGGAGGGAGCCAAATACCCCTCACTCTCATGGAGGTGTCTCTGACTAGTAAAACATCCTCCGTGCAGTTGCTTCCATTTGAACTGAGCACTTAGATGTTTAGTCTAAACTCATCGTGCGTGGTATTTCAGGGGTTAAACCGTGGGTACAAAAGGATTCATTGAACCTCAGGGCCTTCAGGTGTCCCTCATACATAGCAAATTGTCAGTTAGACAAGTCTTTCCCTACCCCAGGCCTGTCCACGGTTCAGAGTGAGCACATTCGATGAGGCTCCCAAAGGCCCTTCCCTTTTGGATAGTAAGAAGGAGAGATTGTTTCCCTTGCTCAGAGGTGTGGTTCTGGAGTCAGGTTTTGAAAACACAGCCTAATCCACATTATCAGGCTGTCAAGAGAATGGGATCCCATTTGGTTCAGTAATTGTTTTCTCTTATTAAGTTTTTAGTGAAAATTTTCCCTCCATTATAATTAGACCTAGTGATTAGAATCTCCGGAGTTTGCTCTTTAAGTAGCAGCAAGTGTTCAAGCATCCGAGACTGTGCAGAAAGCTGCAGTTTGAGTTGTTGGTGGGAAGGGAAGATTTGGGCAGACCCTCGGCCCCTAGGGCTGTTGATTTAGAACAGGCATTAGGTGCCCAGAGGGACCTGTGAAAAAAGGTGTTTATAGGAGCCATTAATGAATCCATAGGGGAGACTGAACTATTTCTCTAATAACGTGGTCCATTTATTTTTAAGATCATTTGTGGGTTCCTTATATCTTCTAGTTGGTGGTAGAAAGAAAGGAAAAGGAATATTTCTGTCCTTTGTCCTGTTTGGATTTTGGAAAACTTTGCCCTGATGAAGACATAAAAACTGCAGAGAAATACGCTGGTACTATAGGCATGGAAAGGCCCTTTAGTGGGTAAGTATATAGGATAGACAAATACTTGATATTCTTAACATCTAAAGAGCTCTTACAGAGTCATAAGAAGAATATAAACCTCACAACAGACAAAAAGACAAAGGAAATGAACAGTTTACACATACATACACAGAAAGACAGAAAGAAATGAAATAAAAATAGCCAATAGGCATAATTTAAAGAACAACGAACTCACATGCTCTGTTAATACCTAACACATCCACAACAATTAAAAAATTAAAAACAAATCATCATAGCTAGTGTTGGCTAGTTTAAGGGAGAAACAGTTCTAGTGGAGGTATAAATTGGTCTGACTTTTTTGAAAGGCAATTTGAGAAGGCATACCAAAAGCTTTAATATGTGCATAACTTTTGACCCAGGATTTTCACTGTTAGGTATTTATCATAAGGAAATAATTAAGAATGTGCAAAAGAGTTTAGCTAGAAAAACAATTGTAGCAGCAAAAATTGGAAGCAACTAAATATCCCCAAATTGGAAACTGGTTAAATAAGTTATGGTATAGGCATAGTATAGAAAATTATGCAGCCATTAAAAATCATGTTTTTGAAATGAGAAAGTGCTCGTAATATCATAAAATTAAAATAAGAAAGCAAGATATGAAGCTGTGTATACAGAATGTGATTCCAATTTCATAAACAAAAAGTATATTAAAAGACTAGAAGAAAATACACTTAAATGTTAACAATGATTATCTCTGGGTGGTAGGATGACAGATTATCTTTACTTTCTTCTTTTTAGGCTTTTATGTCTTTTCCAAATCTCATACAGTGAGTATGTGCTACTTTTATAATTAGAAAAAACAACAACAACACGGAAACAGTATTAAAAAAAGACATTTAAGCTTGTCTCTGAAAGCTAATCTTTGATTTAATTTTTTTCTCTTCAAATTTAAACACAGTCATTTCCTTTAGGAAATGAGGAAAACTATTTTAACTGTCTGGTGGGAGAAACTATATAAAGGCAAATTTTTTCTGGGGTATGTGGGGAATATTCCAAAATAAAGTATTCCAGTGGAGTGTATATATTCCAGACTGACCCTTTTTTGAAAGGCTTTATGTTACTTTTTAAAACCGCTTTATTGAGACATAATTCATGTACCATAAAATTCACCCATTTAAAGTGTACAACTCAATTTTTTTTTAGTATATTGACAGGATCGTATGGCCATTACCCTCTAGTTCCAAAACATTTCTATCACGCTAAAAAGAAAATTCATATTTATTAGGAGTCACTCCTCATTCTCCCTTCTCCCCACCAACTGGCAACCACTAATCTACTTTCTGTCTTAATGGATTTGCCTATTGTGGATATTTTTTATAAATGGAATCACACAATATGTGAGCTTTTGTGAGCTCCCACTTAGTATAATGTTTTCAAGGTTCATCCATGTTTTAGCATGAATCAGTACTTCGTTCCTTTTATGCTTGAATAATATTTAATTGTATGGATATATCACATTTTGTTTATCCACTCATCAGTTGATGGACATTTGAGTTGTTTCAAGTTTTTGGCTATTATGAATAATGCTGCTGTGTACATTTGTGTAAAAAAGTTTGCATAAAAATATGTGTTCATTTCTCCTGCGTATATAACTCAGAATGGAATTGCTAGGTCATATGGTAACTCTACCATTAACCTTTTGAGGAACTACCAAACTATTTTCCAAAGCAGCCGCAACATTTTACATTTGCACGTTACCTTTCATCCAATAATTCTTACATGTGCCCTAAGGAATATGTACATGGATGATCATGCGTAACAGCAAAACCTAGAAACAACCAAATATCCATAAACAGGGGACCAATTAACTCAGTCAATTATGGTACATTTAGTTTTGAACCTTTTTTTTTTGAGGAAGATTAACCCTGAGCTAACATCTGGCACCAATCCTCCTCTTTTTGCTGAAGAAGATTGGCCCTGAGCTAACATCTGTGCCCATCTTCCTCTATTTTATATGCGCGACACCTGCCACAGCATGGCTTGATAAGCAGTGCATAGGTCCACGCCCAGGCTCTGAACTGGAAAACCCCAGGCCACTGAAGCAGAGAGCCCGGACTTAACCGATATACATCCAGTCTGGCCCCATAGGGTATATTTAGATTGTGGAATACCATGCAGCTTATAAAAAGGATGAGGTACTGTAAATATTCTTATTGGGAAAGATAGCCAAGATACATTAAGTTGACAAAGCAAGTTGTGAGCCAGCCCTGGTGGCTTAGTGGTTAAGTTCGGCACACTCTGCTTCGGCAGCCCAGGTTTGGTTTCTGGATATAGACCTACACTGCTCATCTGTCAGTGGTCAGGCTGTGGCAGCGGATCACATACAAAAAGAGGAAGATTGGCAATGGATGTTAGCTCAGGGAAAATCTTCCTCAGAAAAAAAAAAGCAAGTTGTAAATCAATATGTATGGTATTATTTATTTGTGTAAAATTCAACTGTTACACATATGTTTGTATTTGCATAGAAAATTTTCTGGAAGTGTACCTAAGAGATTTTTAAGAGTAGTTATTGTTGGAGAGTGGGACGTGTTTCTAGGCAAAATTTATGGCTTGTAAACATTTCAGTAAAAGCAGAGCCCTCAAGATTAAAGTAGGAAAGATTGGGGAGACAACATTGGATATATTTCTTGGTAATCAATTTTTGATAAATTGTATTTTTTTAAAAAAGCAGTTCAGCAGAACAGTTTGTTGTTGTATGACAGAAATTTCTAATGCCATTTCTGGGTTAGAAAAAATTACTTGAACAATGTTAGACCATGTGACTACACACAGAATTTGATCATTTAAAATGAGTCAGTTGTTGACAGAAAACACAGATTTCTGCTTTCTAAAGGATCTTGCATTAAAAGCCTTTTGATGAACTCCTGTGATGGGAAGAGGGTAGGCAACAAGGCTTGGAGTAGTTAACCTTTCCATCAATGGGAAAATGTAGGTGGCCTTAGTTCTCAAATTAAGAGAGCCACATGAGATCAACAGCTTGGTGCCGTAGGTAAATCAGGATGTAACTTGCTTGGTTAAATATCTTTACAAAGGATTGCCTCCATTAATTCCTTTCAACCTGGTTTACACATCGTTTTCAATTGGCTTATAAGAAACTCAATCAAGTGCCTACTATGTGCAAGGCAGTATGTTAATCTCTGTGGTGGATAAAATTATTAATTAAACTAGGTTTCCATCCCAAAGGAACTCATTTTTGGTCTACTTACAGCTAATTTATTAAAGTTTGCCCTTTCTATTTTAATGCATATCTTATATGACAGTACTAGTTATGTTGTTGTTGAGCTTTTAAAGGCTTAAGACGCAACTAGAACACTAATTAAGTGGTCTAATTCATCTCAGGGAAGCTGGAGAAGTCACCTGGGGGATGGTCCAACGTGAAGCTGAAGCACGTTCTGTTATACTGTAGGCAAGAGAATTTCAGGCTGCCTTCCTCTGCCTCTGGCCTTCCTTTCATAAGACCTGGAATCCCCTACACTTTAGAAGAAACGTGTTTCAGCGAAGTTTTCTAAAAGTAGAGTTTTATGAAAGGAATCATATGTTGCATTGACATCTTGTAGCAAAAATATGAAATAGATGCACTTTGACTGAGAAAAATTGGCCCTCATCTCTAATATAAGACTGAAATAAACCTATGCCCAGAATTAGCACTCTTCTCACACCATGTTAATGCTTCTACTAGCTTTACCTAAACTCAATTTCATTTTATAAACAGCAACAACAGCAAACCCACTGGTAGAGGTAATTCACAACCCAGAAGGACTTTAGTGCTCCTCTACCCTCCTCTGCTTCACACACTGTTCCTGCTGTGGAAGTATCAATCCCCAAAACGTTAACACATATGCTGTTTCTCACCAGCCTTGAACATCCTCAGCATTTCTAAATATATATCCAAGATGATTCCATTATTATTTCTGGCATCTTTCATATCACTTGAATTTACAGGTCTCTTTTCAGACATTTTCTGGTGACGCCTATACAGTTATTACAGTATTGTTGATTGAGAGAAACTAACAGCATCCACGGGGAGGGACTACAATGTCCCTTCCTTATTTGGCAGTGGTTACTCAGTTGCAGTTTCTGCTGAGAGAGGGTTCCACATTCTGTAACTAGTAATGTTAACTAGCTGCCATAAGAGGAGCTGCAAATGCAGCAGCTCCAGGCTGTGGTTTGTTAAATGGCACAGTTCAAGAGACTAAAAGACAGATTTAGCCGTTGTACTAGGAACTTGGTTTGCTGGGGGCACATAGCCAGCCTACGTCAAAATGGAAGAATTATTCCAGGTGAGCACATTTGACTTGTAACTCTGAGAAAGTAACAGTGGCCACAATTCTTTGGATCTTGCGCATGTTACAGAGGTTATTTTGGGTTAGGAGTCTTGGCCAAAGACAACATGATCTTTGGTAATCACATCTGAATAAAGCGAAGCTGGGGTAGGGAATGGTGAATGGGAGAACAATTTTCCTGCCAAGAATTGCTTTCTTGGGCCAGTGCAGTGGCATAGTAGTCAAGTTCCTGCACTCCACTTCGGTGGCCTGGGATTTGCGGGTTCGGATCCCCGGGGCAGACCTACACACCACTCATCAAGCCATGGTGTGGCAGCATCCCACATACAAAATAGAGGAAGATTGGCACAGATATTAGCTCAGCAACAATCTTTCTCAAGCGGAAAGAAGAAGATTGGCAACAGATGTTAGCTCAGGGCCAACCTTCCTTACAAAAAAAAAGAACAACAAAAAAAAGGATTGCTTTCTCTAGGCGTGGCCCTTCCTAGGTGTGTAAACTTGGGTAAGATAGCTATCCTCTCTAAGCCTCAGTTTCCTCTTTTGTGCAGTAAGTATAATAATCCCTATCTTGTAGGGTTGTTTTGAGGGCAGTATGTAAGAAGTCTGTTATATAGTAAAGCAATTAGAGATAGAGCTTGGGGTGCAAGATGTTTATTAGGGATCAGAACCTGTGAAAAGAAGGGGTATGGAGTGGAATTAGGCAGGGGAAGTCAAATTAGATGTCATCAAATTACAATGCAGGGCAGACAAAGCTTCAGCCAACCCTGCAGGGAAATGAGGAGACAGCATTGCCCATCTGCGGGCCCCGGGATCCCCTCTTAGTCCAGATTGGTCGGGCCTTTATAACCCTGCCTTTCTCAGTCACTGGATACAGCCTGCCCCAGGAAGGGGATGATGTCAGACTAGATGTCTCTCTGCAGCTGAGATAGACCCTGAGGAAGCTGACAACTGGAGGCCGTGTGCTAACCGCACTCTCTGTAGCTGATCAGTAAGGCCTTCCCTGGAGGGGGATTTTGTCGGCACATCTTTGTGTCTACTGCAGAAAAGTAGCTGTCATTATAAACTCTCACCTGCATAAGTATTATAATTTACAGTATCACTTTCATTGATACCTGGCCAGCCTTCTCTGTGTATTTTCCCTTATAAACACTTTGTAGTAAGACACCATATTCTAACCAAGAAAAAGAGGTTTGGGGCCTTCACATTTGCTGTTCCCTTTGCCTGGAATGCCCTTCCTTCGAGCCTTCATGCCTGTGATAATAACCACGAAGAAAATAAAACATAGTGTGTTTCCCTTCTGATCCCTATTTCACATTTTAAAAAATCATTTTCATTGCTTTTCCTAGGAAAAGTCTCTTTAAATGCCAACTTCTTAACCTGCCACTCAAGGATCTCTAAGATCTGCCCACAACTTACTTCTGTACATTTCCTACTTTGGTAGCCCACTAACCTCTAGCATACTGAGCTCGCCACTGTTCCGGGGACAAGGCGTATTCAGTCCTACATTCACCGTTTCCTGATGCATCCATGCTACCCTCCTGGCTGCCCTTCACTCATTCAGATGCTCCCCATTCCTCAAGGAGGAACTCAAGTACATGCCCACTTGCTGTTTTACTGATACTCGGTTCTGATACTCAGTTCTACTCGTATTATAAAGCCTTGTAATACCTCTTGTTTCATTGCCATGCATTGTTATTATTTTTATTATGCAGATACTTATTGAACCTCTCCTATGTTCCTGGCCCTGTTCAAGGAACTGAGGATACAAGAATGAACAAAGATAGACAAGTTGCTGCTCTCAAGGGGAATATATTCCAGTGGGTGGAGATCGACAGATAATAAAGAAAGGGATAAATGAGATAATTTCAGGTAGTGATAAGTACCATGAAAAATAAATCAGTGAAGTAAGGGGTCTCCATGGATATTATTGCAGGCATGGGAGGCTATAGGGAAGGAGCATTTCAGGCAGACGGAACAGCAAATGCTAAGACCTCAAGCCTCTTGTTTTTGGTTAGAGTATGGGGTCTTACTACTGAAGAGTTTATAAGAAAAAACACACAGACAAGGCCGCCTAGGCATCTGGCTGTAGGAATAGCTGAACTTCACAGTGATTACTGCATATGGTTCTTCTTGTATTTGCTTTGCAAATTGCAAAATGCTATACAAACAGACTTCCAGAATATTTCACTTGATTATCACATTCACCCTTCAAGTTTGGTACGTCAGGTTTTATTATCCCCATTTTTTATGAGGAAACCGAGTGGTTAGATGTCTTGTCCACAATCGTGTACTTAACATGTGTGTTGGATGTGTCTCATTTTCCCCACCAAAATGAAAACTCCTCAATTCAGGGACCTTGAAGGGAGGGTCATGGATAGTACTCTAGAGGCAGCCAGATGAGAGTTCCAGTCCTGATTGCCTCTTACTAGCTGTGGAGTCTTGGGCAAGTTATTTTACCCCTTGTGCCTCAGTTTCCTTCTTTGTAAAATAAGAACAATAATACTTCATGGGGTTGTTGTGCAGAATGAAAAAGATAATGCATGGAAAGTCACTGGTACAGCATTTGGCACATTAATAAATGGTCCCACCTGTTATTATCATTACAATGAATATAATAACACAATTATCATAAACACTGGTAAAATAATAATGTTTCCTAAGATCACACTTCTCAGGGAGCTGTTTACCCACTTATGTTACAAGTATGGCACCAATACTTTTGGATGGTCTTCTTCTTTGTATCTAAAACAACCTCCATACATTATTACACACGAGATCATTTGAGTTGCAGTGATTTTGTGAGAGTGATGGAAAAGAACCTATAAAAGCATTTATCACAGAGCCTGGTATATAGTAGATATTTCATTAGTGGTTGCTGTTATTATATAAGCCATTATCTCTATATTCTTAGGTTCCCAGCATTGTGCTGAATGCACAGATGTTCAGATAATATCAAGTGAGTGAATGAATAAATGAATTTAAAACACAAAATATCCTTGTTCAGTTGCAGCTAAAACAGAGCCAAATGAGTTAATACTGGATTTTGTCTCTGATTGTTTCCTTGTATCCCACTGCCATTCTAACCAACCTGAGAGGAGAAACCATGACTTCCCTTTCCTTTGTGTCCCGCCCCACCCCCATTCCTATTGATCACTGTGTTTAGTTCAATTCTTTGTACAAAGTGAGCAATCAATAAATACGTGTTGAATGAATTACCAGTTCACATTGTCTGGAGGCTCATTTCTAATAGATCAAATTCCACACACCTCAATGACTCAACCTGAATTACTGTCATTGTTGGAAGGGGAAACTGAGTCTGAAGGCTCTGGAAATTTGATGATGAGACTTCATGATTCTGGTTTAAATTCAATACCTGGCATATAACAGGCACTCAATACAGAGTTGTTGAAAAAAATGAATGAATATTGAATTAATGCATCCTTCACCCTTGCCACTAGATGCTTCTCCTTGTCACCACATGTCATAGCAGGGAAGTCAACGATATTCATTTCTTTGTTTTTCAAGTGCTTAGAGCCACAGGCATTGCTTAGAGGCTCCCTTGGGCAATGGCATCCTAGTTGAATGCTATTAGGCATGTCTCTCAACAGAAGCAATTTGGCCTTTGGGTCATCTGATGCCTCATTTTCCGATGACTGTTCTGCCCAAGGCAGCAAGAAACAGAATCTGCTCAGACTTGGCTACATGGGCTTTTGTGCCTGTGAGTGCAGCCTACTAGAGATCCAGCAGGCTGGGCCACGCTTCCACCCCAAGAGACAGTAGGCCCTGTGCTGTGATTGAAATTGAGATCTTTCTTGAACTAACAGTGGAACCTGGTTAACCCCATTAGGTCTGTGGCTTGAGAACTATAAATAGAATTTGGGTCCCTTCATCTAAAAAAATAAATCCATTTGTTTTCAGCGTAACTATGTGTTAGTGGCCTGGGTGAGGAGGAGGCAATTCTGTTTAAGGATGTTAGGCATGATTTAAAGGGTTTTCTATTGCTTATAATAAGTTTTCATTTTTTGCTGATTGAATTTATTTACTTCTGTGGTTGGTGTGCAAGCTCCTGGTTGGGAGGGGGATTGTGTGTGTGACCTTTTTAACTTTGTAGCACTTTAATGCAAACGAAATTTAAGGGGTGGGGGAGCAAGCAAAACCAACGTAACGACAATGAAATCATTTTCTAAATATGTTTACAATCAAATATGTCTCTCAATAATTTGATTTGTAGGAAATGGCAGAGTGCAGCATTTTATACAGAAGCTTTTCAATAATTCATCCTCATCTCATTGATGTGCAAGCCTTTGGCTAAGTTGGTGAGTGCAATAGGTGCTCTGGCACGGGGGAGAAATTCATTTGAACCCTGAAATCAATGTACCCTCTGTCTGACCCACCTGTCTAATGCTACTCTGTCCTTGTAACTAGAGGCTTTTCAACTTTAACAGGCTTCTTTAGTTCCCCTTTCCAGGGTACTGGGGGCATTTGGAGATTGTGCTTTCTTCTCATTTAATTTTTTGGGGGGTTTATATTTGTACAATCCTTATTAAGCTGCCCAAGCGACTAAACTCCTCTGTAGAAACTTTTGGACAACTGACACTCCCAAATGTTAGCTTTTGGGGGAATGAGGAAGTGGAAAAGAGTGGGAAGTGGCAATTCAGGGAGGGTCTTCTACTAGTTGAAGAGATAAGCCTCTCACAGGGTCACAAGATCAAGTGAACTTGAATATACAGGGAGTAAAGAGACCAAGATGCATTTGAAACCCTCCAAGCTTGAGCCAGCTTCAAAAGTAGTCTTTTCCCTGGGAACTTATACTCTTGTGGAGGCTCCTTACAGAGCATCTGTAAGATGAGCTCTCTCTGGTTCTTGTGGGGGGTGGGGGAAATCCTTGTCAAGTTAGTTCTTATTTTTTCGTGGAGAATTGAGAAGGAGGAGGTGGGTGAGGAGAAAATGGCATAGCATACCTAGTCATCTCAATTGGAGGCCCAGAGTCTTCAGACAGTAGAGTGCTGAGGCTTTGGCACTGAGAGAAGCCAGACAGTGATTACCACCTTTGTAATAATAGACAGGAGACATGAAGTTTGCTATTGTGCTGCTGCGGCTGCTCTGAAACTTTGTGAAACCATCGATCTGACTTCAATGAACCATAATACTATTGATTTGGTGTCAGATCACCGGTAGGCACTTGAGTGACAGCCTGAGTGGATGTGATGCTACATTTAAATTGTCCTTTTGTTTGCTTTCTAGTTGTCAAAACTACTTGATAGAACGTGTGCTGCCAAGTGCCTGTATAGTCCTTATCAGAGTTCAAGTGTCAAGAGCATGTACTGCATCATTAAACAGAACGGGTTGCTCTTGGCCAAATTCTATTGGTCAAAAATGTATAATATTAAGTTAGCCTGATTTTCTCTGACTAACTCAGAGGGGCACAAGACTTTTCCCTCTTAAGCTGGAGAGGGGAGAAGCAAATCATCATTCACATCTCTCCCATCCCCAATCTTATTGGTAGCTGGGATTCATGCCATCTCAGCCATATTCCTGGCTGTGCCAGAACTGAGAAAAGGTTTTACTAGGTATGAAAACCCAGCAGGTTAAAAAGTATCCTGGGCCATCACAAAGGAAGTGGGGAAAGAATCAGTGGAATTAGTCTAACACATTCTCCCCAGGCTGTAGTTTCAAACTAGACCTCATATGGGCACAATATGTGAAGTAGTGCTCCAGTGAGGACATGAGGTGGGAAAAATTGAGATGTGTGAACTTATGGAGAGCGTTCCTTGGTAGATTTCAATCAGCCATTATCTTTATTGAGTGATTATATATTGAGCACCTGCCAGATGCCAGGCTTGGTGCTTAGTGCTAGGGATACATTAGTGAACCAGGATGACATGGTGCCTACTCTCAAAACACAGTTTAGGAGGGGCTGGCCCCATGGCCGAGTGGTTAAGTTCGTGCGCTCTGCTGCAGGCGGCCTGGTGTTTCGTCAGTTCGAATCCTGGGTGCGGACATGGCACTGCTCATCAAGCCACGCTGAGGCAGCGTCCCACATACCACAACTAGAAGGACCCACAATGAAGAATATACAACTATGTACCGAGGGGCTTTGGGGAGAAAAAGGAAAAAAATAAATCTTAAAAAAAAAAAACAAAAACACAGTTTAGGAGGGAGAGAAGGACCAAACAAGTTCAATGAAGAATCCCAGATGTAATGATAGAAAAAGGAAGGCAGTGCAGCGTGGTGGAAAGGACATGGGCTTTGGAGTCTGGTAGATCTGTAATTGAATTTAAATGAGCTGTTTGTTCTGAAATAAATTACTTTTTTTCTTTGCGCCTTAGTTTCCTTGTCTGTAAAATGGTGACAATAATAATGCATATCTCAAAGGGTTGTTGCCAGAATGAAATGGGAGTATGCATATAGAGGTTTGGCCCAGGGCTTGACACTAGTAAGTACTTAATTGCAGTGGGAGGGAGGAGTGGAATATTGGTGTTGGAGGAAAGTGACAAGTATATGAAGGATCATGAACAAAGGTGAGGGTTCATGGCCAGTTAGGATACTGTTGCAGTAATGAAAAGTGAGAAATGATGATGTCCAAGACCAGAGTGGTGGCAATGGAGATGGAGAGGAAGGGACAAGTGTTTACATTACAGAGGTAGAATGGATGGAGATGGGAGTGAAGGAGATGCTAACCTCCATGTTTCTGACTGTGATAATTGGCTGGATAATGGTTTTCTTTAGGGATTAGGGAATAAGAGAAGATGAGATTTGGGGTAAATTACATATGAAATGTCTGTGGTACATCCAAGTGTGTATGAGATGTCCAGTGAGTATGTAATTGGATATATAAGTGCAGAGCTCAGTGGAGAAGCCATGCCCAGACATCCAGATTTGGAAATTATCAGCACAGAGATTGAAATTTTAGCTATCAGATATTTCATGAAGAGAGAATAGAGTGAGAAGGGAAGAGAGTTAAGGACAGATTCATGGGGCACAATTTGGCAGTCTCCTCCTCCTATACTCAATACTCTTCCCAGTTTTCCAGAGAGGGATTCATGGGGTTCTTTGTGACTTTCATAAAAGTTTTGTTTTGTGTAACTGACTTATGAGTCTCCCAAGAAATGAACAGGTAGCTGGCATTTCAATTATGTCTGTATTTTTTTATTTTTAGCAGTTTGGAACACAGAAGTGTAGGAAACTATCATGAAATTGTCAAGGTCACCCAGCCAGTACCAAACTCAGGACTCCTTGTTGCCAACTTGCCCATGTCAATACCTTCTTTACAATCCTTTTTGAAATAGAGCTGTCCAGTCCTTTGAGGCTGGATATGGCATTGTAAATCACTCATGCCTTGATTTCCTCATCTATAATGACATGAGTTGTTATGTAGTGTTGTTTGTGTTGGGAGGGGAGAGCAAAAGGTAGGGAATAGGAGAGCTCTATTTTTAAGCATGAATTGTCACTGTCGACAGAGGAAACAAAAAGAAATCCACAGGAGATGATGATATCGTGCAGTTGAGAAGCAAAGAAAGAGGAGTTGAAGAGAGTAGAGCTAAAAGAAGCGGACATGTTATTGGAGTAAAAAGACACTGAGGAAAATACCGTTCAAAGAACCCAGCGTGAAGTGGGAATCCCAGGAGGCAAGAGACGAAAGTAAAGGAGGTTGTGAGTACATGTGTGCACAGCAGAAGGCTTGTTTATTCCCCCTTCAGTTTATTCGGAGTTTATTAATGAAGGCCCAGCAGCAGGAGATGTGCAGTCCATTTAGGAATGACAAGGACCGCTAATCTAGGATTTACCTATGCTTGCTGGAGGTGAAAACTCCTGCTACTAAATTATTTCAAGTGAATGCACCAGCTCAAGCAGAGATCTAGTTGTCTGACTGGGCCAAGCTTTTGAGTTAATGCTTCAGTGCATGAGAGTGGAAGTAAAATCCTGAACTGGATTTCCATATTTGTCTAATATAGACTCAGGCAAGAGCCCAGGATGAGGACTGAAGCCTCTGTTTAAAAAGGCATGCAGAATTTCGAGGAGCTTCCTTTTCATGATCAAGCAGGTGAAACGCGACCCCTAATCACACTGTGAGGTTGAGTGTGCTTTGTACTGGCTAGTTTCAGAGGCGGGACTTTAACCTCTTTGGCATTAGCCTATATAGAACTCATGCCTTACTGCTCCAGTACTTTTTTCTGTTATCCTCAGTGAATCAAGAAATCTCAGCTCCCAGCAACAGGAGGTTAAATACTGGTTGATGGGACTGTTTGTTTGCTTGGTTTCTCTCCTAATGTCAATGCTGGGAGCAGGTGTGTGCTTGGCAGCTCTGTAGCCCTGGACCATCTCAGAACAACCACAGTCATGAGTCTCCAACCCACAGCCTCTCCAGAGGGTCTTTCTCCTTGGCAGACCTGCTATGGCCTGGTAAACAGGGCTTACCAGCTGGCATCTGCTCTCTGGAAGCTAGTCTGAGAGTCTCCCTTCAGTCTCCCAACTAACCTGCTGCAGATAGACAGGAGGCTTCTGGTAGAATCTATGGGTAAGGGTCTTTGTTTCTAGAAAGAATCATTCAATTCCGGAAACTCCAGATTCTGGAGCTCATACCAGATTCCTCAAACGTCCTTTAACAATGCTCCTATTGTTCACATGGGAAACAATTTCTTTACCATGTGCTTCAGTCCTGGCCAGATTAACACCTAGCAGCTCTAAGTGCTAAAAAGCTTACAATTCTCCCCATATGTAATTCAAAAGTGAAAATATACTAAACTGTAAAATAAATATAGGAAGTCCTAAAATCTTCTGATTTTTACATAATGACTATCTTACGCTCTAAATATAATATGATTTAAATTTTTGGGTAAATTTAAATAATCTGACAATGGGTCCAGGCTGACCCTAACAGAATCAGGGGAGAGGGGCTACTTCTGCAGAGAGACCACTTGAACTCTATATGCGGAGATCTCATGTTACAAAGCCCACAACCTCCTTCCCCAACTCATTTTAGAGACTGTTTTAAACAAATATCTCCCTGCAAGGCATTCCAGACTGATCCCAGTGAGCCTGTGCTATCGTTCATATTGGCTGTATTTCTCTTCTGGAAAGTACCAAAGAAACCCTAATTGCATAGACTGGTTCAAATCATCTGAGCTACCTGGTTTTCTCTTGATGCTTGATTAGAAAAATCAACCTGGTTAATCAAAGAAGAGGATCATTCTGGCAGCCTTTAAATCTTCAAATTCACATATTTCCTTGAAGGCATGGCTTGACACTCAGCTGTTGTTTGGGGGGAACTTCTCCCAGAACTTTTACTAGGCTGCCTAATTTTCATAGGAAACAATTCTCTCCTTCTTTTGAGCAAAGCTATTACTGAAGTGTAGGTGGTTTGGGCTGAAAGAGAGTATGGATTTTCTTAGTCCTGTAGTGTGGCAGAACAATCCATCATTAAGTACACAGATGGCCCAAGGGAAACTACTCAAGGATTAGCCCAAAGGGGTATTCCTTGATTTGTTCTCTGTGTCACTTTTTTTCATTTTAGTGGAGGCAAAAGTATTGCTAATGGGACGTACACCTTTTCCCACATGAGCACATGGAACACCAACAACGAGCAGAAGGAAGCTATAACCAAGAACATTTTATTTGTTCAACTTAACCTTAAAGCTCATTATTGATTAGCCCTAAATAATGATAAACTTATTGATATACTTCCACCTATGTAGGATTCAGAGAAATTGAACAGGGCTCACTCTACTGTGTATTCAGTTGCTAAACGAGTCTTGAATACACAGGGAGCTACTTCAAGTAGCCAGAGACTGATCTCTTTACCTTGGTCTTGGGTTTACGTCTATGCTACAGGGACCAAGGGAGAGTGTTTGGATGAATATTCATTCTGGAAAAAACACTTCAGATTCTCTCTTTTACTGATTGTGGCTTAGCAGGGTTATTTCTATTTAAAGAATAGCGCATTTTATTTTTCAAAAGTGATTACCTCTGAAACATCTATTATTTATATTAAATAATGCAATGTATATGTTGGATTGGTTCACAGAATCCCAGACTGTAGTTTTGTAGCATGTAATGTTTGCTTCCTTATAACTGTCCCTCCTGTAGCAAGCAACTAACCACAAATATTATTAGTGAATTTGACTTGTATTTTGGAAGGGGTAACCAATGACTTCTCCACCTTCCAAACTGGTTCTTGAGTCACAAATGTGGATGCCTAATTCCACAGGTACACACTGTTTCCCCAAAGGGAATATTTTATAATTGTGTGATAGACATGGCCAGAGAAATGATCGTTAATTTACTGATAAGGAAACTGAGGCACGGACAGATTAAGAGACATTCCCAGGTGTAGGGGGTTGAGTTGCGCCCCCCATCCTCTATTAATTTCCTCCTGGAAGCTGTGAATGTGACTTTATTTGGAAATAGGGTCTTTTCAGAAGTCAAGTTAATGAATTTAAGATGATGTCACGCTGGATTAGGGTGGCCCTAAATCCAATGACTGGTGTCCTTATAAGGAGAGGGAGGTTTGGAGACACAGAGACATAGAGACCAGAGGGAGGAAGACCCTCTAATGGTTGAGGCAGAGATTGGAGTGATGCAGCTACAAGTCAAAGAACTCAGAGGATTGCCAGCAGCCACTGGAAGCTAGAAGAGAAGCATGGAACAGATTCTTCCCTAGAGCCTTCAGAGGGAGCACGGCTCTGCCAACACCTTGACTGCATACTTCTAGCCTCCTAAACTGAGAGAGAACAAATTTCTGTTGATTTAAGCCCCCAGCCTGTGGTAATTTATTACAGCAGCACTAGGAAACTAATATATCAGGGTTACATAGATAGTGAGTAGTAGGTCCATGGGTGGGGTTTGGCTTTTCTGAAGTCTAGCGCAGGGTTTGTTTTTCCAAGACTCCTCAATGCCTCCCTGTGAGCGCCCCTTCTCCACGTACTCTCACGCTCCTCAGTAAAAATAAGTTAGGGAAATCATTATCTTTGGAATTTATGGCACTTTGTGTTTCAGGGTGTTGTAATTATGAGGAGATAGGTGACAGATTTGAGTTTTAAGAAGACAGCAGTGTAAAAATCCCATAGATGCTATCCAGAGGCAAAACTTGCTATATTGGGCGATCCATGTCGTGTGGAGAACATATTCCTCCTCTCTGGTTTCCCCCACTGAGACTATCTCCAAACACAGCTGTAATGAGCACTATCTATCTCTGCTGGTAACCTATGATACAATTATGATAATGATGATGATAAACATTTATTAAGCACCTACAGTGCAAGGTGTTACTTGTTCAAAATGCATAAAAGACCTGGTCCCCGCTGTCATAATGTTTGCGATAGTATTGGCACAGTGTGAGAGTTAGCTCTTCGTGGTCAGTTAATGCTTTGAGCTGATCTATTTGGACAACAGACCACAATCCTTCACACTTCTGAATTTCTTTTGTGAGTTCTTCTGCTGTCTCAGGCTCCCACAAGTACACTGTGCTTGGAGACCATAAAAATTATGGACTCAGGAAAATTTGGAATTGCCATAATCATCAAAATACTTTGAGCCCACTTTTCTTGTCAATTTACTGATCACCAGTTTACTGACGAGGAAACTGAGGTGTAGGCAGATTAAGCGACATTCCCAGGAGTAGCGGATTGGATAGTGCCCCTTCCCTCAAATTCGTATCTACTTCAAACCTGTGAATGTGACCTTATTTGGAAATAAAGTCTTTGCAAATGTACTCAAGTTAAGAAGAGGTCATACTAGATTAGGTGTGTTTCCATGGTGGTTGTTGTGAATTATTTCAGTTTTCATAGATTTCTCTGCTTCTAGATTTCCTTGCTATCGCTCCTTTCAGCTAGTAACAGTCTTGTTATGGGGAAGAGCTAGCGGTGGTCTCAGAACCATATATCTTAGAGTTGGAAGGGGCCTCAAGATATCATGGTGAGCCACCTGCTTTAGGGCAACTAAGCTATCATGTTTTTCATTTTACAGATGAAATGATCGAAGAGAATTTCAGTGACCTGATAAAGATAATATATTTGGTTAGTAGCAGATAATATCCAACATTTTTGAGACTTTCTATGTGTCAGGCATTGTGCTAAGTATTCTATGTGCATAATCTCATATAATTTCCACAACAAATTTAGGAGGTAGGTACTATTATTAACCCACTTTAAAGAAGAGAAGACTGAGACACAGAAAGATTAAGGAATTTGCCCAAGGCAGTACTGCTAGTAAGTATCAGAATCAGGTATCTGCATCTACATAGTGAAGACATCACTGTGACCCCAGAAAATCTTATTCCAGCCTAAGTATTTAATCACCACATTATATTGTTTAATGGTCAGAGTAAGAATCAAGTTCTCTTGCCTTGGTGGTTTAGTGAAGTGGTTCCCAACCATGGTGCAGGGTCTATGAATTTCTATATACTCCAAGAATTCTCTGCACACTAAAAGAAAAATAATGTGATCAACTAACATTTTAAATGAATATTGATTTTGTTCAGATAAGCTATAAATTCATTTAAAAGCATTATTGAATTGAGTGGCTTCTCGTCATGATTCATTTTATTAAATCAGTGACTACTAAAAGAACAACCCCTTTTTGTGGAAGTCTGAAATATTTTAATCTCGAAAGGATTCCTTATGTTCATGAAGAAGATTGTGAACCACAGGTATAGTAGAAAGAGAGCTCAATTTGGAGTCAGACAGACCCGAGTTTGAGTCTTGGCTTCTGTTTACTTCTTAGCCGAGTGACCTTGGGCAAATCTCTTAATTATCTTAGCTTCAGTTTCCTTATCTGTAAAATAATATTCTACAACTTATCTTACAAAGTTGATGGGTGTCTCAGATGCAACAGTGCATGTGAAAGTGTTTTATAAAAAATAGAGTTCTTTAGGAATATAGGAATATAAAGAGATCATTATTATTCCTCTATGATACACAAGGAATAAGGTTTGGCCCTGAATACTTCCTTATGTCAATTTTGTGGTCTTTGTGTATACTTTTTTCCCCCACCTTTATCACTATTGTGATGTTAAACTGAGGAACAGGTCAATTTCCAAGAAAATAATATCCACGCCTGGCATGAGCTGTCTCCACTTTCTAGTCATGCCTGGAATAGCACGTCCTTCGTAAGATGAGGATTTGGGTGGTAGAGAGGAAAAGAAGATGGCAGTCCAGCTCTTTTGTGGGTTCAACTTCACCCTACCACCTTGAGTAGGTCAAAGCCAATTCTGGAAGACCCTACACTATTTTTTCCTAGGCTGAGAATTAGGGATAGAAGAATGGAGCCCAGCCAAAGAGAGGGGGAACTTTTCCTGTCTCTCTCTCTCCCATGTCTTTCCTTTCTCAGCTTTCTAATGTCCTCTGGAGGCACCATTTATTGAAGTAGAAGTCCAAAAGAACAGACCAGATCCATCTCTGACCTTTCTGAGTGACATGAAAACATTGTTGGGCCTACTTAGTATGGATATCATTGTGAAGTGACCAGCCAAGGTACTACTGTCAGTGAATCCAAGTGCCTTGGTGGAATTGTGTCTGGACAGGAGCAGGGACAAGCTTGAAGGAACCTCAGTTACAGCCCCACAACTGTTTTAGTCTGACTTGGTCACTGCTGTGACTTTCCTTCTCCCCTTAGATCCTAGTCATTTGTAACTGCTGAGCGACTCCAAGGCTTAGCATGGAAAGGTTAGCCTCAGTTTCTGGAGCTAGAGCTGCGCTGCCACCATCTGGACTTGAGGGGGATTTCAGCAGCAGTAGTCTCACCTCACTCCTAGCTGCTGGTCATCCACAGAACAGAATGTTGAATTTACTCTCTTGTCTGAGAAAAATCCTTTTCTCTGGAAGCCTCCTGATTCTTTGGGAGGTGCTTGATTATGGAACGGGGTTTGGTTTCTGGACTGTTGAATGAAATTTACAAGGTTGACAGGAATGAATCTTTAAGCAGGCTTCTTATACTCTTTATCAGCCACAATTACCCATTATGATTAATAAAACAGTGCATTAATAACCTAGGTCTAACCAGTGCTAGATCTTGCCTGAGGACAAATATGTATCAAGAGAGACTGAGGGCCTCCTTGTCAATTACACTAGGATCCTATAGTAAGTGCTTTATAAGACCTGGAAAGTATGGGAAAGCTGGTTGGCTGCTCTATCTTCCTTTCGTCAACCTACGCTGAGAGTCTTGCCACTTATCTCCTTGATACTATCTACACTGCTGTTTGGATGCCACCATAGTCACTCTTCATGGCAGACTTCAGTTGTGAGTCTTGGCAGAAGATAAAGATTAACTTAAGTGCTTGATCTGCTACATTCTTTGTGGTCAAGGAGAGAGTAGGGGTTACCTTTTTATAGACAAGTGAAATCTAGTACAAGGTGAGTAGGTCTTATAGAAAGGAATAGTCCTCTGAACTTTGGAGTTGGTCCACATGTCAGCCCTAAAGCAATTGTGTGAGTAGCACCAAGATAGCTGTCATTTGCTGGATCCGCTCTCAAAGTCAGGCTTGCTTTATGTTCATATGGAAGAGGTTGGTTGCTAGTGTTGGTCATCTGGCTGCTCTTAGACACATTTAATTTTTATTTTGCCAAGGCAGGGCCTAAAGAGGGATGTCACAGGCTTGGAACACACCACATTTCTGGTGCATTCATGAGATCTGACAGAAGTGAAAATTGTGGGAGTACATAAAAGATTTACAGGACCTTCCATCCACAAGAGTGTGCAAACCATAGCAATACATGGTTTTATGGATACAGTAGTCCCCCTTATTCTCAGGGGATGTGTTCCAAGACCCCCAGTGGATGCCTGAAACCACAGATAGTACTGAACTCTATATGTACTATGTTCTTTTATATACATCCATACCTATGATAAAGCTTAATTTATAAATTAGGCACAGTAAGAGATCAAAACAATAACTAATAATGAAATAGAACAATTATAATAATATACTATAATAAAAGTTATTGTAGATCATAACAACTTCAGCATAGTATTTCTTTCTCTCCTTATCAAGTTGAGAACTTTCACCTAAAGGAAACAATTTACGGCTTCCCTTTGGCAATCCAAATTGCCAGCATCACTACTCTTGCTCTTTGAGACCATTACTAAGTAAAATAAAGGTTACTTGAACACAAGCACTGCCACACTGTGATAGTCGATCTGATAACCAAGATGAGTACTAAGTGACTAACAGGCCAGTAGCGTACACAGCGTGGATACGCTGGAGAAAGGGATGGTTCACGTTCTGGGCAGGATGGAGCAGGTCAGTGTGAGATTTCATCATGCTACTCAGAACTGCACAGTTTAAAACTTATGAATTGTTTATTTCTGAAATTTTCTATTTAATATTTTTGAGTTGTGGTTGACCACAGGTAATTGAAACCTCAGAAAGTGAAACCAAAGATAAGGGGGGACTACTGTTTACTGTCAGGGTTCCCAGAATTAATCATTTTCATTTATACCGCTGAGACTTATACTAACTTCTGCCTTCTGGTCTTTTCCTTACACTGTAACCTTTTGACAAAACTCTTAGTGCTTTCACTGAAACTTTCTTGGCCTAATCGCTAGCAAATATCTTGAAGAAAATCAAGTTTGCTCAACAGGCCGTCTCTTGGCATTTAGTGAATTCTTATCAATGTAGACTGCCTTAGTTGGTCTTTAGATCTCATATTAAATGTTACTTCCTCAGAGAGTCCTTTCCTGACCCTATGCTCTAAAGTTGGTTTCTCCATCCTCCTCTTTGGTACAGTAAAGAAAACATGCTTTAGAGCAAGATAAATCCATTCCCTGGCTCCGTCCACCTCTAGCTGTGTTACCCAAGGCAAGTTACTTGGCCTCTCTGCATTTCAGTTTCTTAGTAAAATAGGCATAATAATAGTACATACTTCAGAGGGTCTTTAGGAGGATTAGTTACAGTGCATAAAGCACTTAGAACTGTGCCTGGCTATATCATCATCATCTTCAACACTATGTCAGCCCATCTTTGTGTCTTTCATATCACTTATTATAACTTGAAATTGTTGTGAATGTCAGTTTGTTTGTTTGTTCAGTCTCTCCCTCACTGTCCTGAAAGTTTCATGAGGGCAGAAACCATATTTGTGTTTGTCTTGTTCATTCCCCTTTCCCCAGTGCCTAGCATGCAGTAGGAGCTCAATAAATACTTGCCAAGTGAATGAACGATAATTTAAGAAAAATTTCCTAAACAACTCAAGTATTATCTCTTTCCTCCAAGGTCCTATTACCATAAAATCTCTTTATAACAAAAATTCTCCCAGATCTCAATCCATAGAACATTTTATTTCAAGGAACATTTGCTACAAACAAAATCCCAGGGCAACACATTCCAGTCTTCCATGTTAGTCTCTTCCTTTTTACTATTGCCTTTGCTCTATCCAGCTACTTACAACTAGATCTACTCATAGGACCCACCTCTAGGTCCAGGCCCAGAGCCCAAGTCAATCATCCAAGCCATAACTAAGGCAGAGTAATGGAGGATTTAGTTTAGGGTATAAAAATTATGAAAGTGCAAACACAGTAAATAATTTAAATGTGTTATGCAAACTGTAAAGACCCCTTACCCTAGCATGAAGTGTGTTAGAGATGTACCCTGGATGTCTGTGTAGCCTCCAAGTATAGATCCTACTCACTGTACTCTCTGTCACAAACAGCTAGATCTCCTGGAACCAGCACAAGACTCCATCTGTGCTTACTACCTGAATCTTCTGTTAACGTAATCTGTCCTCTTCTTCCCTGAAACATTTTGGGACTTCATGAATTCCTTGGACACAATGCCTCGGATATCCAGTTCCCGTTGCTTATACCAACCTCCTCCAACTTGCAATACCTCAGGTCTCAGTGTTGCTACCCATTCTCAGCATCCCTGGCTCCTGAGCTTGCTCTAGTTATACTGCCTTGGTATATGTTATACTAAAATTTGACTTGTGTAAGACCTAATGAGTTAACCTAAAATGTGGGCAAGCTTGAGGAAGGTAGAGGAAGCCAAAGTGATTTGTTATTTCCAAGTAAATCACAAATCATAAAAAAGATATTTAGTTACTACCCTATTCTAAAGCCTTTGTTGACTTCACTGGCCTCCAACATAAGGTTCTGATTCTTCATCTTAGCAATCAAGGCTCTGAACAATAGCCTCTATCTACCTTTCCAACCTCAACCCCCATTACTCTTATACAAAACTTCTGTGAGATCCTTGAGGGCAGAGACTTCCTCTTTTTTAGTAGTTGCCTGGCACTTGGAATTGTATCTGGCACATTGTGGTGCTTAGTACATATAACAGCTAAAAATCATTGAGTTCTTTACTCTGTGTTAGGCAGGTAAAACATGAAGTGCTTTACAGATATCGCTTCACTTTACAGGCATCATCTCATGTAATCCAACTTTATGAAATAGATACTATGTTAATTTGCCCAAGGTCATTCAACTACGGAAATGGTAGAACCAGGACTTGAACTCAGATCTGTTTAACCCCGGAGCTTGTGCTATTAATAGCTACCCCACATCACTTCAATGGTGTTTGTAAAATAAATACTTAAGCCAAACTGTACTCTTCACTATTTCCCTAGCACAACTAACTTACTGCAGCTTATTGTGCCTTTACAAACACCCTTTCCCTCACCTGAAAGACTTTCCCACAGCTTCTAGGTCATCAATCACTCCTTTGGACTTAGGTTATATCAATGCTGAGTGCTGCTGCTGTGACACCTAATAAATACTTCCTTGCATTCATAGTTCTTCTTTTAAGATGCCCACAACTAGACTCTTAGCTCTTGGAGGGCAGGATCCATGTCTCACACTGCTATGTATTCTCAGTCTGAAGCCTCAAGTGTAGGCACTTAGGTCCAGTAAGTAATATTTCCTGATGGTGATGGCTTAAATGGGGACAAAAAATAAACTGAAGTGAGGTTCGTGATTAATTACAATCAGAAAGAGACCTATATTACATAAGGATGTATCAAAACATGAAAGTTCTTTCATGTGCAAATATTATTTACTGGGATGAGAAATTGAAGGAACAGGGAAGAAATAGATATCATCATCATAACCACCATCCTTACAAGTAAATCTGCTTCAGAGGTGGAATTATCTTGTTATGTCTGCCATCCATTTTAGACCAATCTATAGGAACTTCCCAAAATCAGAAATTAGTTGCCAAAGCTGGACATAATTATTTTGCATTTATGAGTAATTTACATTTATAAAACTGCTTTACAATAATTATAATGTTCACTGGAGATCAAACAAGGCCAAACAGGAAACCTGGGAGGGTCTTCAAAGGTTTCCTGATGACCAGGGTGTGCCTATGGTAGGAAATCTTTGGTTAAACTCTACGTAGATCTCTTTTTCTCAAGAGAGGATCAGATTTCATTGATCTCCATGTTGCAAAGCTGTTCATGAACCCTGCTGTTCTGGATGTGTGACAGCTATTTATTTCTCAGGGAAAACAGAACTAAATTAAGCATCTTTATTTTACTCTCCTTGGCTGGAAAAATCTAATGCTATATTGGAACAGGTTAATGGTCCACTAAGTAATATTCAGAGCCCGAGTTATAAAGGAATGGAGGTCC